>NW_027361672.1:14502500-14622500 GCF_039654945.1 Dendrobates tinctorius
CCGATCTGCATACTTGTCTTGAATGACCGAGTCTGATGCCTGGATAGGATCCACACATAGAATAAGAATGAGACCTGCTCTGAGTCACAGGGATCAGATCCATGGTTTTAACGATGTGTGAATACATCCATTCTACTTTATTGGACAGAGTGCTGTCCGAGGAAAAAATAAAAATTGGACCTCACTGGGACGTACATTATCCTCCCATCTGTGTCACTCTGTCCCTGTGACGTCAGCTGCTCGAAAGGAAATGTGAGAATTACTGTTCTCTTTCCTCCGTAGTTTTCTGCCTTTTCTATAGGTGCAGACATCAAGTGCCTTCTGTGAAGGTTCTGTTCCCAGTGTTGTTGGCACATGCGACTAATCACACTGGGAACACTGGGAACCTAACCTGTGCAGAAGGCACTTGATGCCTGCGCCCATAGAAGGGTGGAAGACTGCGGAGGAAAGAAGAGAACAGTAATGCTCACATGCGAGATTTCCTCTAGAGCAGCTGACGTCACAGGGACAGAGTGACACTGATGGGAGGTAAGATATTTGGAGATGAAGTGAGGAGGCAGAGTTATCTTCCAGACAGCGTTCTCTCCATAGCCTGGAAGAGCTCATTTACATAAATGGATAAAAGATGATTTATCAGCAATAAGACATCTGATATGACACATATACAGGTATCTATCTCCTCATCAGTTTATTACTTGTATGCCCATATTAATAGTTTAGATAGGTCAAATGTGGTGACAGATTTCCTTTAAGCTTGCTGAAATATCATTGTTCTCAGCACCAGAGAACATTTTTATTATATCCTCACAGAGCTATCATATTAAGGATCACTTTCTGTGCATAAAAGCACAGTTGGCCGGTCTAAACAGGCTACTAGGGAGAATTTTGTGTACTTTTAACTGTATTGCAGGCTCTAATTCCACAGGCACATTATACTGATAAATTGTATATGGCAATTATTCTGTCTCTTCCTGATGGCTGTAATCCCAAGTGTTCTAACTTTCAGCTTCTTAGATAATTGTATAACTCGTACTTACTCCACCAGGTGTCCACAGATAGTTTTAACTCCATCAGCAATGCAACTGTGGAAAGACCAGTAGAAACAATGCTGTTTTCTTCCAAAATCTTGTATTAGTTTACAATGGACAGTAGGTAAAAAGGAGTAATCTTTACAGGGGAGTACACATGCGTCTTGAGTAATGGCTGCTGTAGGCTAAACTGAAGAAGAAGGGAGGAGCAACCTAATACAGAGCTCAACTACAGGAGAGACATAGGGACAATTTCCACACAGTCTAATTCTACCTGGCCACAACAGGGAATTTTGCTGATTGGAGGAAAACTAAACACAGAAATATACATTATAGGTTGTTCCCATTCATGGTACACAACACTCCCTGTCTGAAATCATCAGATTTCATAAGTCCTTGTGAGAGATAAGGAGAAAACTCTGTCCCTCGATGTCGTGAAACCTGCAATGAGAGGAGAGAAGGAAAACAATGCAACATAATGCAGAAATCAAGTCCATACTTGTAGTAAAACTTAGAGCTTGAATGAAAAATGAGTCCAATAGAAAACCCATCTTCGGATTGGGGAAGCCGCAACATGCCAACTCTTCCACCAACCCAACAGTAGAAGATCCAGTCCATAAGGGGAAGTTAAAGTTCAGTTGGATGCTGATAATCCTGTCCTAGTACGGCAGTAAAATGCGAAGGTATGCTCCCCGCCTTGACAGAGTCCAGTGACAAGCCAAGTTCATGTGACTCCTGCTCGAAGGAGCCAGCAGATGATGAACCTGAAATTCATGTCAGCAGGCACGATGACTGACCAGCTGGAAGGATGTCCAGGGTGATGAGATCTCAGCTTCCGTACTAGCACCCTGGACAAACAACTTGTAAGGCAGAGACAATCATGTGAACTCTGTCTTACTTTTCACTCAATAAATGGATCTTTTAGTAGCTGGAATTTTTTTCTTTTTTCTGGAGTAACTACATGTTGGACGACGTGATTCCTTGCTCCCACACACCACAGGCTGTTTTCAAGTGAGCTGGTAAGACCTTTTTTTTTTCTTAACTTGTAAGGCAGGTTGGCTTGAGATCCTTCCTAGACTCTGGTTCTCTTGGCCCAAGATCATTAACGAGTTCATCACAGGGTGATGCTTGGGAAGTGAACGTGTGTTGTTCTACATCTGGCAGTGTGCTGAAGCTGCGCTGCTTGAGGAGAACGCTAGCACTATTGGTAAAAGATAAGCTATTGAGAGAGGGGCTCTCACTCTGAGCACTGAAGTCTAGCAAGGATTCGGCTTGACCTGGCTTGTGATGGAGATAGGCGTCAAAGGCTGGGACCTTAGCAGTTGCTTGCTGTGAATCCCTTAGCAACTCAGTATTTGCAGGAAGAGAAGGTGAGGGAGCTACCCAGCTGTTATAGTTGTAGTCGGTGGGTTTGATGCTCATAATCCTAATGATCACCTTGTCTTCCTCTGTAGGTGGTGAGTTGTTGTCCTTTGTTGTAGGACCGAGTGCTGTTGTCTCGAGGTTGTAGTCTCGAGGATAAAGCAGACTTGAATTTTCAGATAGCTGTTGTTGACATTTAGTGACGTTTTACTTCTCCTGCATCCAGTAAAGGCGTGGTTCTAGCAGGGGGGACAAGTTATGGTGATAAGCGTTTTGTAAGAGGAGATGCTGCTTGGATCCTTTGTCTGGTCACTACAGACGTTGCCGATGATAACCCAGCCTAGCTTGAGGCACTGGGCATCGGTTCATTGAGTAGTCCATGGATTTGTTGATGCATCTTGTGTAATGTCTCTGCTGAGGAGAATTAGGATGTCTGCCTTGTTGTCCTGGGGTGGCATCTCTTCGGCTATCATTCTGAGATGAGGATGCTGAAGAGCGACTTCTGGCTTTGGGATTTCTTCCCTGTTGAATGGAATCTGCTTACACTCAACAAGCGTGGGTAGTGGTATCTCCATGGTGTCCTTCCAAGAGAAGTTATTATGAGGCCACCGGCCCTTTTTCCAGAGGTTTTTATAACGCCGCTGCAGGTGCCCAACGTGTAGGGATAGATGTCTCCTTTTAAGTCGAACAAGTCGAAGAGTTCTGACGTGGCCAGTGATTTGTTGCTCTGGTCGTCCAGACTAACATACACCTTGACTGCCTTCTCTGGATGACCCTTGGGAAAAACCCTTGCCAGGCAAATCTTCACACAGGACTTGTCTCAAAGAGCTACTCCTCAGACTTCGGTGCATGAGGAAGATACCGCAACATGGCCTGTCGCTTGGTGTGAACTCTCCCCACCATGGCTTGTGGTGGGAAAAGGTGTAGACGCAGAGTCAGGCTGTGATGGATGGAGCGCTTGTACGCGGTCTTCGCTATCGCACTCTAGACATTTGATGGTAATGACACAGTCCTTCGCAAGATGTTCGGTAGAGGCACAGCACCTGAAGCATACTCCCAACTTCTTCAAGGGCTCCTTTTGTTCTTGAAGGGGTTTCTTCCTGAAGCCGATGCACTTCTTTAGGGGATGTGGCAATTTGTGAATTGGACACTGGCGGTTCGGATTCTCAACCTTCCCATCTTCATTGCCTTTGTCTGGCGCTGATGTTGGTGTAGGCAGAACTTCGGTATTTTTTGCAGACAGCGGACCACTGCGGTTGCTGTCATGAGAGCATGAACTCCCTGATTTAGGGGATGATGCAAAGCCACTGGGTTCTTCATAGCAGAAGCTGGGGTCGGTTTTGCACTCTGCAATCTCCTTGATGAAGTCACAGAAATAGGAAAATGGAGGAAAAGGGACTTGGTATTGTCTTTTGAAGTTTGACCCTCATATGGTCCACCTTTCTTGCATGTTGTAGGGTAACTTTGCAACTATGGGTTTCACCCCACGAATGGTGTCCAGGTAGCTGAGGCCAGGTAGGTGCATGTCTGCCTTGGCTAACTGGAGCTCTAACAGTAGGTCACTGAGCTCTAGCAATTTTGAACTGTCCTTGCCTGATATTTTGGGGAAATCCTGTAGCCGCTTGAACAATGCATTCTCTATGGCTTCAGGACTGCCAAAGCTACGTTCTAGTCTTTCCCATGCAGCCATGAGACCAGCTGCTGGATTACTGATGTGGACGGATCTGAGCCTCTTGACCCGCTCTGTGGATTGAGGTCCGAGCCACCTCAGGTTGATCATCGAACCTTGTGAGACAGGTCTTAGTAAGTTCACGGTGAACCATGGACTATGCAAAGTCAGACATGTCAGTTTTCTCTGACTTTGGGAAGACAATTGCTGGCTGAGTAGCGCTATTCATATGGTCTGTAGCATCTTGACTTAGAAACGTAGGAGAGTATGGTGCGGCATATGCATTTAGTGCAGTAACCGGTTTACTGAGAATTGTTTCTGCCATAGATGTGACTGGAGCTATATGGATTTGCTGGGGTGTAGGATCTGGCTGGGTATTCAAGCATGAAGTAGGTTCGGGTTTGAATGTTTGTGGTACATTGGACTGACCTTGAAAGCTGGGAGCTGCAGGCGGATCCACACCCTGATGCTCTAGAGAGATGTCGGAGCTGACGGAATTGTTGGTGGTGGTCAGGGGTTCATTGGTTTGGCTCAGCATGTAATTTCTTGTGCGCTTAAGTGGGTCTTCCATGTCAAGTTCGTACGAATTGAGGCTGCCACCTTGGCTCCCTCCTAGCGCCCGCTTGAAGACCCTTTGCTTTGCCACAGCTGCTGCATGTTCATATTCCTTCTGCAGGGCTTCTATTTCCGCCTTCTCATGTGCAAATTCAGCTTCCTTGCGTGCAATCTCTGCTTTCTTGCGTGCAGATTCCGTTTCCCTCTATGCTTTCTTTTGGGCGAAAATGGCTTGCACTTTCGTAGATTCTGCTTTGGCACGCGCTCTTATGAATTGCTCACTTAGGGTTGAGTACCTAGATGAGCTTGACTTGACTGAGTGCTTTGAGCTCCTAGTGGACCTGGATCTGTGGGATGCAGCTTCTGACATCTGTGCAATTTTGGTTCTGTATTGTCCACGATGTCGCGCACGGTGCTATCTCGTTTGGCATTGAGCTTTTGGAAGACCTGGCATTTCTATAGTGATTCTTGTGTATTTAATTTCAGCAGACTAGAGATGTATTTTTTTACAAGTGTCTTTATAAGACTGGTATGCAGAGTACAATTGTTCAAGGGCTCCTTCTGGTGGTAACTCGTGAGAGCCGGGCACAGTTAAGAGAGTCACTTGGTCTTGTACTCTTTTGCAAAGGGAAGTTGTGTGGTGTAGCAATTCACTTTTGGTGGATTCTAGATTCTCTTTGACCTTCCATGCAGGATTGGTTGATCGTTTGGATATTCCACTGCGAACTTTGAGAAGTTCTGTTTTCATTTCTTGCTGCTGCAGGACTGGCAGTGAAAGGATTCTTTTAGCCTGGGACATAGTGGCAGGAGAGCAAGGGTGGGGGTTGTTCTGCTCCTGGCTGTTGAGGAGACCAATACAAAGTTGCATCTAGCTGAGCTGGACAGCACAGAATGTTACAAGTCTATGTAAACTGCAGCTTCTCAATAGCTTATAGATGGATCCTTTCTCTGGTTACAGGCTGTGAACTGTTCATAGTAACAGGATCTTTCACTGTGCAATTTTCAAAGTGCAAGTGAAGAGCACATGTCTGAATCCATGTAAGCTGCTGTTGTTGTGGCTTTACATTAGCTTTATAAGAAATCCTATTCTTGGATTACAACTGTATACTGTTCCTGGTCACAGCTATTCCTTTTTACTATTCGGTCTTTTCCTGATGGCTGTAATCCCAAGTGTTCTAACTTGCTGACACATGGCAACAGCAGACTAAGGAAAATTATTACCTCTGCTAAATTGTGACGTTTGCGTACCTCTGCAGGGTTTGCGCCATTCGCAAACCTGCTAGATAAAGATACACTATTTAGTTCACATGCTTTTTGGCCATGTGAACATGCATTTATATGCTGCATGTGTACCAACTCAAACCAAGCTCAATTTTTATGTTTTTTCTTTGTATTTTTGCATTCTGTGCAAGCTGGGGTGTGGTCTCCCTCTCCTGAGCTGGAAATTGTATTTTAAGGCTTCCCCTGACTGGTGTCCAGTGGTTGGGACCTGGTCCTTGTCTGCCCTTATTCACACAGATGTCAACTTTGACACATGATAAGGTTATTATTACTAGACAGTGTAGGACCGCCCCGACCACAGAGTCACCTTGTCGATGGTGGGACGGCTTTTATGCTATGTTTGATCAAATACAGTATTACTAAGAACTCTGTATGATTTAAATGCACTTTTGCTTTTTACTTATTTAATTATAGCAGGGTTTATTTCATTTTGTCCTTTGTAGGTTTTGTATGCTTTTTGGCCATGTGAACATGCATTTATATGCTGCATGTGTACCAACTCAAACCAAGCTCAATTTTTGTGTTTTTTTTTGTTTTTTATTTAGTTAACCAGTAGAAAATTAGTATTAGTAGATAAAACCCAGGTGGCTGCCTTTCACTGTCCCTCATATTAAATCTCTCCCTATGCTAGCTCCACCTAACAAAGAATTATTCTTCACCCTCAGTAAGTCTTAAAAGAGCTTTTTGCCAGGATCTATACAAACAATTTCCTGTCCGACCCGTTCGACATTACCAATGGCACGAGACAGGGGTGCCCCCTGTCTCCCCTTCTATTTGTGCTTGCCATAGAGCCCCTAGCCGAAAAGAAAGATTAAACAATGATATTAAAGGCTTTGAACTGCCATCACGAAATGTTAAAATTGGGTTATTCGCAGATGATCTCTTCCTCACACTACTTGATCCTGCAATTTCCATTATAGCCCTCTTAGATGAACTAGAAAAATTCTCTAGAGCATCTTATTTTAAGATAAACTCAAACAAATCCAAATTTATAACTCTAAACATGAAACAATCTGAAATTAACGAAATAAAGACTCAAACACAGTTCATTTGGGAGGAGAAGGAGATTGTATATCTAGGGATTAGAATAGCTGGATCAATTCAAGCCACAGTTAGGGCCAATTTAGACAGCATTATAAGGACTATTACAGGCGATCTATCCTTTTTGGCTCAGCTAGAGACTTCCATCTTTGGGTAGATACTGGCAGTTAAAACCTTTATCCTTCCCAAAATTTTATACATATTTAGGACTTTGCCAGTTAGCTTTCCGCGCCAAACCATTGATAAAGTTCACGAGCTCATCCGACTATTTATTTGGAAAGGTAAAAAAACAATAATATCTGCAGACCATAAACATGGGGGCTCAGGACTACCCAACATATACACTTATTATCAAGCCTCACTCATCAAACAGAGCTGGCACTGGTTTACTGAAAACATGACACATCCGGCTTGGAGATAGACGCTAGCGATAGAGGTTCCACACGAAAGCTTTTCTTTTACTTCCTTCTACAAAAGCACAGTGCAAACTCTTCCCATCCTATATTCCGGCCGATAATCTCAGCCTGGAGGGATCTCATTAAGCCGACTAAAAATATCAAAAAAGGAGAGCAAATCTTAAAGCTGCTTCTATCTTCATTGGCACTGATGGATGATCTCCCTATACCAGAGGTTTGGGGGAAATCTGGAAGTAAAAGGGTGGGGGATGTTTTTAGTGGAGTGGAGTTTCTGAAATTTAGTGAGATCAAGGTTAAATATAATTTACCGTCATCTGAGCTGGTCTTTTACACCATGTTGAAAGACAGAATTTGGAAATTCATAAAAGGGAAGGCTTTAAATTATGAAATGCTATTTTCACAATTGTGCAACCTTAAAAATAAAAACCTCTGGAGTCTGCGTAATCTGTATAGATCTGTCGTCAAGGACTTAACGAGCCACAAAAACATATATATGAAGAGATGGGAGTCCGATTTTGGTGCTGATATCCGTCTCGAGAATTGGAACGATGCCATCAAAAACACTTATAATTCCAACATATCAATGGGTCTTCACGAGAGTTATTTTAAATTATTAAATAAGTGGTACTTTACCCCTACAAGGTTATCACATTTTAACACAGAACTATCTTCCTTGTGCTGGAGAGATTGTGAACACCAAGGGAACCTCTACCATATTTTTTGGGGTTGTTCAAAAATTAAAAACCTCTGGTGTCAGGTCACACAGCACATTAACCTCATCGCTAAGGACTTCACAATTACACCCAAAAGAGCACTTCTTTCATTGGACATGGAACAATTTGATGATTCGGTAAGATACATTATTATACACATCTTCTTAGTGACCACGTTAGCACAATGGTGGAAGAAAGCCGAGGTTCCCAAGTTTTCAGACATACTAGACAAGATAGGCCAACATAGTGATTTAGAACGCAGATTTGCGATTAACAACAATCGCATCCACAAAAATACAAAAAAATGGAAGACCTGGAACAACAAATTTCATATCAAATAGACTTATCAGAGGCATTATATTTTGAGGCCTAAACATGGGCATTGTAGTACCGGGATGCTGTATCTCCTTCCAAGAATGTTACGCCATAATAAGGATTGTTGATTTTCTTTTCCTTTCATGTTGTTATTCGATATATGCTATTTAATGCCTATTTGTGGGTTCTCTAGTTTTTAAAAATTTTTCCGCACCTGTACAAGGTTGTTTACTCCCCACTCCCTACCCTCCCTTCCTACCTTTCTTTCCCTACCCTGTTTATTACTAAAAACCAATAAAATTATTTGAAAAGAGGAAAAAAAGAGCATTTTGGATCACAAACTCTTCCTATACGCTGTTTTCACTCTCCCTACGCTCTCACTACGCTTCAATGTGCGCAAGATGGCACCGGCAGGCATTAAATATCCCCAATGACGCTGTAAAGCCAGCCAGTCTCAATACTGCTACACCAAAGATGGATGGCGCCGGAATTACTGTGATTGGCAAGCAAGGTCAGCACGTTTATTGGCTGCAAATAAAGTGCCACACATGCTGGGTGGTTCACTCAAATCGAATAGCAAATTACTCGCCGAGTAACAAATAGCCCAAATAGCATATATGAGTAACGAATAATGCCGAATATATTAGCTCATCACTAGTCAGGAGGAATAGGCCCAAATTATGACCAATTATTGTGAGAAGCTTGTGGAAGTATATCCCATACGTTTGACCCAAGTCATTCAGTTTAAGGGCAATTTCACCAAATACTAATGAAATGTATGTTAACTTTTGACTTTGCAGTAATAAAAATGCCTTAAAACATTCTCTCTCGCATTATTTCAGCATTTGGCAAATATTAACCCCTTTCCCCCAAGGGTGGTTTGCATGTTAATGACCAGGCCAATTTTTACAATAAAAAAACAGAAATTTGAATTTCCAAATTTGAATTTTCATGCCCTTAAAAAAGAGAAATATGTCACACAAAATCTAATATATAAAGCTCAATGTGGGTGTGTATGTACAGTTGTGGCCAAAAGAATTGACACCCCTGCAATTCTGTCAGATAATACTCAGTTTCTTCCTGAAAATGATTGCAAACATAAATTCTTTGGTATTATTATCTTCATTTAATTTGTCTTAAATAAAAAAACACAAAAAGAATTGTCCTAAAGCCAAATTGGATATAATTCCACACCAAACATAAAAAAGAGGGTGGACAAAAAGTATTGGCACTGTTCGAAAAATCATGTGATGCTTCTCTAATTTGTGTAATTAACAGCACGTGTAACGTACCTGTGGCACCTAACAGGTGTTGGCAATAACTAAATCACACTTGCAGCCAGTTGACATGGATTAAAGTTGACTCAACCTCTGTCCTGTGTCCTTGTGTGTACCACATTGAGCATGGAGAAAAGAAAGAAGACCAAAGAACTGTCTGAGGACTTGAGAAACCAAATTGTGAGGAAGCATGAGCAATTTCAAGGCTACAAGTCCATCTCTAAAGACCTGAATGTTCCTGTGTCTACCGTGCGCAGTGTCATCAAGAAGTTTAAAGTCCATGGCACTGTGGCTAACCTCCCTAGATGTGGACGGAAAAGAAAAATTGACAAGCGATTTCAACGCAAGATTGTGCGGATGTTGGATAAAGAACCTCGACTAACATCCAAACAAGTTCAAGCTGCCCTGCAGTCCGAGGGTACAGCAGTGTCAACCCGTAATATCCGTCGGCATCTGAATGAAAAGGGACTGTATGGTAGGAGACCCAGGAAGACCCCACTTCTTACCCCGAGACATAAAAAAGCCAGGCTGGAGTTTGCTAAAACTTACCTGAAAAAGCCTAAAACGTTTTGGAAGAATGTTCTCTGGTCAGATGAGACAAAAGTAGAGCTTTTTGGGCAAAGGCATCAACATAGAGTTTACAGGAGAAAAAAAGAGGCATTCAAAGAAAACAACACGGTCCCTACAGTCAAACATGGCGGAGGTTCCCTGATGTTTTGGAGTTGCTTTGCTGCCTCTGGCACTGGCCTGCTTGATCGTGTGCATGGCATTATGAAGTCAGAAGACTACCAACAAATTTTGCAGCATAATGTAGGGCCCAGTGTGAGAAAGATGGGTCTCCCTCAGAGGTCATGGGTCTTCCAGCAGGACAATGACCCAAAACACACTTCAAAAAGCACTAGAAATTGGTTTGAGAGAAAGCACTGGAGACTTCTAAGGTGGCCAGCAATGAGTCCAAACCTGAATCCCATAGAACACCTGTGGAGAGATCTAAAAATGGCAGTTTGGAGAAGGCACCCTTCAAATATCAGGGACCTGGAGCAGTTTGCCAAAGAAGAATGGTCTAAGATTCCAGCAGAGCATTGTAAGAAACTCATTGATGGTTACCGGAAGTGGTTGGTCGCAGTTATTTTGGCTAAAGGTTGTGCAACCAAGTATTAGGCTGAGGGTGCCAATACTTTTGTCTGGCCCATTTTTGGAGTTTTGTGTGAAATGATCAATGTTTTGCTTTTTGCTTCATTCTCTTTTGTGTTTTTTCATTTAAGACAAATTAAATGAAGATAATAATACCAAAGAATTTGTGTTGGCAATCATTTTCAGGAAGAAACTGAGTATTATCTGACAGAATTGCAGGGGTGTCAATACTTTTAGCCACAACTGTATATATATTATTCTGCAATGTATTGTTCTATTACTCTGTATCCATGTATATATTATATTATATTGCTTTATACTATTGCCTTATATTTGTGCATACGTGATTATATTATTGGGGTGGGTGTCTGGACGCAAGAAAGCCTCTGATCGCTGTCTCCCAGGTACTATCTAGTTTCACTTTCACTTTCAATATGATGTCGGCATCTGATTATCTAGGCATTAATGGAATATGTGATGCCCACTTAATTTAAGGTGAAGGGAAGCTTATTGTACTGAGCATGATTTTTTTACCTGGAGGTATGACTTGTTATATTACAATTAATTAATATCATATCAGCTTCTGGAGGTTGTAATTGGCTAGCACCCCTTGCTTATACCCACGCGGTCATGGATGTGTCACAATTCATTGCCCCCTTTTCTTATCCCATTTGTACCTGTCAACTGCCTTTTCTAATGTAATAATAAAAATATTTGCATTTTTTTTTTTCCGGACGGTTTGTCGTTTTTTTGGAGCTTTGCTCACGTTTGCTATATATATTATCTTTGCGATTAGTCCATATTTTTCCATTTTTTGTCAGCTGATATTTTTATCAATATATCAATGTATCATCATAGTTGGTATGCTGACAATGGTCATTAGCATTCTAATTTATTTTATTCTTTTATTGAGTCAGCCAAATGTTTGACTCCCAGACAGGCTAGGTGGTCGCTTTTTTTCACGCTTTAAATTTTCTGTCACTTTTCGGCCTGGCTCCAAGAATGTCAAGGCGGATGCCTTGTCTCGCAGCTTGGATCTGATATCACCTCCCAAACCTCCTTCCTCCATTCTTCAGCATGGGGTGGTCGTGGCAGTGGTGTCCTCAAAATTGGAGCGACAGATTCGTGAGGCTCAGTCTCTTGCTCCTCTTATCATTGCCTGGCAACAAGCTCTTTGTCCCAGTTCAGTATCGATTGAGGGTGCTCCAGGAGTTCCAAATTCTGCTCTTAGTTGGTATCCTGGTATCTCAGCCACTCATAGAGCTATTGCTAGGCTGTTTTGATTGTCCTTTATGGCTTCTTATGTCACTGTGTTTGTGACTTCCTGTGATACTTGTGCCCGTGTTAAAAGCACTCATAACCATCTGCTATTGCCAATTCCAGAGAGACCTTGGACTCATTTGTCCATTGACTTTATCACTGGTCTCTGTCATGATCCCAGTGCAGGTTTTTGAGCTGCACACCGGGGGTTAATGTCTGGAGCTCTGTGCAGGTTTTGACCTGCACACTTGGGGTTAATGATTGTGGCCTCTTTCTGGTTCTGGGAGAGCTTCATAAACCCCTGGGTAGCTTCAATCCCTGCCAGTTATACTTTTGCCTTTGGCCTAGTGTGCTGACCCCCGTGTGCCTGTGTGTTGCTATAGCTTGTTTATATGGTTCTGACCCGGCTCTGTTTCCCGTTGTGAGTTTGCCTGTTGATTTTGTACTGCGTTATTATCTGTGTATGACTCATTGCCTGTGACTACTCTCTGTTCGCCCCCTTTGGTACCTTGCAGCTATCTCTGTGTGTGACTCATTGGCTACGTCCTGACTATTCTCCCTGTCTATGCCCCTGGGTAACTTTGTCTCGCAGTTACTCTGCTAGGAATTGTCTTGCAGCTCCTAGCTCTGTGGAGTTTAGGCCACGCCTCTAGCAGTCACGTGCTTCAGGTCCTGCGGTTCTGAAGTACGCATCTATTCGGTTGCTGCCCGCTCCACAGGGATCTTTGAGCGCACTTTTGCTTTATGTTTAAAGATGTGGGGCAGGAGGATGGAGACGTTTCTACTGTAGGCTAGCAGACACTGAGACACTGACGCCTCCTAACGTGGACAGGCCAGACGTAAGGTCGACCGGAGAAAGAATTGCGTCAGACGAATTTACTGACCTGACATCACCTGAAGCGTACCACAGTGTGAATGAGAATGGTGTGGTAAACAAAAAGAGAGGAGCTGACACACGGATAGAGAGTGTCTTGGGGGTTCACCGTACGGCGTGGTGTGACGTGTTGTTGCCAGTAGCCACCACTAGGACAGAATCTAATGCTGTGCTGACTGAAACTCGTGACAGGACTGGTGGTAACCTGATCGAGAGGATAACGGGAATAGAAACACAGTCAGAGGGTAACCGGGGGGTTCACTCGACTGATAGGACTGACTCTGTGGTACCCTTTGACGATATAGTTAAAGAATTAGTGGTGCGACATGTGCTGGCCAAAAGAGAACAAGATCAGGAGATACAACTAATAAAAGAGACAGTGGAAGAACATGTCAAACAAGAGAGAATCTTGAGACAATTGGCTGAGCACAAGGTGGAGGGGCTCGAGAAAGAAGTCTTAGAGCTCAGAGGTCACCTGTCCACCTGGCAAAGTGTGAACAAGAGCCTTAAGGAAGAGATGGAGGAACTCAGAGGAGTAGTAGAGGGTCTTCTGCGGAAGAAGAGCTTGGACGGAGATGTGCAGCAGCTGGGTCTGAGTGATAACAAGACGGAATTGCCGGTACCTTACTTGGCAAAAGCTCGCGAAGAGATAAAATCTCCTGAAGTTGGTGAGCAAAGAGCCGAAGAAGACAGTCACCCGGTCGGGTCAACTGTAGTGACGGAAGTGTCCGTGGTAAAGCCAGAGTCTTCTGTCCAGGAAGAGAGCAAGACCACGACCTTCAAATCTGTGATCGAGGTACCCGAAGACATGCAAGAAGCCTGTGCGGAGGAAGGGGTACATGAGGCTTTCAAAGAGGCGGTCAAAGCGTGTGAGGTGCACTGGGCACCTGAGACTCGGCAGTTGGTGATAGTATCAGCCAGGGAATATACATCAAACCGAGTAGCTGTCCTGAAAGAGATGCATTTGCAGTGTCTACGTTTCAAACAATTGGTTAGGCAGAGTAAAATCAAGGCTGCTCGATGCCTAGAGATAGCAAGAGAGGCTAAGGATCGGTTGGGTTTGAGGAAAGATGTGGTTCCAGTACCCAAAGCTCTGATTGGGAGAATCATTGGAAGGTCCGGGAAGGTAATGCAAGACCTTGTGAATATCTCCAGAGCTCCAGTGTGAAGATACCCTGCTGTAAGACTTTTGCATATCGTTTTGGTTTATGATAATGAATAAACCTCATGGACTGTGATATTGCTTTATGAAAACCTGTGCCAGACGTGATTATTCGCTGCCAAGCAAGTGTTCCCCAACCCTGAATGACAGCGCTACCTCACAGTATGTATGTGTGTGTCTGTGTGTGTGCATATGTATGTATGTGTGTATCTGTGTGTATGTGTGTGTATGTATGTGTGTATGTCTGTGTGTGTGTGTAGGTAGAGCCTGGCCCTGGAGGAGAAGGCAATGATATGATGGGGACATAGGGAGAAGGCCGTGATGGGGAGAGAAGGCCATGATGGGGGTGATGGGGAGAAAGCCATGATGAGGTGATGGGAGAAGGCCATGATGGGGTGATGGGAGAAGCTAATGATGGGAGTGATGGGGAGAAGGCAATGATGGAGGTGATGGGATAAGGCCATGATGGGGTGATGGAAGGAGGCCATGATGGGGTGATGGGAGAAGGCCATGATGGGGTGTTGGAAGAAGGCCATGATGGAGAGATGGGAGAAGGCAATGATGGGAGTGATGGAGAAGGCAATGATGGGAGTGATGCGAGAAGGCCATGATGGGATGATGGGAGAAGGCCATGATGGGGTGATGGGGAGAAGACCATGATGGGGTGATGGAAGAAGGCAATGATGGGAGTAATGGGGAGAAGGCAATGATGGAGGTGATGGGAGAAGGCAATGATGGGAGTGATGGGAGTGATGGAGAAGTTAATGATGGGAGTGATGGGAGAAGGCCATGATGGGGTGATGGGAGAAGGCCATGATGGGGTGATGGGAGAAGCTGCTACTACTGCCAGAGAGATGAGAAGGCTGGACACAAGATGACTCCATTTGCCGAACCAGGATTCCAGCAAATCTGTAAACGGATTGTTGATACCAGAGTTTTCTGCCAGTTCTTCGGACAGGGATGTAACACCCTCCCAACGCCTTCGTGATGCTACCATCTGGACTTGTATTATTGGGGATAAACATGCAGCAGAACATTCCAAACATCTTACAGACACCCCCCTTTTCCGCTAGTAACATATCTAAAGCCATTCTATTCTGGTGCGTCATTAAAGAAGTTGGGTCTAATTGTTCAGCTATCCCCTTTACTGCATCCCTCGTGTAATTTATAAACCTTTGCTGATTATAGTAAAAGTAATTTATCCAGTCCACATTTTTATTAATTGTCACCCACCTGAAGAAAACAGATTCAAAACCTGCTGCAATCTGATTCCTAGCTTTGTACTCGTCCGGTACCCGTCTGAGCACCCCTATATTGTCTATGTAAATTCTAGGATCGAAGGACCCAGCAGGTACCGATCTTTTGCCTCTACGTAGGGTTTCAACATTAATTTCACCTCCTTGTATCTCTTCTGATGAAATTATTTTAAATGGCATAAGCACCTGGACTAGGGCACAGCTGCCAACCCAACTTGGCGGCAACCTAGGCCTCAGCTTCATATCTCCACATAACCACCATATATCACTCCTTGCTATAGTTTGATTTTGAAACCAGCTGGCTTTAAAACCCCCTGTATCTGTGTCTATGGGAATGGTGACTTGACAAAACTCTGAAGTTAGATTTCCTACCCATCTCCCTGTTTCTGTCCTCAGGAAACAAGTGTAGTTACCTGGATATGCGTAAACCCTAGGGGGCACTTGATCAATTTTTGCTATTGGATACCGGACTGATAGAGAGTGACACAGAGTATTATCACTAGGGTCATATGTGGCGTTGTACAGGGCTAGAATACATTGCAAATCTACTTGGTCTTGTTCTGAATGTCTGAGGGGAATAGTCCCTAAATGGGGCCTGGCAGTTGCACATGCAATACAATCAGATTTATTATTCTGCTCTGTAGTATACTTCATCCACAGCAACCATTCATTCCTCTCTGTGTAGCCTGTTTCTACGGCTAACTTCTCCTCATAGCCTAGTTCCCCAATTCCATCAACATCTAACATCTCTCCTGACCTTTGGGGTTTGTCCTCCCCTTTTTCCTTGTCCTGTACAGGAAAAGCCTTCAACCAAAATGTTCCCTGCTGAACCTGTCTACCCGGGATATACAGTCCCAATACATAGAGACCTTCATCTCCAAGAGAGGATTTGTCCAGGGTTATAAGGAGAGGATTGCAAGAGAATCTCCAGTCCAAAACCTCTGGATCACAACCCCATTTTGGAAGAGGTGCAGCAATCTTCATCCTTTTGAGAAGAGGCTTTCCTGATGAACTAACACGAGTCATGGCTTCCTCTGGCTTATACTCCCATGAAGTTCCCGTGTTCCAGGCTGCATCTGACCAAGAGTTACAATTCTCATTCCCTGGTCTAGTCACACAGATATATATCACAGCTCCTTCAGCCCCCATTAGGTATTTGTAGTTGGGGTTGCTACTCTTTTTCCCAAATTTAAGATTCCATTGGCACTTGACTATCTGACATAAGTCCAGTCTAAACATAACTGTTGTCTCAGTGGTGTCAAACCACATGGTCACTGTTGTGTCATTTTGAGATATCCTAGCCATCTGTCCTTGTGGTAAAGCTGCCAGCATCATCAGGAGCAGGACCATCATTCTTCTGCTCCAGGACCTCACAGTAGCTTGCATGGATTCGGATCAGCCTTTCCTTAAGCTTTATGGACGTGGCTCAGCGGGGACCATAAACCAGTGGCTCAAGTGGTCCTCACGTCTTTTGGTCAACAACCAATGTCTGGAATAGAATCAAAGACTTGTTTATACACAAATGAGAGTCTCCTTTTTAGACTCTGGACCTGCTGTAGAGGCTGTCACATCATAGTTGCAGCATCTGTGGGGACAAAGGAGTACCTCAGTTGTAGTGGTTTCTGGCATCAGGAAGGCTTCCAGTCCCCTGAGAAGAGATCAACACACACGAGCACATACCTCATACACTTTTACCTTAGGTAATTTGTATGAAGTCAGTCTGCAGTCATTGAAACGGGTAGAAGGGCCTGGGTGCGCGTGTGTATTTATGATATCTTTCTATTCTATCTGTGTTGTGTGCATCTAATCTACTAATCTATGCCTATATAAAGCTAAGCAGGTGCGACCCAATGCCTATCTAAAGAGCACACATTTTATCTTCACTCACGTGCGTTGGGCCATGGGCCCTCACATGGTACAAGGATCTTGGCAAACATACCCGCTGTCCCACCATCCACGGTTCTGAGCTCCAGCTTCCGACCAGACTTCAGTCTCTTTCCCAGTTGGTGGCCAAGTCAGAGCCTGTAAGATACTTAAGTCTAACTGGTTATTTTTAATGCTCACCATGACCAGTGGCGGCGCCTCAGGGGTCTCACAGTGCCTTGGTCTTCCTGCTGGCTCCCAGCAGCTTTGTTTGCTTCGTTGGTACTGAGCTTCATATGTACCCTCACCTTCACTATGGCAACCTCTTTCAGGGCCTGTTGATGTAAGAAAAATCTTTCCTCCCCATATGGGGCCGTAGTTGTGGGTCCACCTGAAAACAATATCTGGAACTTGTATATGTAGTGTCTTGCTTACCTTAAGCCCCCTAAAATGCTTCAATGAGTGCCGTCAACTCCACCTCTCTTGTGGACACATGAGGAGGGAGTGGTTCTGCTTTCTACTACCTCATGCTGCGTGACCACTAGGGTGACCGCAAAAAATCGATGTCGAAATTTTGTCCGTCTGGACCCCACAAAACGATTCCCCTTTCTAGATATTGAGATAGCCAAAATTTGAGCTCGATCAAACGACGTTAACCCGTGCCGCTCGTCGCTCAAAGTTTGAAAAAATCCAAATTGAGGTATTTTAAGATTTAGGTATTTTGCATAGTCTGTTAGACTATAAAGAATGTGACAACAACATTGCAGAAATAGCCCTGACCAAATTTTCGAACCATTTGTGGTATTTGAATGCAGAGTTGGTGGGATTATCGGTTTTTGATCCCACCATTACAGACAATGAAAAGTTGTTAATGGCTAATAAATTACTCAGTAGCACAGATGAACCATCAGAGCACGCTAGGGTTGTAAATCCAAAAGTTAGGAAAGAAAAATTAAAAGAGGTAGGAAGTAACCGACTTTAACGACCTTCTGACAAAAGATGAAGAACAAAAGCAATATGTCCTGCAAGTTGTAAGCAAATGCCGAGCATTATATTCTGACATTTCAAAAACTACTTTAACAAAAGCTCTAGAATAGATTAGATAACTATGTAAAATTATCAACTCATGTAGGTTAGCGTGCTCTGATGGTTCATCTGTGCTACTGAGCAATTTATTAGCCATTAACAACTTTTCATTGTCTGTAATGGTGGGATCAAAAAAATACCACAAATGGTTCGAAAATTTGGTCAGGGCTATTTCTGCAATGTTGTTGTCACATTCTTTATAGTCTAAGGCTGGTTTCACATTTGCGTTTTTTACGCTGGAAAAAAACGCACACCTGCGCATGCGTTTTTTCCCCTATATTTAACATGGGTGCGCATACCTGCGCACTGGTCAGCGCATGTATGCGATTTTCATGCGCTGCGTTTTTTTGGGGTGTGCGTTGGGATTTTCCAGACGCAGCATGTTGCATTTTTTGGCCCTGCAAAAAAGCGCATGCACACATATGCGCACGTTTTGCGCTAAAAATGGCCATTATAGCCTATGGATGCGCATATGTGCGCACTGGCATGCTCATGTATGCGTTTTTTTGCATATGCGTTTTTTTTTTAAATCATGGAATTTAGGGGTTTGGGTTAGAGTTAGGGTTAGTTAAGGGGGTTTAGGGTTAGGGTTATGGTCAGGGTCAGGGTTAGGGTTAGGGTTAGGGTCAGGGTTAGGGTTAAGTATGGTTTTGTTAAGGATTAGGGTCATGGTTAGGGTCAGGATTAGGGTTAAGTATGGTTTTGTTAAGGGTTAGGGTCAGGGTTAGGGTTAGGGTTAGGGTTAGGGTCAGGGTTAGGAGTAGGGTTAGGGTTAGGGTCAGGGTTAGGGTCAGGATTAGGGTTAAGTATGGTTTTGTTAAGGATTAGGGTCAGGGTTAGGGTCAGGATTAGGGTTAAGTATGGTTTTGTTAAGGGTTAGGGTCAGGGTTAGGGTTAGGGTTAGGGTTAGGGTCAGGGTTAGGGTTAGGGTTAGGGTTAGGGTTAGGGTCAGGATTAGGGTTAAGTATGGTTTTGTTAAGGATTAGGGTCAGGGTTAGGGTCAGGATTAGGGTTAAGTATTGTTTTGTTAAGGGTTAGGGTCAGGGTTAGGGTCAGGATTAGGGTTAAGTATGGTTTTGTTAAGGGTTAGGGTCAGGGTTAGGGTTAGGGTTAGGGTCAGGGTTAGGGTTAGGGTTAGGGTTAAGTATGGTTTGGTTAAGGGTTAGGGTCAGGGTTAGGGTTAGGGTTAGGGTCAGGGTTAGGGTTAGGGTTAGGGTTAGGGTTAGGGTCAGGGTTAGGGTTAGGGTTAGGGTCAGGGTTAGGGTTAGGGTTAGGGTTAGTTAGGGTTTAGGGTTTGGGTTAGGGTTAAGTATGATTTGGTTAAGGGTTAGGGTCAGGGTTAGGGTTAGGGTTAGGGTCAGGGTTAGGGTTAGGGTTAGGGTCAGGGTTAGGGTTAGTAAAGTCATGGTTTTGGTAGTGTGAGGGGCCACCTAAAAATGTTGGAAAAAAACGCAAACGCGGTAAAAACGCGCTAAAAACGCATACAAACGCATAAAAACGCTGCGTTTTTTTCATGCATGCTCATAAAAATGCTTGAAAAAAACGCAGCAGTTGTATGCTTATGTATGCGTTTTTTCAATGCGTTTTTTTGCGGGAAAAACGCGCTGCAAAAAAAAGCAAGTGTGAAACTAGCCTAACAGACTATGCAAAATACCTAAATCTTAAAATACCTCAGTTTGGATTTTTTCAAACTTTGAGCGACGAGCGGCACGGGTTAACGTCGTTTGATCGAGCTCAAATTTTGGCTCTCTCAATATCTGGAAAGGGGAATCGTTTTGTGGGGTCCAGACGAACAAGATTCTGACATTCTTTCCCCCCCATATGAGATCCGGTCACCCTAGTGACCACCATATACCCAGTGAACCGTCCTTCAGTGATGCTTCTTGAACCTTCTTGAACCTTCCGCAAAAGAAACTCAACATCTAGATTAGTGAGAGATACCCTTATGGATTCTCATATCATTAAAACAGTGGATTTCCTCCTCCTCCCTTTGGAAACCACCATGTTGATCCTTAACAGGAAGCAGAGTGGTGGATTCTAAATCACATATAACAGGGTTGCATTGACAGCTGCGTTTTTTCTAATAGGAAGAAAGAGAATGGGGATGTGCCTGAACTGGGAGGCGCTTCTTGTGACATAGGACGAATACACAAATGCTTTAATACTTGGCCGAATGCCAACAGTCACGTGCAGTGCTTTACACTTTGTCATTTTCCTTTCTAGTAGACATACTAACAACATTCCTTATCCTTGCTACTTTACAATTGCCTTCCATGGATATCTGATACTACTTCAAACCAAAGTTGTACTTTGAACCACCTTTCTCTCCTTCCTTATCGACATACGTTATACATTCTTAACACAACTCAAACATCACCCTCCATTGATTTACGCATTAAAGCAAATCTAGCTACTATATATTCCTTTAACTAATACGTGACATGTCATAGTGTGAATCCAGTGAGGAGAGCAGCCAGCTGCACCTGAACAAGGTAAGATTCTGGCTCGCCATTGTTTAACAGACATCTGACAAGATTATAATTCCCTATGTCGCTTAACAAAATCCCATCAACCCAGGGAATAGCGGGAATTCCATGTACATTGAGCCAGAATACTTTATACTCTGGGAATCTGTCTGACAGGAATCCAAAACCAGTGAGCTGTTGGCTGTACCCTCCTGGCACAATTTTAGCCACTCTCCACCCTTCGGGGGATATAATTAGCATCAATCCAAATGTGCAATTAAGGCACGACATTGTACAGGTGTCTGACAGAGACAACCTTTTCACATACTTGTCACACATACAAGGCAATCTTAGGAACACAAACCAGTACCTTTTTGTACAATGCAAACTATAAGCATGTATACCTGTACACTCAATTGGGAGGCTCTATTCCTGACACGCAAACGTCTGCTGTGGAAAACTTGGCCGTCTGGGCTTTGCAATATAAACTGCTCATTAAACCATAGGTCTGGTATGGTGTGGCCTCTTAGTGCATTACTTAGAGGAATATGCACATTTAACGCTAACAGTGCCCACCAACTGTCTCCTCGTTGTACATAATGAAGTCTTCTCACATTCGTGCCTGGGTGTGTCCCAACTAGTATCCATCTATCATACAGGACATGATTTGCATCTGATCTTCTTCTAAAAATCGCACTTCCCACACAAAACCTGCAATGCCCTCGCATTCACACAGTTTCTTTTACACATAAGATCATGTACTTTCCCTTTTCTGCAGGGAGTCTCAAAGGTCACTGACATTCTTTCACACACTGATCTAGCAATCGTAGGTAAGCTTTTACCTCCACTCACTAAGCCTATTACATATGTCAGAGAACTCTTACAACTACTGGTCACTGCCGCCCCTCCCCTCTACCTCCTGGTGCTTCCTAACGTCCTATCTTTGTTTCTGGTTGATATTCGACTGTGTCTATTGCACTTCTTCACTTATGGGGGCAAAAATTCTCCTGGCCTGTCCTATAACGCTCAAATGTCTATGGCTTGCGGTCCCATACTGACTGCACTTCGCTAATTCAATGCATAGGTCGCGCCTAGACCGTTGTTACAAGGGGTTTCCGCTTTATGTCTGACTTCCGTGACCTTATCTGGCTTCTCAGTTGGTAGGTGTCAAGACCCGTAGAAACCTGATAAAGAAGCTTATTTATTTAGTGGTTTGGCCAATGTGACCACTCCCGGTCACCGTCCACTAAATCCTCATAGGCTCGGTTAGAATTGGCGTTCCCCTCCCAACTAGACCTTGTATACTCAGAGATCTTATTTATCAACCAGAAGACAAGATCTATTAGCAATATGCAGGCTAATGTAATTCCTACTACCTCAAAGTTCTTTAGCACCATCGGGGGGGCAGCTTGTGCGTATGAGACAAGACAGAAGACAGACAGACCTATCCCGATGCGATCGGCATTTTGACACCGTAACTGTACCTCTAGCAATCCCCAAGAGGACGTATGTAGTTTCTCTGTGCATATGCCGCCAGAGACGTGTCCTCACATGAATCCTGGCAAGCCAGTTAAAATGGAGAGACACTCCAAGGGGAAGAGACAGCAAAGAATTCCCAGTACCCTCAAAGTTGGGTCATACATTCATGTTCCAATGACACGTAGCAGCTTTTTTATCCCTCCAATATACGGTTTACGTTTACGTATCACAAGTATATTCTACGGTTCTTTGCCAAATAAATGGACTGGTTTAAGAAGATCTCGCTTATCTATAACATACCCAGGGTTCGGCAGCAGTTTGCTGAGATGGGGGGAGACACAGAGAGAGTGTCTAAGAAAAAAGTTCTTACCGTTTTGTTGTCCGGGACTTTGTCTGTGTGTCCTCCTTTCTCAGTTCTGCGATGGGCTGGACCTCAGATATTCAGGAGTCTTCTGTTTTCAGCCCCTCCTCAGGGACGCCACTCTGTTAGGTTTGACCCTCAGGGGTCATCGATATATTGGAGGGTCGCCAGATTGGTTGTGGCCTACTCTACTAGTGATGGACAAATACACAGAGACAGGTTATGTATCTGGAAATGCCATAAGGCTGTTTAATTAGATCCGGGTTTATATATTCTTCTAAGTAGGTGGTTACATTACATCATTATATTTCATTGGACAGTCATTTAATCAAAGGTAAGCATAAATGGTTTTCAACCAGCCAGATTCTTGTTCAGAAACCAATCAGATTGTACTGTGTATGCTAATTATTAGTAGTTGTTGTTGCGTGATGGAATTTCCAGTAGAGCACGTGCAAGTTACACAAGACCCTAATACCAATCTCATTAACCTACCCTAATGATGGTTATAGCTCCATTATCTGTCTTAATTAGGGTTAATGAGGGCTACATCCCCACTATCTATCTGGTATCTGGACTCTACCCCCATTAGACATAGTCATGTAGCCTCAATGTCTAGCTTTGTGCAGTAAGTTCTTTATCGATCATCTGCTGCGTAACTCATGAGAATCATAAGAATAAGGTTATAGGTAGTTATTATGGGGACTCAGCGTGAGACAGCACTTACATATACAGTGTGTGTATGAGACCAAAAAAAGCCAAAAAGAATTTCAAGAAGATTTATAGGATTCCCTATCACCATGATGGGGTGATGGGAGAAGGCCATGATGGGGTGATGGAAGAAGGCCATGATGGGGTGATGGGAGAAGGCCATGATAGAGTGATGGGAGAAGGCAATGATGGGAGTGAAGGGAGAAGGCCATGATGGGGTGATGGGAGAAGGCCGTGATGGGGTGATGGAAGAAGGCCATGATGGGGTGATGGAAGAAGGCCTTGATGGGGTGATGGGAGAAGGCAATGATGGGAGTGATGGGGAGAAGGCAATGATAGAGGTGATGGAGAGGGCAATGATGGGAGTGATGGGGAGAAGGCGGTGATGGGGAGAAGGCAGTGATGGTGTGATGGGGAGAAGACAATGATGGGGTTATGGAGATGGGAGTGATGGGGAGAAGGCAGTGAAGGGAGAAGGCAGTGAAGGGAGAAGGCAGTGATGGGGAGAAGGCAATGATGGGGAGAAGGCAATGATGGAGTGATGGAGAAGGCAATGATGGGAGTGATGGGGAGAAGACAATGATGGGGTGATGGAGAAGGCAATGATGGGAGTGATAGGGAGAAGGCAATGTTAAATATGGACATTTAATTTATTATTTAGATTTGATAGTTGTGTTCTAAACTGATAATAAATACTACAACCTATATGTTTACTTAACTTTGTTGCGGTATGGGGGGAGGGGCCCAGGAACATTTCTTGCACAGGGGCCCTCTGCAGTCTGTGTCCGCCCCTGATCAGGGGGCAGATGCTGTCATCAGTGACACTCATTTCAGGGGCTGAGCTAGTTCCTGCTCTGTCCCAGTGCGCTGTGCACAATTGCAGCGCCCGCTCTGTGTTGCCAGCTCAGATCAGAATAATACAGAGGAGAGCACACTGTCAGAATGCAGCGTCAGAATACCCTGCGGTGTGCAGAGAACAGTGCCGTCCTCACAAGTAACCATGTGGCATCACTGATCTCTACATGCTAGGTACCCTGACACTGCTCTTTCACAGTAGGGAATTTTTTGCAAGCATATTAGAAATTAGTTTAGATAGCGGCACTAAATAGATACTGATTTAGATGAAGAATTCTTTGACCTTTGGACCACCCCTTTAATATTGTATCACCTAGATGGCTATTTTGATTAGATGTTTCATAGCCCATAGGTATGGAAACTGTAACCTGAGGAAATGCTATTTACCTACAGATATAAGGATAGTCTGTAGGTGACTAGCAATTAATTCCTGTGTAGCCAGCTTACTGAAGCAGCAGCTGTTTCCTCCCCATAGCCGTTTTTTTCTCCATTCATTGGGGGTGGTGCACGGAGTGATTACAATCACTGCTCACTATACTGTGAGAGCGGCTGTCATCAATCCCTGGCACTTTGACATACTCTGAAGAGGAGGCAGTCAATCTAGATGCAGAAGAGTGATTAATGCCACGCTGAGTGTAGAGTGTGCGTTGACTGTACCACCTTGATGACTGTAAGCGAGTGGCTAAAGGGAGCTGCTGCCAGGATTTAAACACTGCTTACTTATAGATTACCACTATATCTGCAGGTAAATAGCATCTAAGCATTTCTCGAGGTGACACGTTCCCTTTAAGATTACATTTCTTTAAATTTCCACAAGCAAAAATGCTTGGGGTTTCAGGTTCTCAGTGGCACAGAAGATCACAATTTTGTTATTAGAATGAACTTTCTCTTAAATTACATCTATATCCAAAAAGCCATAATGGCTTTGTGCTCAAAAGTCTCGGTAAGATTCTAGTTCATTTGTTGTTTTCAGAAAATGTCTTGGATATTGAAACAAGTATTGCATTTGGACAACATTATTATTATTGTATTATTCTGGCTAAGATGACAAATATACAAATAATCACAGCTTCTCACCAGTGTAAGCAAAAAGAAGAGAAAGAAATACCGTACTCATTATAACTGCATGGCTGTTAACAATAAAAAATAGATCATACTTCAAAAGTAGATTATCTACTAGCAAATAGTATATCCTGTTCAGTTTCATGGTATGCTACTACTGATTTTGGTACTGTACATATGGCTGCCTGCCCATTTCATTTTGTTTTGTGGTGGCCTTGAACCAATGTTCAAGTAAAGCTGATGCAAGAACAGACTCTTGTAACAGTTCAAAAGGCTTACAGCAATGGATGAGTTAACCAGATGGTTATTGTATAGAGTTCACAGAATTCCGAGGAGATATCAGGAACCGAGAACAAACTCATGTCTTTTGGACACAGTTGTGGACCAACAATCAGACACAGGATTGTGTCGATATAAGTCTTAATGTGCCAAGAGAGATGATGGCATAGAGACAAATCACTAGTATATGTACAATACAGAAGAAAAAAAATAAAATAGTATTGTCATGTCCCACAACATGCGACTTGGGAATCATACAGTATTGTATTGTGTTGTTGCTGTTGTGTTGCTATCTAATAAGGTTTGCCTTTAGAAGATTGTCCTCACTCGCTCCCTGTCTTCATCCCTAGCTCTGATGTCAGCAACCCCCTTTCTTCTTCCTTATTGTGACTATATCATCCATCTTAAGAAGCCACATGTCTTGCAGCTCTGGTTGAGAATAGTCTTTTTTTACTTACTGCAGCTGTTACAGCTGCTACTACTACTTGTGTAATTGTGCATAATTACTAGAATTCAGTTTGAAATTAAACCTTCTGGAATCTTCATACGTCCCTCTGCAGTCGAGTTCAAGCTATCTGATAGCCATGATCAGCATGGAATGTGCACCACAGAGACAAGGAAGGTATCGGATAAGTGACGATATACAGAATGGAAATTAAATCTGTGTATATATAATAGTGACAATGTGCCAAATCAGTAGTACATGTGGTATGAATATATAGTTTGTGATTCTGCAAAGTAAATCATCTTTATAATGTACGAAGAATATATAAGTGCTTATTCAAGTGCAAAGGAAAGGGAAATAATGCAGGAGCAAAATCACCTTAAAATCATGAGCAGTAATACCTGTAGTTTACAAAGACCCCAAAACTGTGGGGAGTGTAGCAAAGTGCCTATTGCAGTACATGAACCTGAAAGTTCTACATAGTGATCACAGGCACAAAAAGTTCCATATCTGTAGAATTCCTTTGCACCTGTGATGGCGTCAACCACAATGTGTGTTTCGATGCTGCGGTCTTCAGGGGTTGGTGCAACACAGGGAGACATACACTTTATACATAGTCAGACTTATCAGAGTGTAGGGAAGCAGTGATTTCATGGTCACCATGTGAACACAAGCCCTGCACTCCATGTCATCCTAGTCTCCGTCATCGGTACCATGCAGTTAAAGGTAAATGGTGAGAGGTGATGTGATAATGTTAACCGCATTACCCACTAGTTTCAAAATGTGAAACTAATCACATAAAGATGCCAAAAGAGAAGGAGAGTATGAGGATGGGAAGATACATATGGTTATGACAATGAGGAGTAACCAAGGAAATAATGACTGAATTGTGATGTGAGTGAATGAGAGATGTGTGTGCACATTGGCATTGGCAAAAAAGAGGATGGTGATGGAAGGGGTGAGTGTGTGATATGTGAAAAAGTACATATGTAAAAGACATTTGTATGTAATGGATAAAGAGTGACAAGGATTGTGCGTGTGAGAGATGCATTTGCATATATTTAACTACGTCTAAATGTAGATAGCGTAGATATATTATGTGTGTGTGAAGAAAATGTGATATCTTGAGGAATCCAGGTGAGACTGAATTATTGTCACATATATATATATACACTCACTGGCCACTTTATTAGGTACACCTGTCCAACTGTGTGTTAAGACTTAATTTCTAATCTGCCAATCACATGGCGGCAACTCAGTGCATTTAGGCATGTAGACATGGTCAAGACAATCTCCTGCAGTTCAAACCGAGCATCAGTATGGGGAAGAAAGGTGATTTGAGTGCCTTTGAACGTGGCATGATTGTTGGTGCCAGAAGGGCTGGTCTGAGTATTTCAGAAACTGCTGATCTACTGGGATTTTCACGCACAACCATCTCTAGGGTTTACAGAGAATGGTCCGAAAAAGAAAAAAAATCCAGTGAGCGGCAGTTCTGTGGCCGGAAATGGCTTCTTGATGCCAGAGGTCAGAGGAGAATGGGCAGACTGGTTCGAGCTGATAGAAAGGCAACAGTGACTCAAATTGCCACCCGTTACAACCAAGGTAGGCAGAAGAGCATCTCTGAACGCACAGTGCGTCGAACTTTGAGGCAGATGGGCTACAGCAGCAGAAGACCACACCGGGTACCACTCCTCTCAGCTAAGAACAGGAAACTGAGGCTACAATTTGCACAAGCTCATCGAAATTGGACAGTAGAAGATTGGAAAAACGTTGCCTGGTCTGATGAGTCTCGATTTCTGCTGCGACATTCGGATGGTAGGGTCAGAATTTGGCGTAAACAACATGAAAGCATGGATCCATCCTGCCTTGTATCAACGGTTCAGGCTGGTGGTGGTGGTGTCATGGTGTGGGGAATTTTTTCTTGGCACTCTTTGGGCCCCTTGGTACCAATTGAGCATCGTTGCAACGCCACAGCCTACCTGAGTATTGTTGCTGACCATGTCCATCCCTTTATGACCACAATGTACCCAACATCTGATGGCTACTTTCAGCAGGATAATGCGCCATGTCATAAAGCTCGAATCATCTCAGATTGGTTTCTTGAACATGACAATGAGTTCACTGTACTCAAATGGCCTCCTCAGTCACCAGATCTCAATCCAATAGAGCATCTTTGGGATGTGGTGGAACGGGAGATTCGCATCAGGGATGTGCAGCCGACAAATCTGCGCCAACTGTGTGATGCCATCATGTCAATATGGTCCAAAATCTCTGAGGAATGCTTCCAGCACCTTGTTGAATCTCTGCCACGAAGAATTGAGGCAGTTCTGAAGGCAAAAGGGGGTCCAACCCGTTACTAGCATGGTGTACCTAATAAAGTGGCCAGTGAGTGTATATACATAGATTTAATTTTCATCTTGTATACGATTATTTATCCGATTATTTGATCCTTCATGTCTCTGTGGTGTACATTCCATGCTGATCATGGCTTTGTTTTTAGCCATCCCATTTTCATTTTAATAATTTTTTTCACGCTAAAGAAATACTTATATTCTTGACCTGTGTGCATCTGAGTTTTATTTTTCTATATGTATAATATGGTAGTCTGAGTGAGCCCTTATACTGTGGATCTATGCCCCACATTTCATCCTTTGTAACTTGTTATTCAAACTCTACCTCCGTCTTACAAGTGTAATAATATACAGCTCTTGCAAAAATTAAGAGACCACTGCAATTTTTTAAAAAATATTAGCTTCTTTACATGTCTGACAGCCATTCCATTCAAGTGTCAGTTGAATTCCAACCAGAGTACACCTCATTCTACTTAATGTGCTTCTGATTAGGTGATCACCTGAACCAAATCTTATTTAACGAAGAAAAATATAAAAAACCCTGCTGTGGTGTTCACAATTCTCTTGCAATAGGACAACCTGGATGGCAAAACAAGTGCTAGTAATATCCCAAAAGTAATAGGAATGAAAAAATAACTTTTAACCATGCCAAAGGAGTTGAAAAGAAATGTCTCGAGTGAGGAAAAAAAAGGCTCAGTTCTGGCTTTACTAGCAGAGGGATACAGTGAGCGTCATGTTGCCTCCATCCTAAAAATTTCTAAGACGGCAGTCCATTACAACAAGGTCAAGCAGCAGAAATTGGGGACAACGAAGCTACAGTCCAGCAGAGGGAGAAAACGACTCTCTACTGACTGGGATGACCGTCATCTTATTCGAATGTCACTCAGCAACCGCAGGATGACATCAAGTGACCTACAAAAGGAATGGCAAATGGCAGCTGGGGTGAAGTGCACGGCAAGAACAGTTTGTAACAGGTTCCTAGAGGCATGGCTCTAGTCATGTAAAGCAAGAAAAAAGCCTTCCATCAATGAGAAGCAAAGGAGAGACATATGGAAATAGGTGGTCTTGCTAGCACCCACCAGTAGATCAATTATGGCCTCTTTAGTCAATCCCTGATAGTTCAGGCCCAGGTCCCTGGCTCTCTCCTGTAAACTGGATACAGTCCAATTTCTGTACTCACTCTGTGGGGGGTTCTCCATTAGGATACGCTCTGTTGATCCCACTGCTGCCACCAGCTGTCACGGGGTCCTTCTTCGGTATCACTCAATCAACAGAGTAAGCGAAGAGTGAACAATTCCAAGACCTTTATTTAGGCAAAAATACGACAAGCCCATATTCAATCCAACACACAAAGGGTAAGATAGTCCAGAAGCCGAATGCAGTTCAGTAACAGGATAAAGCCCTGGGAAATAAAAGTCCAACAATCCAGCAGACAGAGGATAACATAGTCCATATACTCTTCTCTCTCTGAAGTGGTGTGATCACATCCTAGTTCCACACATGATCTGAGATTGTGTCTCACCTCCCTGATATTTTAAAATTCCCCCTCCTTATTCACAGATCGGAGAGTCACAGGGACTCATTGTTTCACCAAGCTAGGTCAATATGTCATTAGCATATGAGCAAACAATACAGTACTGTGGGGGCTGATGTCAGATGGAAACAACAGCCATTCATCAATTAGCAAATAACAACTCATCCTACAAGAAAACACCATGAAAATCAGTAAAATATTGATACAAACAAAATGATACCCACATACCATATCCCACCATCACAGGAGTAAGGTAATCTTCTCTGATGAGTCTAATTTTCAGCTTTGCCCAACACCTGGTCGTCCAATGGTTAGACAGAGACCTGGAGAGGCTTACAAGCCACAGTGTCTTGCACTCACTGTCAAATTTGGTTGGAGGATCGGTGATGATCTGGGGATGCATCAGCAAGGCTGGAATTGGGCATGTTAATCTTTGCAAAGGATCATAGAATCATAGAATCGTAGAGTTGGAAGGGACCTCCTGGGCCATCTGGTCCAACCCCCTGCTCAAAGCAGGATTCGCTAAATCATCCCAGTCAGATGTCTGTCCAGCCTCTGTTTGAAGACTTCCATTGAAGGCGAACTCACCACTTCTCGTGGCAGCTTGTTCCACTCATTGATCACTCTAACTGTCAAAAAGTTTTTTCTAATATCTAATCTGTGTCTTCTCCCATTCAGTTTCATCCCATTGCTTCTAGTCTTTCCTTGTGCAAATGAGAATAAAGTTGATCCTTCTGCAATGTGACAGCCCTTTAGATATTTGTAGACAGCTATTAAGTCTCCTCTCAGTCTTTTCTTTTGCAAACTAAACATTCCCAAATCCTGCAACCTTTCCTCATAAGACAGGGTTTGCAGACCGGTCACCAATCTGGTCGCTCTTTTCTGAACTTGCTCCAGTTTGTTGATGTCTTTTTTAAAATGTGGTGCCCGAAACTGGACACAATATTCCAGATGAGGTCTGACCAAAGAGGAGTAGAGGGCAATAATGACTTCATGTGATCTAGACTGTATGCTTCTGTTAATACATCCTAGAATTGCATTTGCCTTTTTTGCTGCTGCATCACACTGTTGACTCATATTCAGTCTGTGATCTATTAGTATACCCGTCTTTTTCACATGTGCTGTTGCTTAGCCCTATTCCTCCCATTCTGTATATGCTTTTTTCATTTTTATTGCCCAGATGTAGTACTTTGCATTTTTCCCTGTTAAAAACCATTCTGTTAGTTGCTGCCCACTTCTCCAGTTTATTTATATCTTTTTGAATCCTCTCTCTCTCTTCTCTAGTATTAGCTATCCCTCCTAGCTTTGTGTCATCAGCAAATTTAATCAGTTTACCCTCAATTCCTTCATCTAAATCGTTGATAAAGATGTTGAACAATACAGGGCCCAGGACAGAGCCCTGTGGTACCCCACTTGAGACATTCTTCCAACTGGATGTGCAGCCATTTACGACCACTCTTTGGGTCTGATCACTAAGCCAGTTATGAATCCACGTAACAGTTGCCTTGTCCATTCCATACTTAGTCATTTTTTCAATAAGGATTGTATGAGATACTTTGTCAAATGCTTTGCTGAAGTCAAGATATACTATATCTACAGCATTTCCTTGATCCACCCAATCAGTGATTCCATCATAGAAGGAAATTAAGTTAGTCTGACATGACTTATTCGTTACAAACCCATGCTGACTCTGTTTAATCACTTCATTCTTATCCAGGTACTGACATACATGTTGTTTAATAATTTGTTCAAAGATCTTTCCTGGTATAGAAGTCAGACTCACCGGCCTATAGTTGCCTGGGTCCACCTTCTTCCCCTTTTTGAAGATAGGAACAACATTTGCTCTTCTCCAGTCTTCTGGGACTTCTCCTGTTCTCCAAGAATTTTCAAAGATTATGGAGAGGGGTTCAAAAATTTCTTCTGCTATCTCCTTCAGTACTCTGGGGTGTAATTCATCTGGACCTGGAGACTTGAATTCATTTAGGTTAGCTAAGTGCTTCCTCACTATCTTTCTGTTTATAGATATCCTGGATTATTCTATTCCCTTAATAGGACAGTGAAGAACAGTTGATGTTACATTTCCTTTCTGAGAGAAAACAGATGCAAAATAGGAATTTAAAAGTTCGGCCTTCTCAACATCCTGTCTTACCATTTCATCATTTTCATTCTGTAAAAATCCTATAGCATCTTTGACTTTTCTTTTACTTTTGACATATCCCCAAAATCCTTTATTATTGCTTCTGACATCTCTTGCAAGCCTCAATTCATTGTCAGCTTTAGATAATCTGATTTGTGCCCTGCAGGTTCTGCAGACAGCATTATATTCTTCTTTAGATATGCCTCCCTCTTTCCATTTTATAAACATTTTTTTCTTCCTTTTTAGCATGTGCTTAAGTTCTGTGTTCATCCATCCTGGCTTCCTTAAATGCTTCCTATTCTTCCCTCTTTTCGGAATTGTTAACAATTGTGCTTTGAGAATTTCATTTTTCAAGATTTCCCATCCTTCCTGGACATTTTTGTCTTTAAGGATATCCAGCCATTGGATCCCTCCAATTCTCTTTCTGAATCCCTTAAAATCTGCCTTTCTGAAATCTAACCTTGACGTCTGAGTCTTCACAGGTCTTCCTCCTCTAGTTATCCAAAATTCTAAAATATCATGGTCGCTACCTCCTAGGGTCCCAGCCACTTTTACCTCCTCAACCATTTCCTCCCTGTTTATAAGGATTAGATCCAAGGTAGCAGTTCCCCTTGTTTTCTCCCTTACCTTTTGGAAGATAAAGTTGTCAGCAAGAGAGGATAAGAATTTCCTTGACCTGTTAGTTTTGCCTGAGAGAGATTCCCAACAAGTGTCTGGATAGTTGAAATCTCCCATGACAACTATGTCATTTTTTTGGAGAACTTGGCCATTTGATGCATAAAGAGTTCATCCATATCTTCAGCTTGCACAGGCGGCCTGTAGTAAATGCCTACAATGGTGTCCTTTGTATGAATCAAGCCGCATATAAGGTTATTCTGGAAAAACAGTTGATTCCTTCTGCTCAGTCAGTTTTCCTCAACTCTGAGGACTGTTTTTTTCAGGAGGACAATGCGCCATGCCACACAGCTAGGTCAATCAATGTCTTGATGAAGGACCACCACATCAAATCCCTGTCATGGCCAGCCCAATCTCCAGACGTGAATCCCATTGAAAACCTCTGGAATGTAATCAAGAGGAAGATGGATAGTCACAAACCATCAAACAAAGAAAAACTGCTTACATTTTTGCACCAGGAGTGGCATAAGGTCACCCAAAAGCAGTGTGAAAGACTGGAGGAAAGCATGCCAAAACGCATGAAAGCTGTGATTAAAAATCATGGTTATTCCATAAAATATTGGTTTGTGAACTCTTCCTAAGTAAAACATTAGTATTATTGTTTCTAAATTATTATAAGCTTGTTTTCTTAGCATTATTTGAGGTCTGTAAGCACTGCATTTTTTGTTATTTTAACCATTTCTCATTTTCTGACAATAAATATGAAATTTAGTGCTTGGAAATTCGAAGACATGTCTGTAGTTTATAGAATAAAAGAGCAATTTACATTTTACTCAAAAATATACCTATAAAGAGAAAAACCAGACAAACTGAAAATTTTGCAGTGGTCTCTTAATTTTGGCCAGAGCTGTACGTTGCTATCCCGCAGGCTTGGTTTTTGGCGATGTGTGGTGCAATGTCGTCAGAGAAAGTGAGGCAGTTCAAATCAGGTTTAAAAAATCATATATGATCAGCCACGGGTCAGCATATACCTTTATCATGTAGCATAGCTCGCATACTTATCACTGTGGAGAGGCTGGAGTGGCACTAGAGAGACAAGTAGAGGGACCTTGGTGCAGCATCCTGATATGTGCATCTCTATGTGCATCTCTAAAGACTATGATAACACCTAAATAGTGTTAAAAGGTCTTCATTCACTTAATACATTTATATGCATATGAGTGCATACAACGGATGGTGGGTTGATGGCTTAGAACCCTCATTGCTCAATATATAAATTTAAGTAATTTATTCATCTAAGTACTTTGCCTTTTGGTGCCAATTCAGCAATACAGTTTCAACAAACAAAAATCTGGTCTAAAACTGTTTGAAATGTTGCCTAATTTGATGACTTATTGCTTTTTTGGGCTGAGCTTAGCGAGAAGGCAGTGTGGCCAAGCACAATCAACAAATTCATTATAATTTACCAACAAACTGACGTATATAGTGACAGAAATGTAATCTAGCCTGTTTGGACTGCACTTAATATTCTGGCACATGATAGCTGAGCGATGTGTCAAAATTCATTAAGACAAGCAGACCTCTTAATCAGTTTGGTGCATTTTCCTTCAGTGCACCCTTCATCAAGAATAAAGTTCAAAATTCAAGTCAAGGTGAAACACGGTCTTAGTTTTGCAACTTTTGAGTCAGTTTAGTTGGATGAATTGAGGAGGAGGCTGCGACGTTGTTATTTTATCTTATGTTATCTATTAAAGAGTTGCATGGTGTTTTAAAAATGTAGTGCATCTTTACATGTGTAATTTCTGTCTGGAGATGTATATATTCAACTCGTAAGCCAATCCCTACTGGAGTGATAATTGGGACTTGAAGTTACAATTCATAAATGTAGCCTATACTAACTCATCTGTCTAATCATGACCACTTTACCACTCACTTTCAAAAGTGGAGACAGTGGCTTAACATTGCAGAAAGTAGCAAATTGTTGTGCCAAGAAAAAGTGCAATAGAATTTGCAAAATTTTGCTGCCAGTGAACTTAAAAAACACCAACAATACTCTGCACAGTGCCTGCATGACTAGTGGTTAACATATATTAAAAAAAAACAAAGGAATTGGCAGTATTAGTTTATTTATTTATTATACTTTGCTTAAATAGCGCTATCATATTCCACAGCACTTTACAGACATTATTATTGCTATCCCCAATAGGGCGCACAATCTAAATTCCCTATGTCTTTGGAATGTGGGAGAAAATGCAAACTCCTTGCAGATGTTGTTCTTGGTGGGATTTGAACTTAGAACCTAGGTAGTGTTGACTTTTGATTTGTGCTCCAGCTGCAGAAATGGTAAACTAGTCATGTCCACTTCTATTACCCATATTCATCTGGGTGCTTCCAACAGGTGGTGCTATAGAGTTCAAGTCCTCATTCTCTCTGAAGAGGCAATGTGCATACCGTATTCATCTACTGATTCTTTGAAAAAATAGGAGCGGAAAATAGTTTTACTGACATATATTAAATGTAGTGTAATTTATGTAAAAAAAAAACAAAACAAAAAACAAAACCTGAGTGATTAAGATCAGGCTGGATGAAAATTTCATCCAGTATGTTGTTGTATAAAATAACAATTGCCTAAGGACAGAGTCTCAGTTCAGCAATTCTGGAATAAGCAGCATGCAGCCAGCTATATTTGTTTGGAAAAAAAAGTAGAATGAAAGGAAAACATGAAACAAAAAATCCCATCACTTTTCAATTCTATCACAATGGGCTAAGCAGCATAATAGCTAACAATACAGTATAATACAATGGATGGCACCTTCATGTTACATTTGCTACAGGGAAATGTACTGAAGCTTTTACCAGCATTGCATCCTACCAAGCTGAATTTCTCTGGAGTTTAAAATACATGTGGAAGAAACCTGGTGCAAAAAACTAATATATTCTATTTAAACATTTCCCCAAAATTGAATTTAGTTTAAAGGATGATGATATTCACAGGGTCTCATTTCTCAATACTGTTAAGTGGAATCTCAACATATAGCTAAACGCTTTTACATGTTGCATTTTCAAATGTCATCCTAGACAGAAAATGTAATTTGATCTCTTGTGGAAGACAGATCTGTAGACAGATTTGAGTAGTTTTCAAGAGTGCAGGGAAAATAGAAGGTTCTGATAAGTGAGAAAAGACACATTTTCGTATGATGTAAATTACAAAGTTTCTTATCTTTCATTAAACTGTTTGATTTATGAAAAATGTAAACTGTGTTTACTTTTAACGCTTGATAGACAATCAAGTGATTGTTGATATAATAGAAACCTGCATTTCCATTAGAGGTAGTCTTTAAGAGTCCACTGAATCTTAAAGGGAATATAGTATAGATAATGGGGTGCTCACCGCGTATCAAGTAGGTGCTCAGAGGTAAAAAGTACAAACTAATACGAGAAACAACCTCAGCACACAAATGCAATGAAAAAATGAGTTCATATAGCTGCTTTTATTGTTTGCAAACGGACCAAAAAATGAAGTACAGATAAACCAATATCAACGTTTCGGCTCGCTAGCCTTTATCAAGAGTTATCTGAAATAACACAAATATCTTATTTCAATAAGTGAAAGAAAGTATTTCACAAAAGAGAAAATAGGTCCATACAATACATTGTTACATAATGATCCAGACGTTACATATTAGATACAAGCCAAATCACCATATAATGTAATTTTACATATAAAGTATTTGTACAATAATGAGGCAATTTATATCCCCACATAAATCAAAAATAGTTTATAACAGAAAATAAAATCACCCAAAGTGATCAAATGTACTCTGATACCTGTAGATAATTAGGTCCTGAATTATGAATACAAGATTTCATATCATGTTCAGCGGTGACTTATAGGAGTCACCTTCTGGTCAAAAGAGAAAGAGACATGCCATCAAAAAAAGGGAAAACACAATCCAGTACCCCATGAACCCAAAGTGAGGTGAAGTGACGAGAATTCAAGAGAAAACATACCAAAGATGCGTGTCCATATTCATGCTATCCGGAACAGGTGCGGTAACGTGGTGCGCTTGTGACCGCCATGTGAGTTGTCCGCCCCTTAAGTATGAGTGCAGCGAAGGCACTTCCGGGTAAGGGTCAGCGTTCAATAGTATGTACTGCGCATACGTCGCCAGAAGACGGCGGAAAAAGCCGACAAAGGCCGCGGTAAAAGAGGCATGTATCTCCGATAATAAACGGTTGTTTCTCTTAAAGGGAATATATCAGCAGGTTTTTGATATGTAATCTGAAGACAACAGGATATAGAGGTTGAAACACTGATTTCACTGTGTCACTTATCAAACTGTGTGCTGTTGTTTACTTATAATGAAGGTTATATCATGAGGAGATTATCGCTGACGGGTCTAATGTGCACGCAACAAGTCACAAACCATTCTACGGAAATCTGTTCTCGAAAAACTTCATTCCTTCCTAAGTGCTGTAAAAAACAGTGGGATACTGTATGTTTTTATACTGGACACATATTTTACACCATATTTGGTTCTGAAATTGCATATGTTTGGAAAAAGTGCCCTTTTTAGGGTATGCACACACAATGTCTTTTCTCCAGTGAGGCTGGTTTAGTAGAACGCCGGTTGTCTTTTTCTTGAAACGGCTGCTCTGTAAGTTTTGCTGTGGATTTTTGTGGTTCTTGTGCTATGTACTTTCCACTATAGTGTCAAGCTAAAAGCAAGAGCCACAGATAAACCGACCATAAAGTCCCGTATATTGATGTATAAAAATTCAATCGTTTATTAGTTAAACAGGTACAATAACAGACAAAGATTTTTCAATAAACATATATTACATAAAAATACCATACAGATAAGGATGCACCTAGGAAGAAAGGTACTAAATGGAAAAATCAGGCAGCGTGCCGAAACACGTGTTGGGGAGGACGCCATCTGGGTGCCAGGGATTCACACTGCCATTGTAAGTCATTTTCCACTTTGGATCCATTTTATCATTATTAGTCCAGTGTGCATTCATACACACTTTATTTTGTGTTACACTATGTATGTATTGTTTTTCACATTCACTATGAGTACTTTGTATCTAATGACCCACACTTTGATATTTATCATGTATTTGCATCAATTGTGATTTCAATTCTCCTTTGCTTGCACAAGCATTTTTATTAGATTTTTACACATTTTGGTTATTTTTCAGCACTTGATACTTGTTTTTGTATATCCCCCTGGCTTTTTCATTTAGTACCTTTCTTCCTAGGTGTGTCCTTATCTGAAAGGTATTTTTATGTAATATATTTTTATTGAAAAAAACTTTGTCTGCTATTGTACATGTTTAACTAATAAATTATTGAATTTTTATACTTCAATATACGGGACTTTACGGTCGGTTTCTCTGTGGCTCTTGCTTTTAGCTTGTTTCAATTCCCGACTGTCCACTTGTCACTACTTCGGTCCGGCTTCTTCGTCGCAGGGTTATTACCGTACTTTTACTTACTCACTTATTTCATAATTTGGTATACATTTTTCCCTGCCATCTTCAATCCTTGTCATTTTTTATTTTATAGTGTCAAGCTGCCTGAAGAATGAGCATGCTAAGTGTTCACAGTTTGTGGACCCTGAAGCAGTTAAAAAAAAAAGCAAAAATCGGAACATGTGCACAGCAATTACATTTTTATATTGCTGTGCATTATATTCATTTTTTATTATTATTATTTCTATTATGCAGACTTCCCATCACCTCTCTATATTTATTCTTTGTGGCATTTTTTCAGGCAGGTTCCAGTGAAAATTAATTTGAGAACGACATTGTGTGCACAAACCGCTATCCTCTAGTAGTATCTGAGAGGTCCTGCAAATCTGACACAGTGCCTGAATTGAAAAACTTTCCACCAAATATCTGGGTGCTTGAAGCTAATTTCCAGAACATGTGCCCAGTGTGAGTGAAAAATTAAAAGTTAAAAATTGCATGTTATTGTTGTATACCAATAGTGGATTTCCCTTAAGGGAAAAATGCGAGAAGATTACGCGTTCTGAGTGTAGTAAATTTAAAAAAGAGAAATAAAAATAAAAAACAGAGTATTTGCTCACATGATGGAGTTGTGCATTTTTGGGCACAACTACTAAAAATGTATGAAATGAATCCAATAGGTGCAGCCATCCTGGTGTGTAGATAGAAATTCCTCCAAAGGAGTTATGGCAGTGCGCAATGAAGATGGAAATACTAGGTGAAGGGCGCTGGTGATTTGGATCCTCTAAGTAATTTCTCCAAATGAGCAGCTGTTATGTAGCACAGACAGATCACGCTGGTGCAGAGTGGTATCCAACACCAGGTCATAATACCAGTCGTCTGTCCGTGCTCTATAACAGCTGCTCACCAGCACCAGTGTCCTTCACTTGGTATATCCACCCTCATATTATTCTTTAGATAGTCTGAAATAGTGTTTGAAAATGTTGCAAAAAATAAGTTAAAAAGTCCCTCATAGTACTCCAAATAGTATAATGCACCCCCCAAAGTCTTCCATATAGTATAATGTACTACCCATAGTCCTCCATATAGTATAATCCCCTCCCCATATTCCTCCATACAGTATAATGCATTCCCATAGTCCTTCATATGACATAATGTTTTGCAATCTAATGACAGATAACTAGCTTGATCACAAATATAAAAGATAAAAATGATTGTTCACCAATTATTAAACTGTATGAGAGGCAAAACAGAAAAAAAATGAAGATAATTGAAGTACATAAAGCACCATTTGTTTGCTATATCATTAATTGCCCTTGCTATGGGTAATTTATCTGCCCGAGTTAAAGGACCTTCAGTTATGCTTATGAGAGCGGGAGTACCACCTTTTACCTGGCGGAATTCACGGACTCTTCTTTTGATTAGCTGACCTGCCACAACATCACATGTATGTCATGCTGCAATGATGATGTCACTCCTGGGCGAATGTCTAAATTTGACCTTTCGCATGCCAGCTAATTGGTAGATAATAGGCTTCAATTTTGACATAAATCAATCACCTACCTAGCTTCACGCTAAGGCCACGTTCACACGTTCAGTATTTTACATCAGTATTTGGTTGAAAAATGCAGAAGTGGTGACTTCTTTCTATTATACTTTTCTTCTGATTGTTCCTCTCGTGGATTTGGCTTACAAATACTTATGTAAAATACTGTACTCAGTCGATACACAGCATAGAAAGGAGTAGCACATCCGGAGAATGAGTAGGTTTTTTTAAAATTTGTGTGTCAATACTTGGAAGTCTGGAAGCCGTCATACTATGAGGGCATCATATTATGTGGAAGGTCATTGCAAGGGCATCATACTGGGGGGCTCACTGGGGGCATCATACTGAGTGGAGGGGTCATTGTGGGAACATTATAACGTGTGGTTGACTTCATACTGTTGGGGTCTGTGGGGGCATTATAATGTGTTAAGATGAAAATGTTTGCGTTGGTGGAGTAGCCTACTCTTGCAACATACATTATCAAATGTCTAAATGTTATGCTATTTTGTGGGTGGGAAGTCCATCCTATTAATCAGTGAACAGCTGCTAAGATTGTTCACTGGTCTGAAATATTTAGCATAACCAGTGTTATGGGGGAAAATGTGTGTAAATGGGTAAGTAACTGGCTTAGTGATAGAAAGCAGAGGGTGGTTATAAATGGTATATTCTCTAACTGGGTCGCTGTGACCAGTGGGGTACCACAGGGGTCGGTGTTGGGACCTATTCTCTTCAACATATTTATTAATGATCTGATAGGTTTACACAGTAAAATATCGATGTTTGCAGATTCAACAAAACTATGTAAAGCAGTCAATACAAAAGAATATAGTATTCTGCTACAGATGGATCTGGATAAGTTGGAAACTTTGGCCGAAAGGTGGCAGAATGCGTTTTAACAATGATAAATGTAAGGTTATGCACATAGGTTGAAGGAATCAATATCACCATTACACACTGAACGGGAAACCACTGGGCAAATCTGACATGGAGAAGGACTTGGGGATCCTAGTTAATGATAAACTTACTTGGAGCAGCCAGTGCCAGGCAACGGCTGCCAAGGCAAACAGGATCATGGGGTGCATTAAAAGAGGCCTGGATACACATGATGAGATCATTATACTGCCTCTGTACAAATCCCTGGTTAGACTGCACATGGAGTACTGTGCACAGGTGCTCAGGAAGGATATAATGGAACTAAAGCGAGTACAAAGGAGGGCAACAAAATTAATAAAGGGGATGAATGAACTACAATACCAGAGAGACTAGAAAAACTAGGATTATTTAGTATAGAAATAAGACGACTGAGGGACGATCTAATAGCCATGTATAAGTATACAAGGGACAATACAAATATCTTTCCAAAGATCTGTTTATACCAAGGAATGTGACGGTCACATGGGGGCATACTCTGCGTCTGGAGGAGAGAAGGTTTTTCCACCAACATAGAAGAGGATTCTTTACTGTTAGGGCAGTGAGAATCTGGAATTCCTTGCCTGAGGAGGTGGTGAGGGCGAACTCAGTTGAGGGGTTCAAGAGAGGCCTGGATGTTATCCTGGAGCATAACAATATTGTATCTTACAGTGATTAGGTTCTTTAAAAGGACGTAGATCTGGGGATTTATTCTGACGGAATATAGGCTGAACTGGATGGACAAATGTCTTTTTTTGGCCTTGCTATGTTTACATGGGCATACCCACCACAGTGGTTGGGGGCTGGTCGGGCTGATGTATACAGGGTCTGGGGGCTGGCTGTGGCTGGGCTTATGTACAGGGGCTGGCTGGGTTGATGTATACAGGGGCTGGGGGCTGGCTGGACTGATGTATACAGGGGCTGGGGGCTGGCTGTGGCTGGGCTGATGTATACGGGGGGCTAGCTGGGCTGATGTATACAGGAGCTGGAGGCTGGCTTGGCTGATGTATACAGGGGCTGGCTGTGGCTGGGCTGATGTATATACAGGGGCTGGGAACTGGCTAGGCTGATGTATACAGGGGCTGGGGGCTGGCTGTGGCTGGGCTGATGCATATACGGGGCCTGGGGGCTGGCTGGGCTGATGTATATGCAGGGGCTGGGGACTGGCTGGGCTGATGTATACAGGGGCTGGCTGTGGCTGGGCTGATGTATATACAGGGGCTGGGGGCTGACTGGGCTGATGTATATACAGGGGCTGGGGACTGGCTGGGCTAATGTATACAGGAGCTGGGGGCTGGCTGGGATGATGTATATACAGGGGCTGGGGACTTGCTAGGCTGATGTATACAGGGACTGGGGGCTGGCTGTGGCTGGGCTGATGTATATACAGGGGCTGGGGGATGGCTGAGCTGATGTATTTACAGGGGCTGGGGGCTGATGTATATACAGGGGCTGGCTGGGCTGATGTATATACAGGGGCTGGGGGCTAGCTGGGCTGATTATATACAGGGGCTGAGGGCTGGCTGGGCTGATGTATACAGGGACTGGGGGCTGGCTGTGGCTGGGCTGATGTATATACAGGGGCTGGCTGGGCTGATGTATACAGGGGTTTGGGGCTGGCTGGGCTGATGTATACAGGGGCTGGCAGGGCTGATGTATATACAAGGGCTGGGGCTGGGCTGATGTATACAGGGGCTGGGAGCTAGCTGGGCTGATGTATACAGGGGCTGGGGGATGGCTGTGGCTGGGCTGATGTATATACAGGGGCTGGGGGCTGGCTGTGGCTGATGTATATACAGAGGCTGGGGGCTGGCTGTGGCTGGACTGATATATAAAAAAGTGGTGCTGGGCTCAGTGGGCTGGGGCTGGAATTGGTGATGATGTATATACAGGTGGTGCTGGGCTCAGTGAGCTGGGGCTGGACCTGGTGATGATGTATATACAGGTGGTCCTGGGCTCAGTGGGCTGGGTCTGGTGATGATATATATACAGGTGGTGCTGGGCTCAGTGGACTGGACCTGGTGATGATGTATATACAGGTAGTGCTGGGGTCAGTGGGCTGGGGCTGATGATGATGTATATACAGGTGCTGGGCTTAGTGGGCTGGGGCTGGACCTGTTCATGATGTATATACAGGTGGTGCTGGGCTCAGTGGACTGGTGTAAAGAATGGAAGCGGAGGCAGAGATGGTGAAGTTCACATTCGTTTTTTATTTTTAAAGTGGAACCTCGGGACCATGGTCCGGGGGGCTCCGAAGGGGGCGTGACTAGTGAGCCCCGGGTATCTGTAGTAAAGCCCCTCAGACAGGACCAGAATGGAATACCCGGAGGACACAGGTGCTACCTCCAGTTAGACCCTGGACACGTGGCAGCTGTCCCAGTGGGACCAAATTGATAACAGCAATAACAGCAGAGTCCGTGATGAGATGGGTCCTGGATCCGGGTAGTTGGTAAGTAGCTGGTTCCAGTGTCCTTGACACAGTCCTCGGACTCAGATGGCTGTTGGCGGAACGGGATGGCTTTCGCCCAGATGGTTGCAGATATAACCAGGCAGATCAGGATACTGATACACTGTGGAGACAGATACAGTAGCATTAGAGAATGCACAGAGACTGCAGACACAGCGCAGACAGGTTAGCAAGAGAATCGGATGTAGCAAGGATCAATACTCATTGCTCCGGCGCTCTCCCCATAGAGTAGAGGCCAGAAATAGGCAGTGCACTGCCATTGGTTAATTGCACTTTTTGAAAAATGCACGCTGTCCCTTTAAGAAGGTAGGAGAGCGGGCGGGCGTGCCCTAATAGCTTTAGTTACAGATCTGCCAACAGGACGCCAGGAGGGAGGCCTGAATGCAGAGCAGCAGCATGAGACCCAGAGAAGGCCGGCTGCTGCCTAAGGACAGCGTGCGAGGCTGGAGGTGAGTGCCCAGAGCGGGGGGCAGCGGCAGACCTGGAAACAGCGCCAGGACGGGGACCGGGTGTTACAACTGGGGCTGGACCTGGTAATGATATATACAGGTGGTGCTGGACTCATTGGGCTGGGGCTGGTGATGATGTATATACAGGTGCTGGGCTCAGTGGGCTGGTGATGATGTATATACAGGCGCTGGGCTTAGTGGGCTGGGGCTGGTGATGATGTATATACAGGTGCTGGGTTTAGTGGGCTGGGGCTGGTGATGATGTATATACAGGTATGGGGCTCATTATACTGTATGGAGCAGTTTCATTCACCTTATTCTTTCTAAAATTTTACAACATGAACGACCATGGTTTGCTCCCCCCTAGTTTTGATCCTGGGTACGCCCGTGTATGTTACTATGTTACAAATGTCATGTAATACTATAAATTGCAGCTCAGTTGTCGCAAGATGATTACATTGATATCCCCACCAAGCCCAGCGACTAACTGCAGCGGTCTTGTGCATTGAAATCATGACATCATCGCTGCAGCCTGTCAACAATGAGCAGTGGTTGAATAAACCTTATGTTATTTTTTTCAGTAGGAATTACATGAATAAAAAAAATCTTGGAAAATAAACATTTGTGTAAAATAATTCATGATTGCCAAAGCACAGGACAATGAGAAGTACTGTCCTGTATAATTGGGGAGTAAGTTATGTTGTGTATTAATTGCTCTGCTATGTTTTTAGATGTTAAAGTGATCTGATCACATAGGGTATGTATGGAAACTCTACAATAATTAACAGTTTCCTGTTGTAATTTATTTGTTTGCAATAAGAACAAACACTTGAGCTAGTAATGCGCTCATGACAGCCCGCGTGCACTATGAGAGCTACTAAACGAAAGATATAGGGTATGTACGCATGTTGTGGATTTGCTGTTGTAAAATTCTGGCAGAAAACACATTTGAAAATCCGTGCGGTTTTGATGCGGATTTTCATGCGGTTTTCTCTGCAAATTTGCAAGCTAAATAAAGCTAAATAAAGATACAATATTTAACAAAAAAAAAGAATTGTGATGCCATTTCCTTGTCCAACCTCTTCCTTTACATTCTCCATTGAAGACCATAATATCATTACATACCATTTTCAAATATATTGTTTACACACACAAAACAAATATAAGTGAATATAATATATACATATGTCAGTCTGATACTGATTAATAAAAGGGTACATAAAGAGTTTAATAAAAGACACACACACATGAAATTTGAGTGAAATGCAATATCTGTTTATTTTTTTTTTAATTTTTTTTAAAAATTGCGTGGGCTTCCGTGTAATTTTCATAACCAGCAGAGGGAAAGCAGAAGGCTGATGTTAATATTCTGGAAGGAAGCAACAGCCATAAAGGTACCCAGGCTATTAATATCAGCTCATAGATAGATGTTTGCTTAGCCTTTACTGGCTAGTTTAGAGGGGAACCCCAGAAAAAAATTGACATGGGATCCCCCTATAAAATCGAACCAGCAAAGGCTAGGTAGACAGCTGCAGGCTGATGTTAATAGCCTGAGACAGGGCCATGTATATTGGCTCCCCCCCAGGCTAAAAACATCAGCTCTCAGCTGCCCCAGAAATGGCACATAGTCTTGCTCTTTCCACTTGCCTTGTATTGGTTGCAAGTGGGATAATATTTGTGGGGTTGATGTCACCTTTGTATTGTCCGGTGACAATGGCTTAGTAATTGAGAAGCGTCAATAAGACATCTATCCATTACTAATCCTATAGTTATATAGTAAATAAAGACACAGCCAGAATAAAGTCCTTTAATTGAAATAATCACACAGACTCCTGTATTGAATCTTAATTTACCATACTTACTGCATCGAATCCCTCGATTCCCAAATCCCTCGTTCACCTGAAGCAAAAATAAAATAATAAACCAACATAAATACTCCCTGTCCGATGTAGTCCATTTACCGAGTGTCCCACGATGATCTCACGTGTAGAACATTCACATCGGGAGATGTGACTGCTCTACCTGGCCTCCAGTGATACACTGACAGGAGATAATTGCTCCTGCAGTGTATCACTGAGAGTTCACCAGAGTTCGTATTCTCACTTACAGCACCGCTGTGTGAGAATTTTCTCACACAGCAGTGCTGCAAGTGACAGCACGAATTCCGGTGAACTCTCACGGCGGCGCAGTGATACACTGCGGGAGGATCACCTCAATTTTTAATGGAATTGCCTGATACCTATAATGCCATTGACAAATTTCTATTATTATCTTTGAATCCTAAATAGTTTTCCAGTTTAATTCATTATAAAATTACCTACCATTCTGCCTATCCTGCTATTCTCTTTATGTGCTTTTTTCTTTGCTTCCAGTGACATTATTTTTGAGGGGTATCTCAAACTCATAACTCTGAGACTGCCTCATTCCCTGAAACGAATCGTCATCAGGGTGCGGTGATAGAAGCACTGTGAGTGACTGCAACATCCCCCCGATGATAATTCATTTCAGGGAAAGAGGAGGAGATCTCAGAAGCAGGCACCACAGAGGTGGTGACAGAAGCGTGGCAGCAGACATTGAAGATGAACTCACTTCTCCGTCACTCCCCTCCCAAAACAGGACATCGTCAGGGGACATCAGTGACCACAACACTACCTCCTGATGACATCCTGTTTAGCTAGTCGTCACTGATAAAAAACTGTATAGAAGAAAGTCCGGGGCCAACCTCCTGTGATGTCCCATTTGAGACTTCCTTCAATCAAAATGTCACAGGAATTAAACAGATATAGGGATTTGCTGTATTGGGTGAATAGTACTGCTACACCGATGCCTCCACCCTATGTGAGCACTTAAACTGATTACCCAGTTGCTACAGAGTACAACATAAACTTATCGCTCTCACCGACAAATTTCTCTACACTTCTGCACTGCAATACATTCCTCCCTCATCTCTATATATCACCCTACACATGTGGAACTGTGTTCTTCAAATGATCTAAGACTAACATCCTTCATAATCCAAACCTCCCTCTTCAGTCTCCGAGACTTCTCTTGTGCTGGGCCAGTTTTCTGTAATGCACTACCTGAGACGATCCAACCTAGCCACCACGTTTTTAAATGTGCTTTTAAAACACATCTCTTTAGAGGGGCTTTTCACTCTTCCCTCTTACTAAATTTTACTCAGAACCTGGTCCCTCTTATTCATCTGTGTCCACTTCCGCTTTGCATCCAATAGCCCTTGGCAACTGTACCTAGACAGATCCTGGCAGGTGACCGGATCATGCAGTTTTATTCGATAATCCCTATTTATTATAATGATGGCTGGACCATACTTGACAAGCATGTTCCACCTAGTCCTTCAAGAAGGACTCTCTCCTGTAACTGAGGAACTGTGCTACTTTGTCGTGTCTTTAATGTCTGTACCTGTCCCCTCTTAATTGTAAAGTGCTATGGAGTATGTTGACGCTATATAAATAAATTATTATTATTATTATTAGGGAATTTTATAATAAATCAAATTGTCAAAGTATAACCACTTTGGCAATTTGATTTATTATAAAATTGCCTAATAATAATAATAATAATAATAATAATAATAATAATAATCTTATTTATATAATTACCTTGTTTAATTTCCTGTTCTGTCCAGATGTCACCGTATCCCAGAATTCCAAGCAGAGGAAGTTCACCGACTGCCATATTGGGACACCCAAGTGATGGGTGTCTCAATATGGAAACTGCTGCTGGTACCAACCTATTGTGCGTTACCACCAGCGGAACACCGTCACACTACACACACATACTCTATACGCTGTATGCATCACACACACTCACTGTCACACTCTCACACTCACAGTCACACTCACACACCCACACTGTCACGACTGCAGCCCAGCAGGCGCCTCCACGCTGACCGACCACAATGGTGAGGGGCGGGCATCCCCGGGGACGCAATATGGACCCTTTATACCACAGAGGGGAATCTGAGCCTACCCGAACTAGGGAAGGGCAGTGACTGGGATTCTGTGGCAGCTGAGCATGTGGACAAGGAAAAGACAATTAGGACTTGATTACACAGCGCAACTTCAGGTATAAAGAATGTAAAGTTTACTAAAGTAAAGTCACACAGTACATAGATGAAACAGGGCTATGCCAGGCTCCCAAATCCACAACTCCCAGAAGGGTACCATCCAGTGGACCCCAAGGCACCAACGGATCACTGAGGTACATATAGGCGGGACATCGGGACACAGGCAGGTCATAAGGGTACATCAGGACATAAGGACACAGGCTGGACATCAGGACACAGGCTGGACATCAGGACACAGGCTGGACATCAGAACATCAGGACACAGGCTGGACATCAGAACATCAGGACACAGGTTGGACATCAGAGTCACTGGCAGACATCAAACAGGAGTCGTTCGGTTCTGGACATCCGACACGACCTACAGGCACCACGGCAGACATCAAGCTTCAGTCTCCAGCCAGCGGTCATCAGGTTCCAGACTGCGGTCGTCAGGCTCCAGGCATCGGACCTAGGGAGGAACTCAAGAGTGATGGTGCTAAAACTGTAGGATTACTGGGCCTGCATGGAGCTAGCACCGCATGGTAGTCAGAGCACAGGGTAGTAGATGCTCAGCAGAAACACCGGTTATGAGAGACTCAAAGTCATTGCATGCGAGGCTCCAGACACAGAGGGATTCCAGAAACATAACACAGCAGACACTGTTCAGTCAGGGACAGGTACAGGATCAAGGATTCAGGCCTGGATATACCACCTGCAGGGCATGGCACAGGGACAGGACAAAGCAGGAATCAAGGCAGGGACTTTGGTACCAAAACATAGACAGGAGAGGTCCAGGAACACAGACACAAAACACACATGGCAAGGTTTAGTAACTCTGAGAGTAGCTCTGGCAACGCCCAGCAGGGAAGGGGAAGTTTATAAAGGAGCTGCCTCTCAGCAATTGGCTGGGGACAGCATTTGAAGTACACACACTAACCCTGATAAAAGCAGGTGAGGTGTGACCACACACGCCCTAAGCACAAACAGAAACCCTTACAGCACAATCAGTGCAGGAATTGAGGCTCAGGGCACCTGGCAGCAACTGCACGCCCAGACACACATGGAAAGTCATGCACCAGCTGCAAATGACCTCGCAACCCGCGGACAGCTTCCACAGCGGCAACCAGGGACCACATATGCGGATGATCAAGAAGCAGAGCAAAGACCTAACACCACATGTACGGCTATGCAGCAGAGCAGGGAACTGAGCAGGCTCCATACTGGTAACAGCCAACAGTATCCCTGCTCAATTATGGGGAAAGGAGCAAAGGGTTAAAGCAAAAACATGCGTTGTCACACCGACAAGCAGATACAGACACAATGGCATGACACTCACACACTCACAATCACGCTCACACTCACTTTCACACACTCACAGTCACACTCACACACTCACAGTCACACTCACACACTCAATCACACTCACACACTCACGCTCACACTCACTCACACTCACACACTCACCAGGGCCGCCATCAGGGCATTACTGCCCTGAATGGTGTATGGGGCCCGGTGGAAAGAGGGGGCCTGCATCGGGCCCGGTTTCCTCTGCTCACCGGGCCCCTACCGGCAGGTAAACTGGGCCCTTAGCGCAGCGCTGTGGCAGCTAAATGCTATTGACATGCGAGCCCGCCGGCCCGCATGTCAATAGTTGACAGTCGCCAGCCAATCGGAGACTGGCAGCTGATGTCAGCCACATCGCGCACATCGCCGGCATCTGGCGTCACTGTGAGTCACCAGTGAGTGCGCGCTTCAGCTGCGTGGTGGGACGGAGCCTCGCCGCTGGAGCTCGGCCAGGTAAGAACTTGTTTTTTTTATTTTTGAGAGCGGCGATCCGGGGTGCCCGGGGCAGTCTGTGAGACGGGGCAGAATGCGGGATGCTGGGGCAGAATGCTGGATGCTGGGGCAGAATGCAGGACACTGGGGCAGAATGCAGGACACTGGGGCAGAATGCCGGACGCTGGGGCAGAATGCAGACATGGGGTAGAATGCTTGACACTGGGGCAGAATGCAAGACATGGGGGCAGAATGCTGGACGCTGGGGCAGCATGCTGGACATGGGGAAGAATGCTGGACATGGGGCAGAATGCTGGACACTGGGGCAGAATGCTGGATACTGGGACAGACTGCTGGACATGGGGGTAGAATGCTGGACACTGGGGCAGAATGCTGGATGCTGGGGCAGAATGCTGGACACTGGGGCAGAATCCTAGACACTGGGACTGAATGCAGACATGGGGGCAGAATGCTGGACACTGGGGCAGAATGCAGATATGGGGGCAGAATGCTGGACACTGGGGCAGAATGCAGACGGGGTAGAATACTGGACACTGGGGCAGAATGCAGGACACTGGGGCAGAATGCTGGACGCTGGGGCAGAATGCTGGGCATGGGGGTAGAATACTGGACACTTGAGCAGAATGCTGAACACTTGGGCAGAATGTAGACACGGGGCAGAATGCTGGACACTGGGGCAGAATGCTGGACACGGAGACAGAATGCAGACACTGGGGCAGAATGCTGGACACTGGGGCAGAATGCAGGACACCGGGGCAGAATGCAGGACACTGGGGCAGAATGCAGACATGGGGGTAGAATGCTGGACACTGGAGCAGAATGCAGACATGGGGGAAGAATGCTGGATACTGGGGCAGAATGCTGAACACTGGGGTAGAAAGCTGGATGCTAGGGCAGAATGCAGACATGGGGCAGAATGCTGGACGCTGGGGCAGAAATCTGGACACTGGGGCAGAATGCTGGACACTGGGGCAGAATGCTGGACACCGGGGCAGAATGCTGGACACCGGGGCAGAATGCTGGACACAGGGGCAGAATGCTGGATGCTGGGGCAGAATGCAGACATGGGGGCAGAATGCTGGACGCTGGGGCAGAAATCTGGATGCTGGGGCAGAATGCAACAGTGAGACACAGGAAGGGGCAGAATGTGACAGTAAGACACAGGTGGGGCAGAATGCGAGACACGGGGCAGAATGCGAGACACGGGGCATGATTGGAAACACGGGGCAAAATGGAGATACAGGGCATGATTGGAGACAGATGGGGCAGGGTTGGAGACAGATCGCACAGGATCATGGGGTAGGATGGGGGGATCATATGGGGCAGAATGGATACTCATGAGGGTTGGATGGGAGAACATATGGCTGAAGCCAGGAATGAGACACACGGGGGTCAGGATGGGGGATATTATTACCATAGGGGCTAATTAAGGGATATTATTACTGCAGTGATGTATTTTAATTTTTGAGTATACTGTTTTAAATAGGGGGGCGGTCCTGTTAATGTGCAGAGCGACACTATGTTGCCTTTTTTTCTTTATGTGGTGTAATGTAGAAGTTGGGAAAAAATAAGTAATGTGTTCTGCAAGCGGAGCTCTAGATAACTGTGTTATTTCCTGCAGAGACGAGCCCTGGCTGGAAGACGTGATGGCGATCTGTGCTGGATGAAAGATGAAAAGCAAGGATGAAGGACTTCACCTAGAGACATCACTGGTGAGTTAGTGTGTTATCTATACACTGACACTATACACTGTATACTATATACAGAGGTCCTGTGCATAATGCCACCAGTGATCACTGTATTACCTGTATATTATATACAGAGCTCCTGTGTATAATGTCATTGATCACTGTATTACCTGTACACAGACACTGCATACTAAGTACAGATCTCCTGTGTATAATGACACTTATGGTGATAGTATTATGTTTATTTATTAATGATCAGTATTGTAGTATTCAGTCACCATATGGTGGTAATATGTGGTCTGGTCATAGTGCGGTGGTATTTGTTCCTTGTATGTGATATTATTCGGTCACTATGATAGCAATATGTGGTCTGGGCATGGTGTTGGTGGTATTTGTTCCTTGTATGTGTTAATATAGGTCACTATGTGGTGGTATTATGTGGTCAGGACATGGTGTAGCGGTATTTGTTCCTTGTGATATTATTGGTCATTTTAAAAATTGAAAAATAAATAAAAATATACATAAATTGTATTGAATATTTTAACAAATGTTTAATAGGTTACAGTAGAGTAGGGCCTGGCCAAAAGTGTCTACCCTGTTATGGCGGCGGGTTAAAAAAATCTTTTGGCCAAAGCAAAAGCTGCCGGCTATATGTGTGATCTGGTGATGGGAACTGTTAATGTGTGATAGGTGAGAAGTGAAGTTTTTCCAAGAGAGAGCGGTGGGACTGTGGACAGTTCGGGGGTGGAGGCGGGGCTGGGTGGAGCCTGGGTGGAGTCTCAATGGGGCCCCGAAAATTTTGCCAGTATGGGGCCCCGAAATTCCTAGTGGCAGCCCTGACACTCACACTCACACACTCACTCTCACACTCAAACACTCACGCAGTCTCTTGCACGGTACCACCAGTGGAACACCGTAATTTGGCTGATCCCGGCAGCAGATGTGTGATGTGTCTACAGGCAGGGGAAGCCGGTCACATTAAAGGGGTTTTCCTATGACTGAAAGTTCATTTTAAAAATTGTCTGTGTCTGATCGTGTATGGAGCATACCACATCTCCTGGGCAGGGGAGTAAGCAAAAGACAATACTGACATTACAGCAGGGGATTCATTTTGTGAGGTAAAATATTTCACAGACTGTTTTTAAACAATATTTTACCTCACAAAATGTATCCTCTGCGATCTCCTGCTTTAATGTCAGTATTGTCTTTTGCTTCCTTCCCTGCCCAGGAGCTGTGGTATGTTCTGTACACGGTCAGACACAGACAATTTTTAAAATTAACTTTCGTTCATGGGAAAACTCCTTTAAATAGAAATTCCTCCTGACATGCCGTGCACTGACTGTTTAGGCTGTGTGCACAAGTCCGGAATTCCTGCGTATTTTATGCGTTTTTGCCTCATTTTTTTGCCGTGAAAATGCGGCGTAAACGCTGTGAAAATGCATAAAATAAGCAAGCCATTGAATTCAATGGCATTCCGTACATGCTGTGCTAATTCTGCGTATTTTTACGCGCCTAAATTGCATCACAGAAAAATACGCAGAGACTCTCCTCCAAGCCCTGGGTACCATATCCCTGGTAAAAAAAGAACTAAAATAAAAAAATTGTTGATATTCTCACCTTCTGTCATCCCCTGACCTCAGCGATGCTCCCGGCAGCTCCCAGTCCCAGTGATGCCTTGCGTGACAATGACCTGTGATGACGTAGCGGTCTCGCGTGATGCTACGTCGTCTGAGGTCATTGTCGCAAGGCATCGCTCGGACTGGGAGCTGCCGGGAGCATCGCGAGGACCGGAAAGGCTGCGGCGGATGCCGGAAGGTGAGAATATCCCGATTTTTAATTTTTTTTAATTTTTTTTAACATTCTATCTTTTACTACTGATGCTGCATAGGCAGCCTCAATAGTAAAAAAGTAGTTCACACTTGTCAAACACTATGTTTGAGGAGTGTGACCAACCTGTCAATTAGCATGCAGATTTTTTGAATATTTCCCGCAGCAGGGAGTTGCAGAATTGCCGCGGAAAATACAGCGAAAAATCCTCACGTGTGCACATAGCCTTAGTGATGGGGTACACAGGTCAAACAAGGGATGACATGAGAGGAGAAGACAGCAGATGGGGGTGAGAGAAAGTGCACAGGGGTAAGACAGACAGAGCCCAGGGGTAGACAGCTCAAACGGGACAGCACATGAGGGGAGAACCCAGCACAGGAAGGAGAGAGACAGCAGACAAGGGGATAGCACATAGGGTAGACAGGCTAAAGAAGAGAGCACAGACGGAGCACATGGGGAAAGAGAGAGTGGATAGGTATGTGAGAACATGGGGGAGAGAGATTCTCAACGCTGCGAAGCCTGCCCCCATCGTGACATTACGCCCTCCCGATGCGATAGGGCCTCCATCTAGTTTTACTTATAAAGTGCGAACAAGGCTTAAAGATAGATATTTATAAAGGGCAAAATAGGTATCTGACAACTGCTTTAATGGTGGGGAAAGTTATGTGTAGCAAGAAGAATAAATACATTTTACAATTTTTTTTAAACAGTTAGGTGAGATTTTCAGCTAATTGTGAGATGTGCTGCAGGGCAATTGAGTCTTATATAGAAATGTTTAAGTACCTCATTAGATAGTTATAAACTATTGGAGATGTTTTTTTCCTCCACTGTCCTAAAATCTATTTTATAGGAAAATGCATAGAACTTTTTCATTTAATGACTAACACAATCACTTCACTGAAAAGTCAGGGAACAAAAAGACAAAGTAGCACAATTTACTACATTAATTACATGCAAATTTATAGAATTGTTAGATACAGCTCCCCTCTGCTTGACGGGTATGTGTTGATCCAGGGCGCAGGTGATAAGGGCTGGTGCATGAATAAAGCTGGTGAGGCCTCAGATACTACTTTCATTACTTTAATTATTAAAGAATTTAAAGGCCTAATCTCATTTAGAAGACTTATTTCTTTGTCACCAACTTAATACCTTTGAATTGCAACTGAAAAGTAATAATCACACTAGTAAATATTATTAGTTTGTTTTATTATATTATTGTATTATTATTATTACTGAAGTAGTAATAATATACCTAATAATATGGAAAGCCTCAGAAATAATTTCTAGCATACTGTATATACTCGTGTATAAGCCGACCCGTGTATAAGCCGACCCCCCTAATTTTGTCACAAAAAACTGGGAAAACTTATTGACTCGAGTATAAGCCTAGGGTGGAAAATGCCAAAGCTACTGGTAAATTTCAAAAATAAAATGGGCCCCATAAGATGCTCCATAAAGTTCATGATGGCCCCATATAATGCTCCTTAAAGTTCTTGATGGGTTCCATAAGATGCTCCATACAAAAATATGCCTAATAGTGCTGCACAGTGAATAATGGTGGCCCTATAACATGCTCCATAATAACATACAGTTGTGGCCAAAAGTATTGACACCTCTGCAATTCTGTCAGATAATACTCAGTTTCTTCCTGAAAATGATTGCAAACACAAAAGGGCATGTCACACTAAGAGATATTGCTAGCAATATTGCTATAACTTGTGACGTTATAGCAATATTGCTAGCGATATCGCTGTGTCTGATACTTACCTACAACCCACTCCCCCGCTGGTTATCGCTGATTGCACGAGAACAGGCTGGACTGTTTCTCGTCGTCAGCTTCCTGCTGTGACGACGAGCGACGCGTGGAGCCGGGTGGGAGGACACAGGATCGCCTCGTCTGACAGGTAAGTAGCGACCCCGGTCCACAGCGATGTCGCTGGTGAGATCTGCCTGTGTGGCAGCTCACTAGCGACCACTTAGCGATGCACCAGCGATCCTGACCGCGTCATATCGCTGGTCGGGATCGCTGGTGCATCGCTAAGTGTGACAGTACCTAAATTCTTTGGTATTATTATCTTCATTTAATTTGTCTTAAATGAAAAAAAAACAAAAGAGAATGAAGCAAAAAGCAAAACATTGATCATTTCACACAAAACTCAAAAAATGGGCCAGACAAAAGTATTGGCACCCTCAGCCTAATACTTGGTTGCACAACCTTTAGCCAAAATAACTGCGACCAACCGCTTCTGGTAACCATCAATGAGTTTCTTACAATGCTCTGCTGGAATTTTAGTCCATTCTTCTTTGGCAAACTGCTCCAGGTCCTTGATATTTGAAGGGTGCCCTCTCCAAACTGCCATTTTTAGATCTCTCCACAGGTGTTCTATGTGATTCCGGTCTGGACTCATTGCTGGCCACCTTAGAAGTCTCCAGTGCTTTCTCTCAAACCATTTTCTAGTGCTTTTTGAAGTGTGTTTTGGGTCATTGTCCTGCTGGAAGACCCATGACCTCTGAGGGAGACCCAGCTTTCTCACACTGGGCCTTACATTATGCTGCAAAATTAGTTGGTAGTCTTCAGACTTTATAATGCCATGCACACGGTCAAGCAGTCCAGTGCCAGAGGCAGCAAAGCAACCCCATAACATCAGCGAACCTCTGCCATGTTTGACTGTAGAGACCGTGTTCTTTTTTTTGAATGCCTCTTTTTTTTCTCCTGTAAACTCTATGTTGATGCCTTTGCCCAAAAAGCTCTACTTTTGTCTCATCTGACCAGAGAACAATCTTCCAAAACGTTTTAGGCTTTTTCAGGTAAGTTTTGGCAAACTCCAGCCTGGCTTTTTTATGTCTCGGAGTAAGAAGTTGGGTCTTCCTGGGTCTCCTACCATACAGTCCCTTTTCATTCAGACGCTGACAGATAGTACGGGTTAACACTGTTGTACCCTCGGACTGCAGGGCAGCCTGAACTTGTTTGGATGTTAGTCGAGGTTCTTTATCCAACATCCGCACAATCTTGCATTGAAATCTCTTGTCAATTTTTCTTTTCCATCCACATCTAGGGAGGTTAGCCACAGTGCCATGGGCTTTAAACTTCTTGATGACACTGCGCACAGTAGACACAGGAACATTCAGGTCTTTGGAGATGGACTTGTAGCCTTGAGATTGCTCATGCTTCCTCACAATTTGGTTTCTCAAGTCCTCAGACAGTTCTTTGGTCTTCTTTCTTTTCTCCATGCTCAATGAGGTACACACAAGGACACAGGACAGAGGTTGAGTCAACTTTAATCCATGTCAACTGGCTGCAAGTCTGATTTAGTTATTGCCAACACCTGTTAGGTGTCACAGGTAAGTTACAGGTGCTGTTAATTACACAAATTAGAGAAGCATCACATGATTTTGAGAACACTGCCAATACTTTTGTCCACCCTCTTTTTTTATGTTTGGTGTGGAATTATATCCAATTTGGCTTTATGCAATTCTTTTTGTGTTTTTTCATTGAAGACAAATTAAATGAAGATAATAATACCAAAGAATTTGTGTTTGCAATCATTTTCAGGAAGAAACTGAGTATTATCTGACAGAATTGCAGGGGTATCAATACTTTTGGCCACAACTGTATGCCCCATATAATGCTGCACAGTGATTGGTGCCCCCTTATAATGCTGCACAGTGATCAGTTGCCCCTTATAATGCTGCACAGTGATTGGTGGCCCCTTATAATGCTGCACAGTGATTGGTGGCCCCTTATAATGCTGTACAGTTATTAGTGGCCCCTTTTAATGCTGCACAGTGATTACTGGCCCCTTGTAATGCTGCACAGTGATTAGTGGCCCCTTGCAATGCTGCACAGTAATTAGTGACCCCTTGTAATGCTGCACAGTGATTAGTGAAAAATGAGGATGAATGAACTCATGGAGATCAACATCCAACACTGCAGAGACACCATCACATGTTTCTCAACTCAGTGATTCTAGAGCAAAGCCCCCATCCCTTATGGGAAATATGTAAAAATATGCAAAACACAAGCCGCGGAGACACCATCACATGTTTCTCAACGCAAGCAATGACTAGCCAGGTCTTTCCCCGGGAAGGAAATTGCTTGTCATTGCTTGTGTCGAGAAACATGTGATGGTGTCTCCGCAGCTTGTGTTTTGCATATTTTTACATATTTCCCATAAGGGATGGGGGCTTTGCTCTCAAATCACTGCGTTGAGAAAAATGTGATGGTGTCTCTGCAGTGTTGGATGTTGATCTCCAGGAGTTCATTCATCCTCATTTTTCAGTCTTTTACTAGGCATTGCTCCTACTGGCCAGTTTCCTACTCCACACTGATGAGGGGCAATACCCCGAAACAGCTGTCTGTGGATGGATACCATGTTTTGGCATAGGTGGTTTCCTTCATTGGAGACTGCCCTTCCCGTGGTTGTTCCTTCCCGGGGAAAGACCTGACTAGTCATTGCTTGCGTTGAGAAACATGTGATGGTGTCTCCGCGGCTTATGTTTTGCACAGTGATTAGTGGTCCCTTGTAATGATGCACAGTGATTTGTGGCCCCTTACAATGCTGCATGGTGATTAGTGGCCCCTTACAATGCTGCTTCCGCTGCCTCAATTAAAGAAAGAAAGAACAACTATATACTCACCTTGTCGCTGCTGCAGCTGCTGCTCCTCAGCGTTGCCGGCTCTGCAGTGACTGTTCAAGCAACGCGCGCCTGCTAACTATGTCATGGCGCCCTCTGACCTGAATGTCACTGCCAGAGGAAGCAAGACAGCAGAGTGATGCGCAGTGGAGCAACAGGTGACAGGTGAATATGGCTCCCTCCATTATACTCACCTCTCCTGCGGTGGAACGGGGGACAGGTGAATATGGCTCCCTCCATTATACTCACCTCTCCTGACATGTCTCTTGCAGCCCCCCATGCTTATTCCATCTTCTTGGTGCTGTTCTTCCTGCTTTCAGCGGTCACGTGGTGCCGCTCATTACATATGCGCATATGTAATGAGCGGCACCTTGTGACCACTGAAAGCAGGAAGAACAGCACCGAGAAGATGGAATAAGCATGGGGGGCTGCAAAAGACATGCCAGGAGAGGTGAGTATGATCTCCGATGCCCCCCCGCTCCCCCTCTCCGGCTGACCACTGGTATTTGACTCGCGTATAAGCCGAGAGAGGGACTTTGAGCCCCAAAAAATGGGCTGAAAATCTCGGCTTATACGCGAGCATATACGGTAATCTATATATATATAAAGCTGAGTGTATGTGTGTGTGTATGTATCAAGCCACACCCACTCCACATAGCCCTGCCCACTCCGCATAGCCACACTCACTCCACATGCAAAGCCCCATCCACACGGCCCACATTGTTAGCGCACACGGGCGGAGACACATGCACCTAGAAAGCCACCCTGCAAAACTCATCAGCTGTGACGCTGAGTGTTTGTGTGTGTATGTATCAAGCCACACCCACTCCACATAGCCCCACCCACTCCACTTAGCCACATTCACTCCATATGCAAAGCCTCGGGCGGAGACACATGCACCTAGAAAGCCACCCTGCAAAACTCACCAGCTGTGACGCTGAGTGTTTGTGTGTGTATGTATCAAGCCACACCCACTCCACATAGCCCCACCCACTCCACTTAGTCACACTCACTCCATATGCAAAGCCTCGGGCGGAGACACATTCACCTTGAAAGCCACCCTGCAAAACTTACCGGCTGCGATGTCCCTGCTTCTGTGAGCTACAATCAGGGCTGCCGCATTCAGAGTATCAATGCCCGCAGGCACAGGCCACATCTAGCTCCATCGTGTCTAGAATGGACTTGTTCCTGTGAGGCATGATGTCAAGGGAACGGAAGGAACCTCATAGATTACACCACTGTGCTCATAACAGGAAGTTGCTGTGTGGTGCTGCAGAAGAGGTAGGCTATGTATTCGATACACTTTATTGCAATTAGTGCAATTTCTCTTGGGATCAAGTGTTTCCAATTGTATCTGGAATAGGAGTGTGATGTGTTGAGGGAGGAGGCGACTATAAAGGAGAAAAGCTGTGATGAAGAAAAATGCTGTGTATAAGGCGGAGGCTGTGTAAAAAGCAGGAGCATGAGGTGCAGTAGGAATAAGGCCCCTTGACTGCTGCTGTTAAAAGTCGTATCGGCAGTCATTGAGGGGTTAATATTGTGTTTAAAATTTTTTTGCTTGAACAAAATGGCGCCAGTTGTGTTCCATGTACCAGTGCGGGAGCATTGCTATGTTCAGCAGCAATAATTTCTTTTTCTTCTGCACATTCCCACACTGGTCCTCAGAACACAGTGGGCTGCGCGTGTGCAGATTGAGAGCATTGCTTGATGATACATGCTATTGCAAATCTGTATTGTTGAATATATGATGTAAACTGTTTTTATGTGTAATATAATCATAATAATTTGTTATAATTAACCACAGTTAGTTACTATGCCCGGGCAACGCTGGGCTCTTCAGCTACTTAAAGTATCGTACATTAGCCTCTTTATCCCAAAGCAATTTTTTTTGTCTTTTATTTTATTTTTTCCTCCCTTTTCTTCCAAGGGCCATAACTTTTTTTTTTTCTGCGCACGTAAAATGAGGACTTGTTTTTTGAGAAATGAGTTGCACTTTGGAATGACATCATTCATTTTATCATGGGATGCACTGGAAATTGGGGGAAAAAATTCCAAGTGCGTTGAAATTGCAAAAAAAGTGCAATTTCAAAATTTGTTTTTATTTACCATGTTCCTTCCATTATGATTATCCAGATCAGTATGATTATGCAGACACCAAACGTATAGTTTCAAATTCCAAGTGCGGTAAAATTCAAAACAGCTGACATGTCCCGGCTTTGATGTGGGCTCACCGCCAGAGCCCACATCAAAGGAGTGATACTGACACCGGCCTACTATTATGCCCGATGTCAGTAAGGCTAGGTTCACATTGCGTTAGGGCATCCGTTTAACGGATCCGTTAAATGGATGCACTAATGCTGATGTAATTTTTGACATCTTTAGTGACCTAGCGCTAACGGTATGTTTTAATGCATGGTAGCGCTAAGGTACCATGTGTTGCCATGCGTTAGCCCATACAGTTCTATGCACAGCGAACGGCTCCGTTCGCTGTGGGTTACTGCCAACGCACCCAAAAACGCTGCATGCAGCGTTCGAGGGTACGTCATGAATTAACGCATACTTGCTAACACATGCCGATTTTGGCATGCGTTAGTGCTGTTATGTAACGGATCCGTCAGCGCATTGCCCCCTAACACAATGTGAACTCAGCCTAAGGGGTTAAATGGTAAAAAAAATCTGATATTTGTAAAAAGAAAAGAAAAAACACAGTTGGCATGTAGAAGTATGTATAGTTTGAAACGCGATGACAAATAAACCACCTACACTCAGATTGGCATCCTTCATCCTTTCCACATAGCAGCGCAGACTTAACCCATTCGCTTCTCCATTACCTGTGCCGTCAGAGATTGACGGCAACATTTAAAAGGTTAACAGCCATAGAAGGAGGTCCGCTCTACCGGTGGCTATTGAAGGTGTGGGGAAAGATGTGGGCTTGGGGTGAGAGCCCACATCAAGGGCAGGCACCCAACATATAATGTAAATGTATGTCATATGTCGTGAAGGGGTTAACACAGTAAACCATTGCTTAAGTATCATTTCTGCATCAGTGTTATATCACCCAACATGCACACTCCTAAGTACCATTCTCCAGGAAGCATCAACGCTTCATTGATTGGTGGTCCCAGAGTTCTAGTTAAATAACACCCCTACATATGTAGTAATCACATTGCGCAATAAATGTTTTAGTCTACATTATATTAGTCTACATTGCACAGAATGTTACTGGATGTTGGACATATATAGGTAACCTAGGGAATAATTTTCTGCTTACTTTACTTTCTTAAGATAGCTCCTTTTAGTGAATTTAATAAAGGTTTTAAATGATTTTTGTGGTTTTAGAAACGTTCAAACAGTCATAAATCAGTCACGTTGCGCTCGTTCTGCTTTGCAAAGCATGGCAGCGTTAAATAAGACTTATGCCTTTATATTGACATGTTCATCATTTTCATTATATTACCAGTCACACAATCTCTTGATATCCCTAGAAAGCACTGTAGGTTATTAGAAGTCAAAGCATGAAAGCTTTGGTTTGCCGCTCTGCGTTATGTGCCTGATCTGTACTATCCATATGTATTCTCTAATAAATACATTTTAGTCCTCTTGCAAGAACTCAAACTGGCAACTCGCTCATGTCTCATCTAATGTATACTGTATGCTGCAAGTTACTGAAAAATCCTGTAACCAGGTGTGCGGTTCTATCTAGAATGTCATTAGATAGGTTGCAATTTCTAAATGTAAAGATAAAATAACAATTTCTTTGAGATACAGTAGACAATAGAATCAGCTATCTAATTCAGATTAACACTCTTCCAAGCATCAATACGTTTAATGATCTGTGCAATTTTTAGGGAAATATTTGAATGAAGCACTTTAACTCCTCCCAACTCCTCAATTTTTGTTTCTGCGTTTTTGTTTTTTTATGTCCCTTACTCAGCTTTTTACATTTTCCTTCAAATTAGTCATATGAGAGCTTGCTTTTTGCAGGATAACCTGTTTCTAATTTTTAAAGACACCATTCATTTTGCTATACATTATGTCGGAAAATGAAAAAAAAAAACCAGCAGAGGTATAAAAAAATATTCAGAATTGAGAGTCCTCAGTGGTTGATACCTTTTTATCATTGCACCTTAAAGCCATCTTCACTTACAAGACCATTCATGTGTGAGGGTGCTCGTCATTCTAGGAAGTGGGTTCATGATACCTCTGCTGATACAGGAAAGATGTATATCTTTGTACCGTGTTAGCCAGTAGATAGAAAAATATTCAGAATTGAGAGTCCTCAGTGGTTGATACCTTTTAATGGCTAACTGAAAAGATGGTAACACATTGCAAGCTTTCGAGACTACTCAGGTCTCTTCATCAGGCTTGACTAATACAACATCTAAAGAATCACATATATATGCACAACACAGCACAGAAAAAATGCAATAGATAAGACACGTGACGTGAAGCAGAATTATCATTATGGGATAGGGAGAAACATTAATATTGGACTAGTTCATAGATAAGGAGTCTGGATGTTTTATTGTCCTCTGTTTGGGGTCTCCTAATGTGTTGTGATGCCTCCACAAGGTCTTAAGAGCAAATTCCTCCATTGATGTAAAAAGACATAAATCCATGCGACACATTCATTCCAGCACTGAGAGTGTCAAAGGTCGTCATCAATTTATACTCACAGAGTCATCTCTCTCTCTGAGACTTGAAGTTACTTTTCAATACCAGTAATTTCATATCCATGGTGTTGTTGTGATCGGGCATACAAAAATGTTTTGCCACAGGTAGATCCATTCTTTTTTCTCTTATTGTGTGACGATGAGCATTCATCCTTGTTCTAAGCTTTCTGTAGATAGATCTTATTGTCAAATTCAAAGTAATTGTGAGTGAGGATGAATTTTATAAGTTTCACTCACAATTACTTTGAATTTGTCAACAAGATCTATCTACAGGAGATTGGCACAGCTATGGGAAGTAAAATGTGGGGGTGCACGCATCACAGAAGCAAAGCGTCACGAAGATAAGTGTCGGGATACAGCAGTTATTACATGGCACAGAACTAAAATCCATCTTCTCTCTTCATACAGGTAAAAATTCCCTCTGCTTGCTGTCTTCTGCAACATATTCAAATGGTACAACTTCCCACCTCTGATTGCTGTCTCATCTGCTGCAATAGACTCTAATGGTAAAAATTCCCTCTGCTTGCTGTCTTCTGCAACATATTCAAATGGTACAACTTCCCACCTCTGATTGCTGTCTCATCTGCTGCAATAGACTCTAATGGTAAAAATTCCCTCTGCTTGCTGTCTTCTGCAACATATTCAAATGGTACAACTTCCCACCTCTGATTGCTGTCTCATCTGCTGCAATAGACTCTAATGGTAAAAATTCCCTCTGCTTGCTGTCTTCTGCAACATATTCAAATGGTACAACTTCCCACCTCTGATTGCTGTCTCATCTGCTGCAATAGACTCTAATGGTAAAAATTCCCTCTGCTTGCTGTCTGCTGTGTCATCTGCTGCTTTACCATCTAGAAACATAGTTTAATGTGTCTGCTAATTCTTTGTTATAAATCATTTGGTGCATTGTACTTAAAACTCACTGTTGCATTTCCATGACTGGGATCAGTGTAGATCTTATCTGGTGGAGGTGTTAAAATAGATGTTGCCAGGCTGAATGTCTTTGATCATCCCAAAAAAAAAAAAAAAAAAAAAAAACCCTGGTGTGCTGACCCCAGCTGCCAAATTATCCTCAACCAGTTCCCACAATCCATCTCTTCAGACCCTGCAGTCTGGACTATAAATTTAGAACCATCCATAGGGGTGCACGCATGTGGGGGTGCACGCATCACAGAAGCAAAGCGTCACGAAGATAAGCGTCGGGATACAGCAGTTATTACATGGCAGTTAGTCAGGACAGGAGTCAGGTAACCCTCACTCTGCTGTCCCTTTTAACCATGTGCTTTATTCCTATCCTCCTATGTTCGCTTGCAATCCACTTTCACCGACCAATCCCCCCTCCATCACGACTCATATACATCAGCTCCTCTCTCTTTGCTTCTCCCATGTACAGCTCCCATGCACTTCTCACCTTCTTAAAAAGCCTCAGCCCATCTTGCCCAAACACAATGCACATAAAATCTTCATACAATTCCAAAAACTACTTGCTCTTTATCTTCCTGCTCCTACTGATTTCAGGGGACATCTCCCCCAACCCCGGTCCACCATCCCCCAACCTCAACCCCTACCCTACCTCACATCGAAACCTTAATAATCTTACTAATATCACTTGCACTCCTTCATCTCCTTCTTTCAATTGTGCCCTTTGGAATCCACGGTCTGTATGCAACAAGCTTCCTTTCCTACACAATTACTTTCTGAAAAACTCTCTGAATTTGTTGGCCCTCACGGAAACCTGGATTCAGGATTCTGACACTGTCTCTCCTGCTGCCATTTCCCATGGTGGCTTACAATTCTCACATTCCCCGAGACCGACAAATAGACCTGGTGGTGGAGTCGGCATACTCCTGTCCCCACAATGCACTTTCCAGGTCATCCCCTCAGTTCCATCACTCTCATTCCCTTCTTTTGAAGTCCACACCATCAGGCTCTTTCGTCCCCTCTCCCTCAGAGTAGCGGTCATATACCGGCCCCCAGGCTCACCCACCCACTTCCTGGACCATTTCTCTGCCTGGCTGCCGCACTTCATGTCCTCAGAACTACCAACCCTTATCCTGGGAGACTTCAACATCCCCATTAACAGCCCCACTTCCACATCTGCATCCCAGCTTCTATCACTAACCACTTCTCTAGGCTTCTCTCAGCTCTCAACCTCTGAAACACACAAAGACGGTAACACCCTGGACCTGGTTTTCGCCCGGCTCTGCTCAATCTCCTACCTAGATAACTCACCGCTTCCCCTCTCTGACCACAACATTCTCTCCTTTACACTCACAAATCCTCGCTCACCCCAGCACCCTCCTACCTACCATTCAGTCAGAAATCTACAAGCCATTAACCCTCATACACTTTCAGACTCCCTACACTCATCATTGTCCCCAATCTCTTCTTTGTCCTGTCCTGATCTGGCTGTACATCACTTCAATGACACTCTTAGAAGCACCCTTGACCAAGTAGCTCCCCTCACCCTCAGAACCTCCAAACACAGAGTGAAACAGCCCTGGCTCACATCGCAAACCCGATTTCTCCAGCGATGCTCTAGGTGTGCTGAACGCTTATGGAGGAAAACACACACACCAGAAGACTTCATACACTTCAAATTTATGTTAAGGACATATAACTCTGCCCTTCACCTCGCCAAACAGACCTACTTCACCACCCTGATCTCCTCACTATCCAACAACCCCAAGAAACTTTTTGACACCTTTCACTCCCTCCTCAGGCCAAAAGCACAAGCCCCTATCACAGACATTTGCGCTGATGACCTGGCCTCCCACTTTATAGAGAAAATAGACAATATCCATCAGGAAATCCGCTCCCAATCACCAAGTTCAGTGACTCCCATCCCTCCCTGCATTTCCCCTGGCTCACTCTCCACATTTGCTCCCATCACAGAAGAAGAAGTCTCCAGGCTCCTCTCCTCTTCTCGTCCAACTACATGCACAACCGACCCCATTCCCTCACATCTCCTCCAGTCTCTCTCCCCAGTCGTCACAACTCACCTAACTACAATCTTTAATCTCTCCCTCTCCTCTGGCATTTTCCCCTCCTCCTTCAAACACTCTATCATTACTCCATTACTAAAGAAACCCACCCTTGACCCATCCTGCACAAACAACTACAGACCAGTCTCCAATCTCCCCTTCATCTCTAAACTCTTGGAGCGCCTGATATACTCACGCCTTACCCGTTACCTCTCCACTCACTCCCTCCTAGACCCTTCACAGTCCGGTTTCCGCCCCCTACATTCGACAGAAACTGCACTCATCAAAGTGACCAATGACCTTCTGACAGCAAAACGTAATGGTGACCATTCTCTGCTCATTCTTCTCGACCTTTCTGCAGCTTTCGACACTGTTGACCATCCTCTCCTACTCTCTAGGCTCCAGTCACTAGGCATTAAGGACACTGCTCTTTCCTGGTTCTCCTCCTATCTTTCCGACCGCTCCTTCAGTGTTCTGTTTTCTGGCTCCACTTCATCTCCTCTTCCTCTCACTGTTGGGGTACCTCAGGGCTCAGTCCTTGGCCCCCTTCTCTTCTCTCTCTATACAGCCCCAATTGGACAGACCATCAGCAGATTTGGCTTTCAGTACCATCTTTATGCTGATGACACACAACTGTACACATCATCCCCTGACCTTACCTCTGCTGTACTACAGAACGCCACTGACTGTCTGTCTGCAGTCTCCAACATCATGTCTGCTCTCTATCTGAAACTCAACCTCTCCAAAACTGAACTTCTTCTGCTCCCACCATCTACTAACCTCCCTAAATCTGACATTTCCCTCTCTGTGGGTGGCACCATAATAACACCCCGACAGCAGGTGCGCTGTCTGGGTGTTATGTTCGACTCCGATCTCTCCTTCACCTCCCATATACAATCTCTTGCCCGCTCATGCCGCTTACACCTAAAGAACATCTCTAGAATCCGCCCTTTTCTCACCATGGAAACAACAAAAACTCTCACTGTCGCCCTGATCCACTCCCGCCTAGACTACTGTAATGCTCTATTAATTGGCCTCCCTCTCACTCGACTCTCCCCTCTCCAGTCTATCCTTAATGCAGCAGCCAGGGTTGTCCATCTGGCTAATCGTTTCTCAGACGCGTCCGCTCTTCGCCAGTCGTTACACTGGCTGCCAATTCATTACAGGGTACAATTCAAAGTACTTGTTCTCACCCACAAAGCTCTCCACAGTGCGGCACCCCCTTACATCTCCTCCCTCATTTCTGTCTATCGGCCTAACCGACCGCTGCGCTCTGCAACTGACTTTCGACTAACCTCTGCCCTAATCTGTACCTCCCACTCCCGACTCCAAGACTTCTCCCGTGCTGCGCCAATCCTCTGGAATGCTCTACCCCAAAATATTAGGACCATCCACAATTTGCATAGTTTTAGGCGCTCGCTCAAAACACATTTGTTCAGAGCGGCCTATCACATTCAGTAATCAAAGTCATGTTTGTGTGTGTGTAGCCCATTCACTATCTCCATCTAACCCCCACCCCCTGAAGATGGCTGGACCGTCATTGTAAATACATCATTGTAAATACAAACCTGTGCTTTGTATCCCCCCCACCTCATTGTAGATTGTAAGCTCCACGAGCAGGGTCGTCTTATTTCGCTTTAATTATTGTATTGTTAACGTTGTTACTTATGACTGTTGTGTTTGAAACTGTTCAACTGTAAAGCGCTGCGGAATATGTTGGCGCTATATAAATAAAGATTATTATTATTATTATTATTATTTATTAAAATGGCTCCACAGTATGCAAATCTTTTCATGGCCAAGCTTGAAAGCCACTTTTTGTCCTCATGCCCCATCAGACCTCTGGCCTACTACCGCTTCATTGATGATATTTTAATAATCTGGATTGAGTCTGAGCAACAGCTAAAGACGTTCCACGAACAGTTTAATCAATTTCATCCCACCATCAACTTAACACTCAACTACTCCAGCACTGAAATTAACTTTTTGGACACCATCATTAAGCTAAAAAACAATGAAATAGAGACATCCCTGTTATGATTGAGTCACCGTAGGAGGCAGACACAAAAATAGAAGCTACATCCAGAAAACCAGAGAAGTTGGCAACTATCAGATTGCAGACCCCTGAACCTATCAACACAACTAGCAGTAGCTGTGGGGGGTTCCTACGATGCCCTAGACCCCTCGATCACAGCCGGAGCGCTAAATAGCCTAAAGACAGAAAAGGAAATCTAACTGCCCCAGAGCAGACCCCCAAAGTAAAAGGCAGCCCCCAACATATAATGACGGTGAAGCAAGATGAAAAAACACTCACACAGATAGAAAGATAGGCTGAGCAAACGATGGGGCCCAAGCTAGCTAAACAGAACAGGAAAGGAAGGTTGCTGTCTGCAATCTGCCAAAACCCTATCAAAGACATAAGCCAACAAGCTGATATGAAAAAGACCCTGAAGCAGCTAGGCTTCAAAAACTAAATCAGCACTCAGGTATTTTCAGAAGACAGAGCTAAAGGAATTCAGCACACCCCAGCAGGGAATGGCAGAAATCCAGAAAAACAAAGCAAAACAAAGTCTAAGCACAAATGCAAAAAGCCGAGCAGAAAACTTAGCTTTAGAGGAGCAGGAATTCAGACTGGTCTCCAAGGATCCCACAGAGAAATCACCCGCAGGGCAGAAGGGCGTCGGCAGCCTTATATCCAGTCAGTAACTCCACTCAGCCAGTCATCATCATCAGACTCAGGTGTTTGATAATCAGGCTCACTACCTTTCTTTACCAGAAGAGGGAGTTCCTCGGGCCTCAGTAGTGAAGGGGAAAATGAACTCACAACAGTACCTCCCCCTTGAGGAGGGGTCACCGAACCCTCAACCACGCCACCAGGGCGATCAGGGTGAACCCGATGAAAGGCACGCACCAATCTTTTGGCATGAATATCAGAGGCAGAGACCCAGGAATTATCCTCCTGACCTTAACCCTTCCACTTAACCAAATACTGGAGTCTCCGTCTAGCCAGACAGGAATCCAGTACTTTCTCTACCTCATATTCCATGTTACCTTCAACCAATACAGGGTCTGGAGGTGCCACCCCCGGAACAACAGGTTCAACAAACCTCTTCAACAAAGATTTATGGAACACATTAAGGATTTTAAATGTGACAGGAAGAGCCAAACGAAAAGAGACCGGATTAATAATCTCCAAAATCTTGTTAGGTCCAATAAATCTAGGCTTAAACTTAGGAGAAGCCACCTTCATAGCAATATTTTTTGATGATAACCACACCATATCACCGACCTTAAACTGGGGACCAATGGTCCTATGTCGGTTGGAAAACCGCTGGGCCTTTTCCTGGGAGAGAGATAACTTATCCACCACTTGGTCCCAGATCTGGTGCATTCTCTCCACCACAGTGTCAACACATGGGCAGGCAGAGGGCTCCCCCTGCCCTGAAGAAAATCGAGGATGAAACCCAAAGTTACAAAAAAAAAGGTGACATCAAAGTGGCAGAACTAGCTCTATTATTTAAAGCAAATTCGGCCAAGGGCAAAAATGAAACCCAATCATCCTGATCAGCAGAAATAAAACATCTCAAATATGACTCCAAGGTCTGGTTTGTTCTCTCTGTCTGTCCATTGGTCTGAGGGTGAAAAGCAGAGGAGAAGGACAACTGAATTCCCAGCTTGGAACAGAAAGTTCTCCAAAATCTAGACACAAACTGGACTCCTCTGTCAGATACAATGTTCTCAGGAATCCCGTGCAAGCGAACCACCTGTTGTAAAAACAGGGGCACCAACTCAGAGGAAGACGGCAACTTAGGGAGTGGTACAAGATGAACCATCTTAGAGAACCTATCACAAATCACCCAAATAACAGTCATCCTTTAAGAGACAGGCATATCAGAGATGAAATCCATTGAAATATGGGTCCATGGCCTCTTGGGGACAGGCAAAGGCATCAACAACCCACCAGAGTGAGAACACGATTTAGACCGGGAGCAAGTCCCACAGGACTGCACAAAATTACTGACATCACGAGACAAGGAGGGCCACCAAAAAGACCGACTCACCAGATCTCTAGTACCAAAAATACCTGGATGACCAGCCAAAGCAGAGCAATGAACTTCAGACATCACTCTCTTCTTCCACTGGTCAGGAACATACAACTTTCCACTGGGACAACGCTCAGGTTTGTCCTCCTGGAACTCTTCCAGAGCATGTCTCAAGTCGGGCGAGATGGCAGAAAGAACTACCCCTTCGCCTAAGATGGTAGCAGGCTTGGTCATCACAGGAGAATCAGCAAAGAAGCTCCTAGAGAGGGCGTCTGCCTTGACATTCTTAGTTCCAGGAAGAAAAGAAACCACAAAATCAAAACGTGTAAAAAACAAGGCCCACCTAGCCTGTCTAGGGTTCAAGCGCTTAGCCGACTCTAGGTAAATCAAATTCTTGTGGTCAGTGAGGACCACGACTTGATGCTTAGCTCCCTCCAACCAATGTCTCCACTCCTCAAATGCCCATTTCATGGCCAACAGTTCCCGATTCCCCACATCATAGTTACGTTCAGATGGAGAGAACTTTCGGGAAAAGAAAGCACAGGGATTCATTTTAGATGTTACAGGATCCTTTTGGGACAAAACAGCTCCTGCACCAATCTCAGAAGCATCCACCTCTACCTGGAACGGAAGTGAGACATCAGGTTGCCGCAAAACCGGGGTGGAGGTGAATCTTCGCTTCAGCTCCTGAAAGGAAGAAACAGCCTCCGGAGACCAATTTAACACATCAGCACCCTTCTTAGTCAAATCAGTCAATGGCTTGGCAATACTAGAAAATTTTGCTATAAATTTCCGATAAAAATTAGCAAAGCCCAAAAACTTCTGGAGGGCCGTCAAAGAAGTGGGCTGAACCCAATCGTAAATGGCCTGTACCTTGGCCGGGTCCATTTCAATAGTTGACGGGGACAAAATAAATCCCAAAAAAGAAATCCTCTGTATTCCAAAAAGGCATTTAGATCCTTTGACATACAGGGAATTCTCCCTCAAGATCCGGAACACAGTCCGAATATGTTCCACATGAGAATCCCAATCCTTGGAGAAGATCAAAATATCATCCAGATAGATAATCAAAAATTTATCGACAAAATCTCGGGAAAATATCGTTCATGAAGCTCTGGAAGACAGAAGGGGCATTAGTGAGCCCAAAAGGCATCACCAGGTACTCAAAATGTTCCTTCGGAGTATTAAACGCCGTCTTCCATTCATCCCCATGCTTAATGCGAATAAGATTATACGCCCCCTGAGGTCAAGCTTGGTAAACCAGCAAGCACCTTTAACTCTGGAGAATAGATCCGAAATCAGGGGTAACGGATACTGATATTTAACAGTAATTTTGTTGAGGGCACGATAATCAATACAAGGTCTTAATGATCCATCCTTTTTGGCTACAAAAAAAAACCCGGCACCTAAGGGTGACGAGGATGGTCTAATATGACCCTTCTCCAATGCCTCCTTAATATAGGATCGCATAGCCTCGTGCTCGGGTACAGATAAATTGAAGAGCCGACCCTTGGGAAATTTACACCCCGGGCTCAGTTCAATTGCACAGTCATAACTCCTATGAGGAGGCAGAGACGCAGACTCATTCTCACTAAATACATCATAAAAGTCCGCCAAATAATCAGGAACATCATGCGACTGAGGAGAGGTGGAAAACACCGAAGCCTCACTTCGACACACCGACAACCCCAACTCACCACAGACACAGATTTCCAATCCAAAACTGGATTATGAATTTGTAACCAGGGAAACCCCAGAACAATAGTATCATGCAGATTATGCAACACCAAAAATCTGCAATTTTCTTGATGGTCTGGGGCGACCCGCATTACCATCTGGGTCCAAAACTGAGGTTTATTTTTAGCCAAAGGAGTAGCATCAATCCCCCTCAAAGGGATAGGCGTCTGCAGAGGTGTCATCGGAAATCCACAACGTTTAGCAAAATCCAAGTCCATTAGGTTTAGGGCTGCTCCCGAATCCACAAAAGCCTTGGCGGAAAATGTGGACAGGGAGCAGATCAGAGTAATAGCCAGAAGAAACTTAAGTTGAACACCACCAACAGAAAACGTGTGTGCAAAGCGTTTCTCTCGTTTAGGACAGACAGAAATAATATGCGAGGCATCTCCACAGAAAAAACACAACTTATTACGCCTTCTGAACTCCTGACGCTGCTCTCTGTAAAAAACTCTATCACATTGCATAGGTTCAGTCATTTGTTCAACAGGTGGCAACACCTCTCGTGCAGCTTTGCGTTCGCGCAAACGCCGATCAACCTGAATGGCTAATGACATAGAATCGTCAAGACCAGAGGGAACAGGAAATCCCACCATAGTATATTTTACGGCTTCTGACAACCCCTTCCGAAAGAGAGCAGCCAAGGCATTATCATTCCAGGTAGTAAGTACTGCCCACTTTCGCAATTTTTGACAGTACAATTCTGCAGAATCACGACCCTGGTTCAATGCCAGCAGGGTCTTTTCAGCCTGATCAATGGCATTAGGCTCGTCATACAATAACCCCAAGGCCTGAAAAAATGCATTCACATTAGTCAGAATAGGATCATCTGGTTTCAAAGAAAACGCCCAATCCTGGGGATCGCCATGCAGCAAAGAGATGACAATTTTAACCTGCTGCGCGGAGCTCCCTGACGAGTTAGGCTTCAAGGCAAAAAATAATTTACAATTATTTTTGAAATTCAAAAATTTAGACCGATCCCCAAAAAATACATCAGGTGTAGGAATCTTTGGTTCAGCAGCATGTGAATGAGCAAGGTAGGCGGAAATTCCCCGCACTTCCGCAGCGAGCTGCTCCACACGATCAGACAATTGCTTTATCTCCATTGAGAGAAAAAAAAATTCCCCCTACGGCCTCAGAGATATAGAGGAAAAAATATACACACTTTTTTTTTTTTTTTTACAATTCTTTCCTGCTATTGAGTACCCTAGGATCTGCGGTATGGCAGGTGATTCTGTTATGATTGAGTCACCGTAGGAGGCAGACACAAAAATAGAAGCTACGTCCAGAAAACCAGAGAAGTTGGCAACTATCAGATTGCAGACCCCTGAACCTATCAACACAACTAGCAGTAGCCGTGGGGGGTTCCTACGATGACCTAGACCCCTCGATCACAGCCGGAGCGCTAAATAGCCTAAAGACAGAAAAGGAAATCTAACTGCCCCAGAGCAGACCCCAAAGTAAAAGGCAGCCCCCAACATATAATGACGGTGAAGCAAGATGAAAAACACTCACACAGATAGAAAGATAGGCTGAGCAAACGATGGGGCCCAAGCTAGCTAAACAGAACAGGAAAGGAAGGTTGCTGTCTGCAATCTGCCAAAACCCTATCAAAGACATAAGCCAACAAGCTGATATGAAAAAGACCCTGAAGCAGCTAGGCTTCAAAAACTAAATCAGCACTCAGGTATTTTCAGAAGACAGAGCTAAAGGAATTCAGCACACCCCAGCAGGGAATGGCAGAAATCCAGAAAAACAAAGCAAAACAAAGTCTAAGCACAAATGCAAAAAGCCGAGCAGGAAACTTAGCTTTAGAGGAGCAGGAATTCAGACTGGTCTCCAAGGATCCCACAGAGAAATCACCCGCAGGGCAGAAGGGCGTCGGCAGCCTTATATCCAGTCAGTAACTCCACTCAGCCAGTCATCATCATCAGACTCAGGTGTTTGATAATCAGGCTCACTACCTTTCTTTACCAGAAGAGGGAGTTCCTCGGGCCTCAGTAGTGAAGGGGAAAATGAACTCACAACACATCCCTGTATCAGGAGCCAATTGACCGTCCAACATACCTTAAATGGGACAGTTTCCATCCAAAACACATAAAGAACTCTATTATCTATAGCCAAGCCATCAGATACAATCGTATATGTTCCAACCCCATGGATAGAGATAAACACCTTGGTCGCCTCAAAAACACCATTTTGAATCAGGGCTACCATCCAAGAACATTTGAAAACCAAATTACAAGAGCCACCAGAATGTCAAGGAATCACCTGCTACATTACAAAGCTAAAGAAGAAAATAACCGGGTGCCTCTAGTAGTCACCTACAACCCAAATCTGGAAGTGCTAAGGGGAGCTGCACGGAAATTACAACCTTTACTACAAAAAGATGCCCGATTACAATCCATTTTTCCAGACCCCCCACTACTGTGCTTTAGGCAGCCCCCAAATCTAAGAAGCATCATTGTCAGAAGCTCCCTGTCCTCTCCAACAGCTGCTGGAACCTTTCCTTGCAACCAGAAAAAATGTAAAACCTGTCCATTTATAATGACTACGGACACGATAAAGATCCCCAACTCACATCAGGACTACAAGATCCCAGGTACTTTCAGCTGCATTACATCTAATGTGGTGTACTTAATTATTTGTACTAAATGTCAAACTGGGGGTCTGTATGTGGGGGAGACAGGGCAAAAGCTTAGAACAAGGATGAATGCTCATCGTCACACAATAAGAGAAAAAAGAATGGATCTACCTGTGGCAAAACATTTTTGTATGCCTGATCACAACAACACCATGGATATGAAATTACTGGTATTGAAAAGTAACTTCAAGTCTCAGAGAAAGAGAAGAGTCTGTGAGTATAAATTGATGACGACCTTTGACACTCTCAGTGCTGGAATGAATGTGTCGCATGGATTTATGTCTTTTTACATCAATGGAGGAATTTGCTCTTAAGACCTTGTGGGGGCATCACAACACATTAGGAGACCCCAATCAGAGGACAATAAAACATCCAGACTACTTATCTATGAACTAGTCCAACATTAATGTTTCTCCCTATCCCATAATGATAATTCTGCTTCACGTCACTTGTCTTATCTATTGCATTTTTTCTGTGCTGTGTTGTGCATATATATGTGATTCTTTAGATGTTGTATTAGTCAATGCCTGATGAAGAGACCTGAGTAGTCTCGAAAGCTTGCAATGTGTTACCATCTTTTCAGTTAGCCATTAAAAGGTATCAACCACTGAGGACTCTCAATTCTGAATATTTTTCTATCTACTGGCTAACACGGTACAAAGATATACATCTTTCCTGTATCAGCAGAGGTATCGTGAGCCCACTTCCTAGAATGACGAGCACCCTCACACATGAATGATCTTGTAAGTGAAGATGGCTTTAAGGTGCAATGATACACTGCACTGCTGTAGGTATAATTCAAGGAAATTTATTGGTGCCTACGTGTTTCCTGAGCTGTCCCAGCTCACTTCATCAGTGCCCTAAATAAAGCATCAAAAACCACAAGCTGCAAACTGTGTGAAAAGCAACATTTATATCAATCTCAAAACTTTTGGCCACGACTGTACTATATATACACATCTGAATAACTCACATGGCTTAATGTACATTTGCACTTGCATCACATGTATTGAACCACATAGATGTGTTAGTGAAAAGAGAATTAAGCACCAGTTGCTGAAAATCAGCAGTGTTCGCTGGCTGACACCTCAATATGCCTCCTTAGGATCTCTGTGGGGTGGTGCATTCACATAGATAACATCAAGGTAAATCATAAGAAATTTAAAGTATTGGAGCACTCATCCAGGTCCTTCTTGATGTGCAATTTTATTCCATGGTAACACATGACAACAAACCATATTAAAGTGAGGAGTACAGGTAGCAGGGAAGCTATTCAGATAAGAGAGCCTGACGGACTCAAAACTTGAAATAAAGATTAAAAACAACCACAAGACGGATTTCATCAACCAAGGTATCATTTTAGTCAGTATAACGGCACCGACCTGACACTGTCTATAGGTTACTGTGCACAATCCTGCTGACAGGTTCTTTTTAAATTAGGTCTGTAGGATGGATATGTGGGGAGGAGGACTCCCAGACAGTGAATGGGCAGGTACCCAGGGGACCGCCATAAGGGTTCCTGAGGGAACGATACTGGGAGGACAGTAAAAGGAAAGACTTGACTGAAGTTGTCAGGGAAACAGGGGGCGGGGCAAGCTTAAAAGGAGCAGGGGGCGCACTGAGTTGGCAGTTGACAGAGAGCCGGACAACAGACAGGAAGCCGTGTGAGACAGAGAGGACCGAGGGAGCAGACAGTGTGTTGTGGAGAGACCGACAGGGGCCTGTAAAAGGAAAGCTGCAGACTCACCGACTAGTGACACGTGAGAGACAAGCCCAAACCTTCCCGGAAGATCGAGGCGTCAAGGCAGCCATATCAACGACCTCTAAGCGGCCGCATCTGCAATCCTGAGCGACGCCTGGAAGGATAAGTTGGCCATAGGAAATAAGGACCCTTAGTTCGGCCGTACATGGCCTGCAACACCCGGACTAGCCGGATTAGTCGCATTTAATATAAGAAAAAGTGTTGTAAATGCTATTGAGTCCCTGCGAGGACAGTTTGTTGTTGCCAATTTGGTTTGTTCAGCAAAGCCCCAGCGGCACCAATTTATAAACGTTTATTTTACAAATCGCACTCAGTCTCGTGTCTTGTCACTGCATCCTGTGAACCTGGCTGAACCCTACAGATATTTTAGCACAAGCATTTTGTATATGCCTAATTCAATGCTTCTCTAGAGACAATTGCAGACTCATTGTACTCTACCTATAGGGGTCTGTTGTCTGATGCTTTGCATGATACACATGAACTTGATTCACATACTCTATGTATCGTGTACATTGACATTTAGAGCCATTTTGATCACTGCTCTCCAATATCAATACTCCGTTCTTGTTTTTTACTTCTGTTATTATTTTTTGTTTTGACCTCCTTATTTTTTGTAGTAAATATTTTTAGATGTATCAATAAAATATTCAAATATTTATATACTTGTATACTTTTTGGATGGTTTCAGTTTATTCCATTTCTTTCTTGGTTGCTTCTATTTTTACTCAAAAGTAGACGGGGAAGGGTTTATTGAAAGGAGCCCAATATTAGGGAAACCCCTGTGAACATATGGCATTGTGATATGTGTAAGATAAAAACTTATTTTCCTCGGTCTTTGATATTAAAAACAATTGCGTAGACATTTTTATACATGTTCCCAGGTCTCTATCTAACAATGTCAGCAGATTTGCAGAGTCAAAACCGCTGGGAGATTCCCTTTTAAATTAATATGTGCTTCACTGTGAATATATATTATAACATAGAATGCATGTTCACAAAGAATGATTGACTGAAAGAAAATATTTTGCTCAGTTGGTATTGTACATACAGGAAAAGTCTCTGAACAGCAAGAACAATAATACTTGACAGCTATCTTCAACATGTGCTCCATGAGATTTGCTGAAAATAAGTAAGCAGTACCTCTGTAGGTCAGACTGTCAGAATCTCACCTAATCATAGCTGAATATCTGCCGATACCTGAAATTTGTGCACATTTATAGAGGAATGTGATGTTTACTTTGAACTGCTTGGCGTGATATTAAAAATACAGCTGTGATGAGGATGTAAAGGCAAGTTGTCTAGTAGGGTTTTTGGATACATAAAAGAAAAGGAAGACCTGACAGACAACCATACAGTGCCATCCATCCTCGTTACTAGTCTGCAACTAAACAGGATAGGTATATCTGCTGCACATTGTGCTCCGCGCAGTCTATAATTAAATCCCTAGGCAGGACAGCATAAAATAATGTTCAACTCTCATGAGGCGCCGGGAATAAGTGATTAAAATATCAGCTAAAACTGGATCATTGTATAGGAAAAGCATGCGTTGCGCTGTTTATTTGAGAATACTGTATACTGTAAAGTAGATTTCTGCCACTTTTACCGTACTTATGTTTCTATCAGTAAAAGGAGTGGATGATTTTAAAGAAATGTAGATGCATATGTTTTGCTTTTATTCTTGGTAGAAAGTACAAAACGGGCTCTAACTTATAAACAACTCGAGCAGATTTTCTTACGGTCTTTAACCCCTTCATGACCCAGCCTATTTTGACCTTAATGACCTGGCCATTTTTTGCATTTCTGACCAGTGTCCCTTTATGAGGTAATAACTCAGGAACGCTTCAATGCATCCTAGCAATTCTGAGGTTTTGTTTGTAACATATTGGGCTTCATATTAGTGGTAAATTGAGGTCGATTATTTTTGCGTTTATTTGTGAAAAAAATGGAAATTTGGCGAAAATTTTGAAAATTTCACAATTTTCAAATTTTGAATTTTTATTCTGTTAAGCCAGAGAGTTATGTGACACAAACTAGTTAATAAATAACATTTCCCACATGTGTACTTTACATCAGCACAATTTTGGAAACAAAATTTTTTTTTGTAAGGCTACTTTCACACATCAGTTTTTTGCCGTCAGGCAGGATCCGGCTATTTTTAGAAAAAACGGATCCGGCATAAATTTTGGAGAACTGTAGAAACGGATCCGTTTTTCTGCTGGATCCGTCTAGCAGGTTATATCTGTTTCCTGGGGGCTGGCCAATTGTATCTGAGCATGCGCAGACTTAAAAAAACGGATCCGGTGGCTGGATCTGTCTTTTTCTGGATCCGGCGTACTCCGGCGCCCATAGACTTTCATTGTAGCAAAAAGCTGGAAGCGTCGGATCCGGCGCTTCTGGCTTTTTCGCCGGAGACAAAAAACGTTACAGTAGCCGTTTTTTCCAGACGCCGGAATGAGACAGGTAGCCGGATCCGGCAAAAAACGGATGAAACGCAATGCCATCCGGCGCGATCCGGCGCTAATGCAAGTCAATGGGGAAGAACTGGATCCGGCATTGCATTTTGCCGGATCCGGTTTTACAAAAAAAAGCCGGATCGCGCCTGACAGCAAAAAACTGATGTGTGAAAGAGGCCTTAGGAAGTTATAAGGGTTAAAAGTTGACCAGCGATTTCTCATTTTTACAACAAAATTTACAAAACCATTTTTTTAGGGACCATCTCACATTTGAACTCACTTTGAGGGGTCTATATGGCAGATACCCAAAAGTGACACCATTCTAAAAACTGCACCCCTCAAGCTACTCAAAACTACATTCAAAAGATTAATAACCCTTCAGGTACTTCACAGGAACTAAAGCAACATGGAAGGAAAAAATGGAAATTTTAATTTTTCCAACAAAAATTTTCTTTTAGCATCATTTTTTTCATTTTCACATTGGTAATAGGATAAAATGGATCCTAAAATTTGTTGGGAAATTTCTTCTGAGTACACCGATACCTCATATGTGGTCATAAACCACTGTTTGGGCACACGGCAGGGCTCAGAAGGGAAGGAGCGCCATTTGACTTTTTGAATGGAAAATATGCTGGAATATTTATCGGTTGCCATGTCGTGTTTGGAAAGTCCCTGTGTGCCTAAACATTGGAGCTCCCCCACAAGTGACCCCATTTTGGAAACTAGACCCTCCAAGGAACTTATCTAGATTCATAATGAGCACTTTGTGTTAGGAGTCAGATTTCTGCCTCTCCTATGTTGAAATCTAGACTCTTACATTCTGCAGTCTCCTGTGCTTCATCTGCTACAGAGGAGATTGTAGAGGAGAGTGTCTTGCGGCAACTCTGTCCAGAGGCTAAGTCCTTTGTTCCCTCAACTGAGCATGCTCATGGGACGAAATCCCATTGGAGTTCGGGAGTCAGGTGCTCAGGTCCTGTGTCGAATCCTATTGGCTCCTCTTGGAGCCTTGGAGATTTCCGGAAGGTCCCGTTTGGTATAAAAAGCGCGCATGGCTGTTCCTCAATGCGCTAGTATTTTCATACTGCTGCTGTATGTTTGCTGATGGATGCTTGGACTGGTGAAGGACTCATTGGAAACCCCCTTCCCTCTGATAATACGTCTGTGTGAGTGTTTGGGATTCTGCCAGTAGCAGTGCTAGTGCTAGCGCGCTTATGCTCCATCTACCTCAGCAGCTAGCGTCCTGCATCGCGCTTGCGATATAGCGGTGCCATCTCTTCGGCACAAGTTTACACCGCGCAGCGGTTGCAGTCCTGCCGGGCGTTCGCAGTTGCGACGCCACGCACACATACTTTTACGGTAGGTCCCTTCGGATGTAGTGACGTAATTTATTTAACTACTCCGGTGACCGGTTACCGCATGTGTGCCACTGAGTACCTGTGCTGCTAACAGGCTCAGCGTTACTAGTTCTATTATTTACTATTGCAGCTTTGTGTCCTTAAACAGAGACTGCTTATTTGCACCTGGGTGATATTGAACCCTGTGCACATTACCGCCATAGTGCTCTGCATATTCTAGCTGCGGTTTTTCCATCCACCGCACGGTGGACCCTGAGTGGCGAAGGCACTTTATTTATATTTTCTATTTAGTGCCTTCCACCACGTCTAACATAATACTAGCGCCAGGGTCTGGCTAGATATGGCAGAACAGCAGCAACTCCTGCAGTGTGTGCAACAGCTCGAGACTCGCTTGACCATCCTTGAGAGGGCTCTCGCAGCTGCACAGGCCACGGATGCTGTTGTACAGGCACTCACAGATGTGGTAGGGCATATGTCCATGTCCTCCCTTGCGCCGACAGTTACTCGCCTCCCGTTGCCCGATAAATACTCTGGGGATGGCGCCTCCTGCAGGGGTTTCATCAACCGGTGCTCAATACACCTGGAGCTGCTGGCTGCGCAATTCCCTACAGAGTGGGCCAAGGTGGCCTTTATTATCTCCCTACTGTCGGGCAAGGCCTTGGAATGGGCTACGCCTTTATGGGAGCGTGGTGACCCCGAGATTCGGACCGCTGCCCACTTGCTAACAGCCATCAAGCAAGTTTTTCTCGGTCCAAGGGTCACGCACGATATGTCTCGGCAACTACTCGCCCTCACTCAGGGGTCACTCTCGGTTAGCCAGTATGCCGTCCATTTTCGGACACTGGCATCCGAGTTGGAATGGTCCAACAAGGCCCTTATCCCCGTTTTTGGCGAGGTTTAGCAGAGCACGACAAGGATGCTCTCTCTACTAGAGAGATCCCCACTAGCTTGGAGGAGCTAATTTCCGTCTCCTCACGTATCGATCTCTGTTTTTCAGAGCGCGGTATGGAGCGGGCTCACTCCAAGCGAAGAGCTGTTTCGGCTCCTAAATTTTTTGAACCTCTTGAGCTGTCTGAGCCAGAGGTTCTACCCCCTGAGCCCATAGAGGTGTCTCGTACCAATCTTAATACAGACTCGGACCAGGAATCCATTTGCGGTTGTCACCATGTGTGTGCGGTTTCTCCGGAAGCCAGCTACCCGCAATGGTCTGAGTCTGAACCTTTCATCAAGACCTTTGTCCCTCCTCATCTTAGGGCTCAGGTTCTCGCCTGGGCGCATGCGTCCAATGCGCCCCACCATCGGAGCTACATGCAAATCTCTAAGCTATTGGCCGGAGCGTATTGGTGGCCCCATAGGGCTCAGGACATCAAAAAATTTATCCAGGCTTGCACCTCATTTGCTCAGGATAGCCTTCCTAGGCAGAGAGTAGTGACGGTTGCTGATTCACGGCGGCGTTCTGTTACCTCGTCCGCTCCTGTTATCTCCCAGGTGTCCCTTCTGAAACCTGGTGACCTTGCTTCCACTGATGCCTTCCAAGTGTCCCGGTTTACTGTAACACCTACCAGGACACCAAGCTCGCCTTCGAACGAGTTTGAGCCCTATGCCACCGTTGGGCACAGGTTGATGGTCCGGAAGGCTCGGGGAGGAGGGGGCCCTAGGAGGGGGGGTAATGTTAGGAGTCAGATTTCTGCCTCTCCTATGTTGAAATCTAGACCCCTACATTCTGCAGTCTCCTGCGCTTCATCTGCTACAGAGGAGATTGTAGAGGAGAGTGTCTTGCGGCAACTCTGTCCAGAGGCTAAGTCCTTTGTTCCCTCAACTGAGCATGCTCATGGGACGAACTCCCATTGGAGTTCGGGAGTCAGGTGTTCAGGTCCTGTGTCAAATCCTATTGGCTCCTCTTGGAGCCTTGGAGATTTTCGGAAGGTCCCGTTTGGTATAAAAAGCGCGCATGGCTGTTCCGCCATGCTCTAGTATTTTCATACTGCTGCTGTATGTTTGCTGATGGATGCTTGGACTGGTGAATGACTCATTGGAAACCCCCCTTCCCTCTGATAATACGTCTGTGTGAGTGTTTGGGATTCTGCCAGTAGCAGCGCTAGCGCCAGCGTGCTTATGCTCCATCTACCTCAGCAGCTAGCGTCCTGCATCGCGCTTGTGATATAGCGGTGCCATCTCTTCGGCACAAGTTTACACCGCGCAGTGGTTGCAATCCTGCCGGGCGTTCGCAGTTGCGACGCCACGCACACATTCTTTTACGGTAGGTCCCTTCGGATGTAGTGATGTAATTTATTTAACTACTCCGGTGACCGGTTACCGCATGTGTGCCGCTGAGTACCTGTGCTGCTAACAGGCTCAGCGTTACTAGTTCTATTATTTACTATTGTAGCTTTGTGTCCTTAAACAGAGGCTGCTTATTTGCACCTGGGTGATATTGAACCCTGTGCACATTACTGCCATAGTGCTCTGCATCTTCTAGCTGCGGTTTTTCCATCCACCGCACGGTGGACCCCGAGTGGCGAAGGCACTTTATTTATATTTTTTATTTAGTGCCTTCCGCCATTCCTAACACTTTGAACCCCAAGGTGCTTCACAAATTGATCCGTAGAAAAAAAGTACTTTTTTTTCACTAAAATTTTGTTTTAGCCTCAGGTTCTTCATTTTCACATGGGCAACAGGGTAAAATGGATCCTAAAATTTGTTGGGAAATTTCTCCTGAGTACACCGATACCTCATATGTGGTCATAAACCACTGTTTGAGCGCACGGCAGGGCTCAGAAGGGAAGGAGCGCCATTTGACTTTTTGAATTGAAAATATGCTGGAATATTTAGCATTGCCATGTCGCGTTTGGAGAGTCCCTGTGTGCCTAAACATTGGAGCTTCCCCACAAGTGACCCCATTTTGGAAACTAGACCCCCCAAGGAACTTATCTAGATGTCTGGTGAGCACATCGAACCCCCAAGTGCTTCACAGAAGTTTATAACGCAGAGCCATGAAAATAAAAAATCATTTGTTTGGGCACATGTCGGGGCTCGGAATGGAGGGAGCACTGTTTGACTTTTTAAACGCAAAATTGGCTGGAATAAATGGTGGCGCCATGTCGCGTTTGGAGACCCACTGATGTGCCTAAACAGTAGAAGCCCCTCAATTCTAACTCCAACCCTAACCCCAACACACCCCTAACCCTAATCCCAACCCTAATCATAACCCTAACCACAACCCTAACCCCATCACACCCCTAACCCTAATCCCAACTCTAACCCTAACTACAAGCCTAACCCTAATCCCAACCCCAACCCACCCCTAATCTTAACCCTAATTCCAACCCTAACCCTAACCCTAACCCTAATCCCAACCCTAATTCCAACCCTAACCCTAATTCCAGCCCTAACCCTAATTCCAACCCTTACTCTAATTCCAACCCTAACCCTAATTCCAACCCTAACCCTAATGGAAAAATAAAATTATTTTCTTTATTTTATTATATGTCCCTACCTATGGGGGTGATAAAGGGGGTTTATTTACTTTTTTTTTATTTTGATCACTGTGAGAGTTCTCACAGTGATCAAAATAAATGAATGAATCTGCAGCCGGAGCACTGCGCATGCGCCTGCCATTTTCCAAGATGGCGGCGCCCATGACGCAGGACACCAGGACGGCCAGAGGGACAGGAGGTACCGAGGCTGGTGGGGGGGATCGGAAGGCTGGGGGGAGCGGAGGGAAGGGGGAGGGGACCTGATGATGACTGCGGCGTCCGATCTGTCAGTCCATGGCGGGGGCCGATACACTAGTGCTCTCAGTTCTGTAGACCTCAGGTCACTTTAAGGGTATGTGCGCACGTTGGGATTTGCTGTTGTAAAATTCTGCACAGATTCTTCCTCTCTTGGCAGAAAACGCAGTTGAAAATCCGCACGGTTTTGATGCGGATTTGATGCAGATTTTCAAGCAGTTTGCTCTGTGGATTTGGAAGCTAATTAAAGATATATTATTTAACAAAAAAAAAAAAAAAAAGAATTGTGATGTAATTTCCTTGTCCAACCTCTTCTTTTACATTCTCCATTGAAGACCATATCACTACATACCACGTTCAAATATAATGCTTACACATACAAAACAAATAGAAGTGAACATATGTATACAGTATATATATATATATATATATATACTGTATATATATATAATATAAAACAGCACAGTGTTGAAAATAGGGTGCAAATGCTTCATGGGCACATACCAGACCTTGTAAATATTTTCAAAAAGAGTTGAGGCAGCACACCATATCCAAAGTTTACAAAGTGCTCTTTAATAGCCCATGTGGCGATGTTTCGGCCCTGGGTACAGACCTTTCTCAAGCAGCAACAAATATGCACATGCAGGATATTTAAGGCAACCAAACAAGCAAGTATTTAGCAGCAAAATACACTGCTCAAAAAATTAAAGGGAACACTAAAATACCACATCCTAGCTATCACTGAATAAAATATTCCAGTTGCAAATCTTTATTCATTGCATAGTGGAATGCGTTGAGAACAATAAAAAATAAAAACGATCAATGTAAATCAAATGTAAAATTCCATTGAGGTCTGGATTTGGAATGATACTCAAAATCAAAGTGTAAAGTCAAACTAAAGGCTGAACCAACTTCAGTGGAAATGCCTCTAGACAAGAAAATGATGCTCAGTAGTGTGTGAGCACCTGTTTGACCTCCCTACAATGCCTGGGCATGCTACTGATGAGGCGGCAGATGGTCTCCTGAGGGATCTTCTCCCAGACCTAGACTAAAGCATCTGCCAACTCCTGGACAGTCTGTGGTGCAACGTGACATTGGTGGATAGTACGAGACATGATGTCCCAGATGTGTTCAATCGGATTCTGGTCTGGGGAACGGGTTGGCTAGTCCATAGCTTTAATGTCTTCATCTTGCAGGAACTGCTGACACACTCCAGCCACATGAGGTCTGGCATTGTTCTACATTAGGAGGAACCCAGGGCCAACTGCACCAGCATATGGTCTCACAAGGGGTCTGAGGGTCTCATCTCGGAACCTAATAGCAGTCAGGCTACCTCTGGTGAGCACATGGAGGGCTGTGTGGCCCTCCAAAGAAATGCCACCCCACAGGATTACTGACCCACTGCCACCCGGTCATGCTGAAGGATGTTGCAGGCAGCAGATCGCTCTCCACGGCTTCTCCAGACTTTGTCACATGTGCTCAGTGTGAACCTGCTTTCATCTGTGAAGAGCACAGGGCGCCAGTGGCGAATTTGTCAATCCTGGTATAGTGTGGCAAGTGCACGGTGTTGGGCTGTGAGCACAAACCCCATCTGTGGATGTCGGGCACTCAGACTACCCTCATGGAGTTGGTTTCTAACCGTTTGTGCAGGCACATGCACATTTGTGGCCCTGCTGGAGGTCATTTTGCAGTGCTCTGGCAGTGCTCCTCCTGTTCCTCCTTGCACAAAGGATGAGGTTGCGGTCCTGCTGCTGGGTTGTTGTGCTCCTACGGCCCCCTCCACATCTGGTGTACTGGCCTGTTGTCACGCTCGCACCCTGACTGTTGGGCATGAGCCAGGGGGTTGTGGCCCCACTGTATCACAAACCAGACTACACTGGAAGGGGCGTAACTAAGACAGCTGCCTTGGTTTTCACTGGAGCCTCTGATGGTGAGGTCAGGCTTGTGCGGCATGCAGTTGCCAGGTGCCACTCCAGGGTGGTGTCTGGCTATGGTTGCTGATTCCACTTGGGGAGATGGTACGGATGACAGGCACGAGTAGTAGATAGACACGGCTGAGACACTGGCATGCGGGCCCGGCTGAGACACAGGGCAGGCAGGCACAGCTGAGACACAGGGCAGGCAGAGATGGCAAAGACACAGGGCAGGCAAGGCTGGGACACAGGGCAGGCATGAGTGCTATATGAAGGAACAGGTAGAGACCTGTTCACACAGCGGGTGCAGGTAGGCAGGCATGGCTGAGACACAGGGCAGGCAGGCACGGCTGAGACACATGGTAGGCAGGCACAGCTGAGACACAGGGCAGGCTGGCACGGCTGAGACACAGGGCAGACAGAAATGGCAAAGACACAGGGCAGGCAGGCAAGGCTGGGACACAGGGCAGGCAGGAGTGGTATATGAAGGAACAGGTAGAGACCTGTTCACACAGCTGGTGCAGGTACTGGTACACGCAGGAAGGAACGGTGTATGAAGGGACAGATAGAGACCTGTTCACACAGCAGGTGCAGGTACTGTAACAAGCAGAAAGGAGTGGAGTATGATGGAACAGGTTTGGACCTGTTCACACAGGAGGTGCAGGTACAGATACAGACAGGAAGGAGTGGAGTATGAATAAACAGGTTTGGACCTGCTTACACTTGGAGGAGAACCACAAGGCTGCGGAGAAGATCTGGTGAGCAGCAAGAGGTTCTGCAGCAGCAGAAGCAGAATAGAGAAGAACCTCTAGAGTACGGAGCACAAGCAGACAGAGAGGACACCAGGAAAGACACAGCAGGGAAAGGAACCACAGACAAGGAGACTGACAGACATAGGTAGGACAGAGTTCAGACAAGGTAATGGTGCATGACAAGGTATAGAACCAAGGACACAGGGACCAGGATATACTGCCTCCTGGTGGGCAGGGAGGACATGTACAAGACAAGGCTAGAACAAAGACACAGATAAGACAAGGCAAGGAGTAATAGCACAGGGAACAAGATATTCTGCCTCCTGGAGGGCAGACAGAGAAGTACTAGGCAAGGTACAGAGACACAGAGATTAGGAATAAAGCCTCCAGAGAAGGTGAGACATAGGACAGGGCCTGGCTTACTCAGCAGCAAGAAACTAACTGAGTTAACACATTGCACAGGCCAGATCCACAGGATGGAGCTGCCCTAAATACTAGAGGGCTCTTGGTAATTGGTCAGGGACACATTAGACAGGTGCACCCTGATTCCATAAGAACCAGAGAGTTCTGACACCACTCCCCTATGCACACAGCCAGGAAACATGCACAGAGCAGACAGGAGACAAGAGGCACAGAACATGAAGCTGGCAGCAGACAGAAATCACAGCATGAGCTGGAGCAGTGAGTAAGTTGGTGTGCTGGGGATGGGAGGCCATGCAGTGATGCCAGCAGGGTTGTTTCACCTATCTCCTGGTAGTGCCTCCATCCTCTGGACACTACGCTGACAGACACAGCAAACTTTCTGGCCACAGCTCGCATTGATGTGCCATCCTGGATGAGATTTACTACCTGAGCCACTTGTGTGGGTTGTAGAGTCCGTCTCATGTTACCACAAGTGTGAAAGCACAACTAACATTCAAAAGTGATCAAAACATCAGCCAAAAAGCATTGGTACTGAGATGTGGTCTGTGGTCCCCACCTGCAGAACCACTCCTTTATTGAGGGTGTCTTGATAATTGCCAATAATTTCCATCTGTTGTCTAAAGTATTCCATTTGCGCAACAGCATGTGAAATTGATTGACAATCAGTGTTGCTTCCTAAGTGGACAGTTTCGCAGAAGTTTGATTTACTTGGAGTTATATTCTGTTGTTTAAGTGTTCCCTTTATTTTTTTGAGCAGTGTATAAAATGTATTCCAATGTGAAGGTGAATTATACATATTATATAAACATACAATAAGACAAAGTTTTATAAAGTGACATAGTGCCAAGATGAATGTGCAAAAATATACAGTATAGAGATAAACTTGTATAAAACATAATTGATCATTTAAGCCAGCTGTAAATAAATAGTCATATTACATAACTCACCCCATACTCTAACGACTAGAGTTGAGCGAAACGGGTCGAAAAATTTCAAAAGTCGCCGACTTTTGGCAAAGTCGGGTTTCATGAAACGAAACCCGACCCTAGGATGAGGTCGGCCACGAGGTCGGCGACTTACGCGCCAAAGTCGCGTTTCAAAAGTTTGTTTTGCTCTCTTTTTCAGCCAATCAGGATCCACGGACACTGTGGGCAACGTGATGACATAGGCAGGGGTCACCACCATCTTTCAGAAGGGCATGCAAGTGATTGGCTTGCTTTGGTGGGCGTCACAGGGGGTATAAAAGGGCGTGCACGCCGACCGCCATCTTACTTCTGCCGATCTCAGTATAGGGAGAGGTTGCTGCTGATTCTGTAGGGAGAGCGTTAGGCAGGGAAGAAGACAAAAAAACTGCTTCTGCTGCTAGCGATTTGGCTTGCACAACACACCAGTCACTGTGTGTGCAGTGCAAGGGGAGGCTATATAGTGGTGTATCAGTGGTGTTGGTTGTTGGGCTGCCTTCTAAGGCTTCCTGACATTCCTGCATTGCTGTTTACCCACTGCTCCGCAAACTGCTTTTTTAAAAGCAATCCCAATTTTTTTTTTGTCCTGCTGAGAAGAAAAAAAAACTGCTTCTGCTGCTAGCGATTTGGCCTGCACAACACACCAGTCACTGTGTGTGCAGTGCAAGGGGAGGCTATATTGTGGTGTATCAGTGGTGTTGGTTGTTGGGCTGCCTTTTAAGGCTTCCTGACAGGCTGGCATTGCTGTTTACCCACTGCTCCGCAAACTGCTTTTTTAAAAGCAATCCAATCTCCCTTATCCTCTAGTCACTTTTGTCACAGCTGTGCCATCGAGCCTGTGACATAGCGCTCAGATATCAGTGGGCCTCACACAATCCAAAAGTGTCCAGTGTCCACAAGTGTCTGCAGAAATTCAAAATCTCCCTTATCTTCTCGTCACTTTTGTCACAGCTGTGCCATCGAGCCTGTCACATAGCGCTCAGATATTCATTGGGCCTCACACAATCCAAAAGTGTCCAGTGTCCACAAGTGTGTGCAGAAATTCAAAATCTCCTTTATCCTCTAGTCACTTTGGTCACAGCTGTGCCATCGAGCCTGTGACATAGCACTCAGATATCAGTGGGCCTCACACAATCCAAAAGTGTCCAGTGTCCACAAGTGTGTGCAGAAATTCAAAATCTCCTTTATCCTCTAGTCACTTTGGTCACAGCTGTGCCATCGAGCCTGTCACATAGCGCTCAGATATTCATTGGGCCTCACACAATCCAAAAGTGTCCAGTGTCCACAAGTGTGTGCAGAAATTCAAAATCTCCTTTATCCTCTAGTCACTTTGGTCACAGCTGTGCCATCGAGCCTGTCACATAGCGCTCAGATATTCATTGGGCCTCACACAATCCAAAAGTGTCCAGTGTCCACAAGTGTGTGCAGAAATTCAAAATCTCCTTTATCCTCTAGTCACTTTGGTCACAGCTGTGCCATCGAGCCTGTCACATAGCGCTCAGATATTCATTGGGCCTCACACAATCCAAAAGTGTCCAGTGTCCACAAGTGTGTGCAGAAATTCAAAATCTCCTTTATCCTCTAGTCACTTTGGTCACAGCTGTGCCATCGAGCCTGTCACATAGCGCTCAGATATTCATTGGGCCTCACACAATCCAAAAGTGTCCAGTGTCCACAAGTGTCTGCAGAAATTCAAAATCTCCCTTATCCTCTCGTCACTTTTGTCACAGCTGTGCCATCGAGCCTGTCACATAGCGCTCAGATATTCATTGGGCCTCACACAATCCAAAAGTGTCCAGTGTCCACAAGTGTCTGCAGAAATTCAAAATCTCCCTTATCTTCTCGTCACTTTTGTCACAGCTGTGCAATCGAGCCTGTCACATAGCGCTCAGATATTCATTGGGCCTCACACAATCCAAAAGTGTCCAGTGTCCACAAGTGTGTGCAGAAATTCAAAATCTCCTTTATCCTCTAGTCACTTTGGTCACAGCTGTGCCATCGAGCCTGTGACATAGCGCTCAGATATCAGTGGGCCTCACACAATCCAAAAGTGTCCAGTGTCCACAAGTGTGTGCAGAAATTCAAAATCTCCTTTATCCTCTAGTCACTTTGGTCACAGCTGTGCCATCGAGCCTGTCACATAGCGCTCAGATATTCATTGGGCCTCACACAATCCAAAAGTGTCCAGTGTCCACAAGTGTGTGCAGAAATTCAAAATCTCCTTTATCCTCTAGTCACTTTGGTCAAAGCTGTGCCATCGAGCCTGTCACATAGCGCTCAGATATTCATTGGGCCTCACACAATCCAAAAGTGTCCAGTGTCCACAAGTGTGTGCAGAAATTCAAAATCTCCTTTATCCTCTAGTCACTTTGGTCACAGCTGTGCCATCGAGCCTGTCACATAGCGCTCAGATATTCATTGGGCCTCACACAATCCAAAAGTGTCCAGTGTCCACAAGTGTCTGCAGAAATTCAAAATCTCCCTTATCTTCTCATCACTTTTGTCACAGCTGTGCAATCGAGCCTGTCACATAGCGCTCAGATATTCATTGGGCCTCACACAATCCAAAAGTGTCCAGTGTCCACAAGTGTGTGCAGAAATTCAAAATCTCCTTTATCCTCTAGTCACTTTGGTCACAGCTGTGCCATCGAGCCTGTGACATAGCGCTCAGATATCAGTGGGCCTCACACAATCCAAAAGTGTCCAGTGTCCACAAGTGTGTGCAGAAATTCAAAATCTCCTTTATCCTCTAGTCACTTTGGTCACAGCTGTGCCATCGAGCCTGTCACATAGCGCTCAGATATTCATTGGGCCTCACACAATCCAAAAGTGTCCAGTGTCCACAAGTGTGTGCAGAAATTCAAAATCTCCTTTATCCTCTAGTCACTTTGGTCACAGCTGTGCCATCGAGCCTGTCACATAGCGCTCAGATATTCATTGGGCCTCACACAATCCAAAAGTGTCCAGTGTCCACAAGTGTGTGCAGAAATTCAAAATCTCCTTTATCCTCTAGTCACTTTGGTCACAGCTGTGCCATCGAGCCTGTCACATAGCGCTCAGATATTCATTGGGCCTCACACAATCCAAAAGTGTCCAGTGTCCACAAGTGTGTGCAGAAATTCAAAATCTCCTTTATCCTCTAGTCACTTTGGTCACAGCTGTGCCATCGAGCCTGTCACATAGCGCTCAGATATTCATTGGGCCTCACACAATCCAAAAGTGTCCAGTGTCCACAAGTGTCTGCAGAAATTCAAAATCCCCCTTATCCTCTCGTCACTTTTGTCACAGCTGTGCCATCGAGCCTGTCACATAGCGCTCAGATATTCATTGGGCCTCACACAATCCAAAAGTGTCCAGTGTCCACAAGTGTCTGCAGAAATTCAAAATCTCCCTTATCCTCTCGTGACTTTTGTCACAGCTGTGCCATCGAGCCTGTCACATAGCGCTCAGATATTCATTGGGCCTCACACAATCCAAAAGTGTCCAGTGTCCACAAGTGTCTGCAGAAATTCAAAATCTCCTTTATCCTCTAGTCACTTTGGTCACAGCTGTGCCATCGAGCCTGTCACATAGCACTCAGATATTCATTGGGCCTCACACAATCCAAAAGTGTCCAGTGTCCACAAGTGTCTGCAGAAATTCAAAATCTCCCTTATCCTCTCGTCACTTTTGTCACAGTTGTGCCATCGAGCCTGTGACATAGCGCTCAGATATCAGTGGGCCTCACACAATCCAAAAGTGTCCAGTGTCCACAAGTGTCTGCAGAAATTCAAAATCTCCCTTATCCTCTCGTCACTTTTGTCACAGCTGTGCCATCGAGCCTGTGACATAGCGCTCAGATATCAGTGGGCCTCACACAATCCAAAAGTGTCCAGTGTCCACAAGTGTCTGCAGAAATTCAAAATCTCCCCTGTCCTATAGACACCTTGTACCTTGTTTTACATTACTATATAGTTTGTTGGATTTTGTCTACATTTCTACCAAAAATGAGGAAGGCTGGTGGAAGAGGCCGTGGAATTGGGCGGGGGTTGGCAGCTGGTAATGATGGTGTTGGTGGTGGATCTGATGGTAGTGGCAAGAGCAAAATAGGACCGAATGCAGGAGGTGTTGAGCCTGCGTCATCGTCTGGCTACATAAGGCCTCGAACGCTTAGTTTTCTAGGAGTTGGCAAACCGCTTTTAAAGCCAGAGCATCAGGAAAAAGTTTTGTCTTACATTGCTGACTCAGCCTCCAGCTCTATCGCCTCCTCTTCTTCAGTTGTAAAAAGTAAAAGCACTGAGTCGTCATTGGAGGCTCATGTTCATGAACCACACCTTTCCTTGTGTCCTTCACCCCAACCAAGATTGAAGGATGACGCAGGCCATACTACTGATTACTCCATGGAGCTGTTTTCACATACCATGCCTGGATTATCAAGTCAAATGGTGAATTACCCAGGCCAAGATGAATCTGACATGGAGTGCACTGATGCACAGCCGCTGATGGATGATTCTGCTGGTACATTCACTCAGAGCACTACATTGTCCTCGCAGTGTACAGAGCCAGATTCTGACCCTGATGAGACTCAGGTGCCCCTTCCCGCACACTATACCACCATACACGGTGACACAGAGGAAGGTGCACATGACATAGAAGAGGAGGTGATGGATGACCCAGTTGTTGACCCAGATTGGCATCCATTGGGGAAGAGGGTGCTGCTTCCAATAGCTCAGATGAGGAGCATCCACAGCAGACATCGACATCGCAACAGCTGTTATCTGGCAGGCCCGGAGCACTCCAAAGACAGGTTCCAAACATCAAAAGAGTTGCTGGACAGCTTGTCCAGAGGGTCAAAAGATCACAGCGTGCTAGGCCGCAAAATGTCTGCCAAAGTAGGAAGAGTGCAGTGTGGCACTTTTTTGAACAAAATCCTCATGATCAGGCCAAGGTTATCTGTAAGAAGTGCGCAAAGACCTTTAGCCGAGGGAAAAATCTGAAAAATTTGAATACCAGTTGCATGCTTAGACATTTAACCAGCATGCACTTGCAAGCGTGGACACAACACCAAACCTCAAGTGCCACATGTGCAACTGATCACAGCGAAGGTAGTCAGCAACGCTACATTGTTTCCCCCACTGTAAGCCCACCGGTTAGCACAGCAGCAAATGTTGAGGTGTCGTTGCAAGGCCACAGCAGTCAGGGAATCCCACTGTTATATCAACGAAAGACTGATTCTAGGCCATCAGAAAGAACACCAACTCCATCACCATCATCAACCCTCTCTCAGTCCGCCCTGTCCACCACTACTTCCACCATATGCAGCTCTCAAGTCCAGCTCACCCTCCCAGACACTATGAGTAGGTCAAGAAAGTACTCAGTCTCTCATCCGCGTACACTGGGTTTGAACGCCCACATTGCCAAACTAATCTCGTTTGAGATGATGCCCTTTCGGTTGGTGGAAAGCACAGCTTTCCGCGAACTCATGGCCTATGCAGTACCACGCTATGACCTACCCAGTCGCCACTTCTTCTCTCGCAAAGCCATCCCAGCCCTCCACCATCATGTGAAAGACCGCATTGTCCATGCACTCAAGCAGTCAGTGAGCGGAAAGGTGCACCTCACAACTGATGCATGGTCCAGTCGGCATGGCCAGGGCCGTTACGTGTCCATCACTGCGCACTGGGTTAATGTGGTGGATGCAGGGTCCACAGGGGACAGCGGTGGTGGGACAGTGCTGCCTAGCCCACGGTATAGGAAACAGTTGGCTGTAGGCGTTCGACCCTCCTCCTCCTCCTCCAGAAGCGAAAGCTCGTCCACAGAGCGCAGTCGTACGAGCACTCCATCTGCAGCTGCCACTGTTGCACACGATGTGTCCCCTATCGAGCAGCTAGTGGAAAGCATCAGCAGGCTGTGTTGCAGATGATGTGTTTGGGCAACAGACACACCGCCGAGGTGCTGGCCGAGTACTTGAAGCGACAAACTGAGTCATGGCTGGGCAGTGTACATCTTGAGGCAGGCAAGGTAGTTAGTGATAACGGCCGTAATTTTGTGGCAGCCATAGCCCTTTCAAAACTCAGCCATATACCTTGCTTGGCTCACACCTTGAACCTGGTGGTGCAGTGCTTCCTCAAAAATTATCCGGAGTTAACAGCCCTGCTCCAGAAGGTGCGAAGACTGTGCGCGCACATCCGCCGGTCGCCTGTACACTCCGTTCGTATGCAGAAGCTGCAGCGATTGCTCCACCTTCCCAACCACCGCCTCATTATCGACATTGCAACAAGGTGGAACTCCACCCTGCACATGGTGGAGCGGCTGTGCGAGCAGAGGCAGGCCATAATGCATTTGTGGGAGGATACACGGACAGGCACTTTGAGAGCAGACATGGAGTTGCCAGGTGTGCAGTGGTCGAAGCTGAAAGACCTCTGTAAAGTCCTTCAGTGTTTAGAGGAATGCACACAGCTGGTAAGCGCAGACGACGCCATCCTAAGCATGAGCATCCCACTTATGCGTCCGCTCATGCAAACTTTGACGCACCTTAAGGAGCAGGCGTCTGCAGCCAATGTTGATGAGGAGGAAGAGGAGGAGGGAATCCTTGATGACATTCAGCCATTGTCTGCTCAGGGACCTCTCCTGGACGAGGTGGAGGAAGAAGAGGAGGAGGAGGAGGATGATGGGGATGATTACTTAGGGGAGGAGGATGCATCTCGTGGGGCAAGTGAAAATGTTGGCGTGGCAAGGTCTGGTACAGGGTTTGTGCGTGACTGGAGGGATGTGGATTTGCCAGAAAGTGCTCCTCCAACCAGCACTCGCAGTGCATCATTGACACCGGGAACATTGGCCCACATGTCAGATTATGCCTTGCAGATCATAAAAAGGGACCCACGCATTGCCAAAATGATGAACGATGACGACTACTGGTTGGCCAGCATCCTGGATCCACGCTATAAAGGCAAATTACAAAACATCATGCCACAGGAGAACCTTGACCTAATATTGGCTAATAAACAAGCAACTCTGGTAAATCGGTTGCTTGAGGCATTCCCAGCACACAGCAGCGGTGATGGTTCTCACACGAGCCGTACGGGCCGGGGGCAGCTTGGCAGAGGTGTTCGTGGTGCACACAGCAGAAGTGGCATTGGAGACAGGGGTTTCATGACAATGTTGTGGACTGATTTTTCAAATACCGCTCACACAACTGGTAATACTGCATCGATGAAAAGTGACAGGAGACAGCAGTTGTCAACTATGGTTACAAACTACTTTTCCTCCCATATCGATGTTCTCCCACACAGGTCATTCCCCTTTGACTATTGGGCCGCTAAACTGGACACCTGGCCTGAATTGGCCCAATATGCCTTACAGGAGCTCGCTTGCCCAGCTGCAAGTGTGCTATCGGAAAGAGTCTTCAGTGCAGCTGGATCAATCCTGACAGAAAAAAGGACCCGTCTGTCAACCCAAAATGTGGATGATCTAACCTTCATTAAAATGAACCATGCATGGGTTTCCAAGGATTTTGTCCCACCTTCCCCTTATGACACATAGGGTGACAGAAAAATGGCTTGCTTTGGTCCACCTCTTCCTGGGACTTGACCTATTTCGCCTTTTGCATCAGCTGAATGTCCAACATCAACATATGCCACTTTCTAAAACTCCCTAACTGTGCTGCCTCCCCCCCATGGCCGGGGTCACCACCTAGTGCACGACACCGTGCGAGTGCCGTTGCCCTGGACAGGTGGGTAGGCCGACTCTTGGGCGCGGGCACTGGCACAGGGTCCCTCATAATGCAATCAAGTGTCTCTGACGGTGGTGGTGCACACCCGCCGTCAGACACACCGCCGTACTATGAGGGGCCCAGTGCCAGTACCGACGCCCATGAGTGGGCCCCCCTTGCTTGGGCAGGGCCCCAGCATTTGCAATCTTTACCTCTCCCTGCTCCTCCGCTGTGTAATCTGGGCCGTCAAATCCATACTGTGCCTGACACCGTCTGAGCCTGCCTCCTGATGTACAGACATATATTTTGAATGTGTACGCTATTCATACATGTTATCCAGGGATACGGTACCCTTTCTAACCTTTGTGCAATCACGTGCAATCCATACTGGGCCTAACACCGTCTGAGCCTGCCTCCTGATGTACAGACATATATTTTGACTGTGTATGCTATTCATACATGTTATCCGGGGATACGGTACCCTTTCTAACCTTTGTGCAATCACGTGTAATCCATACTGGGCCTAACACCGTCTGAGCCTGCCTCCTGATGTACAGACATATATTTTGAATGTGTACGCTATCCATACATGTTATCCGGGGATACGGTACCCTTTCTAACCTTTGTGCAATCACTTGCAATCCATACTGGGCCAAACACCGTCTAAGCCTGCCTCCTGATGTATAGACATATATTTTGAATGTGTACGCTATCCATACATGTTATCCGGGGATACGGTACCCTTTCTAACCTTTGTGCAATCACGTGCAATCCATACTGGGCGTGAGAACGGCTGGCGAGCTGTTAAGCAAGCTACAGCACCTGTGGTTTGCACACATAAGTTTTTCATTTTTTCAGGAATGACGGTTAGGCCTAATTCCGGAACTGCGGTTGACCTGCACTTACTGGGAAATCATTGTTCGCGGGTAATAATTGTCATCAGTGATCCCCATCACTAACGTTGTTCAGCGGGTTATCTGCACCTGTAAGCGACAAACGCTGGCCTTTTCAGTGTAGCGCACATGCAGCCACGGACAAGTAATGGCATGACACACCAGTTATTGGCCAATCTCATGTGCCAGAGCCTCACGTGTCCCTCTAGTAAGCCGGACTCGGACCGCGGGGCATGACGGAGTCTCGTTCGTTAACGGAATTAAGCTTGCAATGTGTGCATCTGTTCTGTAGCTGGCATGGTTGAGGTTTCCCAGGTGGAGTCGAATTTAACCGTAGGCTCCACTCCTGGTGGTGCCCTTCTGGACATTCCTTTAAGGTTCAGCTTTGCAACCATACTGCCCACGTAAAACAAACACTTTGCCTTCATGAATGCTGTTTGGAGGGTCATGACTCGTGGGAATAACGCCGCCCAATCAGTTAACCTGCTAGAGAGATCCTTCGTTGCTCGATGAATCTGCTGGTACATTGACCCAGACCACTACATTCCCCTCGCACGCTACACGGCCTGAATCTGACCCTGATGAAACTCAGGTTAGCCTTCCCATATACAGTTCCATCTTACACGGTGACAAAGAGGAAGCTGCAGATGAAAGTGCAGGTTCGGCCCACCCATCAGACACACCACCGTACTATCAGGGGCCCTGTGCCAGTGCCGTCGCCAACGAGTGGGCCCCCCCCCCTGCTTGCTCAGGATCACAGCACTTGCAAAGTTGAAATACTGTGCAGTGAGATGGAAGATGGGGACGACGAGGAGTCCAGACAAGTACAGGGATTCCCTAGCGAGGAGACTTATTTGATTGTTTTCAATGTTGGGACAGCAATTTTTGGGGAGCACTATACTCTGGAGAATGATAGATGGTGCCCACCATACACTGGAACACTCCAAAGGTGGACATCAGACACTGGAGCAGCATTTACAGGGCCCATTATACACTAGAGCATTAGAAATGGGGCCCATTATGTTTGGAGCATTATTTGGGCCCATAAGACAGTGGAGCTTCATCCATGGGGACCAACATATACTGTAGCATTATGTGGAGCTCATCATATACTGTTTCAAACATTATATGGGACCAATGATTCTGTATGGAGAAATAGATGGGCCTCGTCATGAGATGTAAAAAGTGAAGTATTTTTCATTGTACTATACCGCTATTTCTCTGCCGTATCGGAGCATGATGAGTTGTGGTATGTGTTAAAGGGGCGCTCTTTCGCCCAGGGCACATGAAAACCTGGAGCCAGCCCTACCCCCCCACAACTTCAGCCAAATAACCCCCATTTTTCAGTGCGTAACTTGTATTATGAAGTTAATTAAGGTTGACAAGCTTAAGTAAGAAGAATTGATGCTTTTGGCATTCAAATGGGCACTGTAGGTGTGTTTCCTGTCCTCCTCTCACTGCCAACTTTTATTCCCCATTGACTTACATTGGGTTTCGTGTTTCGGGACGACCCCGACTTTTCCCTATAATCGGACGATCTTGCTAGACCCGACTTTTGGAAAAGTCGGGTTTCACGAAACGAAACGCGACCCTAAAAAACCAAAAGTCGCTCAACTCTACTAACAACACATTGCGAAGAAAAGCGCCATCTTGCAACAAGAAGTGCGCATGTCAATGCAAAAGATCCATTACAGACCGATGAATGTTATGAATGAGTCACCGTTGGAGGCAAAAACAGAAATACTAGCTAAGTCCAGAAAACCAGAGAAGTTGGCAGCTATCGGATTGCAGACCCCTGAACCTAACAACAACAACTAACAGTAGCCATGGGGGGTTCCTACGGTGCCCTAGACCCCTCGATCACAGCCGGAGAACTACATAGCCTAAAGACAGAAAGGGAAATCTAAACTGCCCCAGAGCAGACCCCAAAGCAATAGGCAGCCCCCAACATATAATGACGGTGAAGCAAGATGAAAAAACACTAACACAGATAGAAAGATAGGCTGAGCAAATGATGGGGCCCAAGCTAACTAAATAGGACAGGATAGGAAAGCTGCTGTCTGCAATCCGCCAAAACCCTATAGAAACAAGAGCCAACTGACTGATAGGGAAAAAAGCCCTGAAGACGCTAGGCTTCAAAAAGACTATATCAGTACCCAGGTATTTTCTGAAGACAGAGCAAAAAGGAATTCAGCTCACCCCAGCAGGGAATGACAGAAATCCAGCAAAACAAGGCAAAACAAAACCAAAACAAAAATGCAAAAAGAAGAGCAGAAAACTTAGCTTTTGAGGAGCAGGAATCAGACTGGTCTCAAAGAATCCCTCAGAGAAATCACCCGCAAGGCAGAAGGGCGTCGGCTGCCTTATATCCAGTCAGCAATTCCAGTCACCCAGTCATCATCATTCTGCTCAGCTGTTTGGTAATCAGCCTCACTACCTTCCTTCACCAGAAGAAGGAGTTCATCAGACCTCAATGGTGAAGGGGAAAATGAACTCACAACAGTACCTCCCCCTTGAGGAGGGGTCACCGAACCCTCATCCACGCCACCAGGGCGATCAGGGTGAGCCCGATGAAAGGCACGCACCAATCTTTTGGCATGAATATCAGAGGCAGAGACCCAGGAATTATCTTCCTGACCATAACCCTTCCACTTAACCAAATACTGGAGTCTCCGTCTAGCCAGACGGGAATCCAGTATCTTCTCTACCTCATATTCCATGTTACCTTCAACCAATACAGGGTCCGGAGGTGCCACCCCAGGAACAACTGGTTCAACAAACCTCTTCAACAAGGACTTATGAAACACATTATGGATTTTAAATGTGACAGGAAGAGCCAAACGAAAAGAGACCGGATTAATAATCTCCAAAATCTTGTAAGGTCCAATAAATCTAGGGTTAAACTTAGGAGAAGCCACCTTCATAGCAATATTTTTTCATGATAACCAAACCATATCACCAACCTTAAACTGGGGACCAATGGTCCTATGTCGGTTGGAAAACCGCTGGGCCTTTTCCTGGGAGAGAGATAACTTATCCACCACTTGGTCCCAGATCTGGTGCATTCTCTCCACCACAGTGTCAACACCTGGGCAGGCAGAAGGCTCCACCTGCCCTGAAGAAAATCGAGGATGAAACCCAAAGTTACAAAAAAAAGGTGACATCAAAGTGGCAGAACTAGCTCTATTATTTAAAGCAAATTCGGCCAAGGGCAAAAATGAAACCCAATCATCCTGATCAGCGGAAATAAAAAATCTCAAATACGACTCCAAGGTCTGGTTTGTTCTCTCCGTCTGCCCATTGGTCTGAGGGTGAAAAGCAGAGGAGAAGGACAACTGAATTCCCAGCTTGGCACAGAAAGTCCTCCAAAATCTAGACACAAACTGAACTCCTCTGTCAGATACAATGTTCTCAGGAATCCCGTGCAAGCGAACCACCTGTTGCAAAAACAGGGGGACCAACTCAGAGGAAGATGGCAACTTAGGGAGTGGTACAAGATGAACCATCTTAGAGAACCTATCACAAATCACCCAAATAACAGTCATTCTCTGAGAGACAGGCATATCAGAGATGAAATCCATTGAAATATGGGTCCATGGCCTCCTGGGGACCGGCAAAGGCATCAACAACCCACTAGAGCGAGAACAAGGTTTAGACCAGGAGCAAGTCCCACAGGACTGCACAAAATTCCTGACATCACGAGACAAGGCGGGCCACCAAAAAGACCGACTCACCAGATCTCTAGTACCAAAAATACCTGGATGACCAGCCAATGCAGAGCAATGAACTTCTGACATCACTCTCTTCTTCCACTGGTCAGGAACATACAACTTTCCACTGGGACAACGCTCAGGTTTGTCCTCCTTGAACTCTTCCAGAGCACGTCTCAAATCGGGCGAGATGGCAGAAAGAACTACCCCTTCGCCTAAGATGGTAGCAGGCTTGGTCACCACAGGAGAATCAGCAAAGAAGCTCCTAGAGAGGGCATCTGCCTTGACATTCTTAGTTCCAGGAAGAAAAGAGACCACAAAATCAAAACGTGTAAAAAACAAGGCCCACCTAGCCTGTCTAGGGTTCAAGCGTTTGGCCGACTCCAGGTAAATCAAATTCTTGTGGTCAGTGAGGACCACGACTTGATGTTTAGCTCCCTCCAACCAATGTCTCTACTCCTCAAATGCCCATTTCATGGCTAACAGTTCCCGATTCCCCACATCATAGTTACGTTCAGATGGAGAGAACTTTCGGGAAAAGAAAGCACAGGGATTCATTTTAGATGTTACAGGATCCTTTTGGGACAAAACAGCTCCTGCACCAATCTCAGAAGCATCCACCTCTACCTGGAACGGGAGTGAGACATCAGGTTGCCGCAAAACCGGGGCAGAAGTGAATCTTCCCTTCAGCTCCTGAAAGGAAGAAACAGCCTCCAGAGACCAATTCAACACATCAGCACCCTTCTTAGTCAGATCAGTCAATGGCTTGGCAATACTAGAAAATTTTGCTATAAATTTCCGATAAAAATTAGCAAAACCCAAAAACTTCTGGAAGGCCTTCAAAGAAGTGGGCTGAACCCAATCATAAATGGCCTGTACCTTGGCCGGGTCCATTTCAATGGTTGACGGAGACAAAATAAATCCCAAAAATGAAATCCTCTGTACCCCAAAAAGGCATTTCGATCCTTTGACACACAGGGAATTCTCCCTCAAGATCCGGAACACAGTCCAAACATGTTCCACATGAGAATCTCAATCCTTGGAGAAGATCAAAATATCATCCAGATAGATAATCAAAAATTTATCCACAAAGTCTCGAAAAATGTCGTTCATGAAGCACTGGAAGACAGAAGGGGCATTAGTGAGCCCAAAAGGCATCAACAGGTACTCAAAATGTCCCTCCGGAGTATTAAACGCCATCTTCCATTCATCCCCATGCTTAATGCGGATAAGATTATACGCCCCCCTGAGGTCAAGCTTGGTAAACCAGCAAGCACCTTTAACTCTGGAGAATAGATCCGAAATCAGGGGTAACGGATACTGATATTTAATAGTAATTTTGTTGAGGGCACGATAATCAATACAAGGCCTTAATGAACCATCCTTTTTGGCCACGAAAAAAAAACCGGCACCTAAGGGTGAAGAGGATGGTCTAATATGACCCTTCTCCAACGCCTCCTTAATATAGGATTGCATAGCCTCGTGCTCGGGTACAGATAAATTGAAGAGCCGACCCTTGGGAAATTTACACCCCGGGCTCAATTCAATTGCACAGTCATAACTCCTATGAGGAGGCAAAGACGCAGACTCATTCTCACTAAATACATCATAAAAGTCCACCAAATAGTCAGGATTCAGGAACATCATGCGACTGAGGAGAGGTGGAAAAAACCGGAGCCTCACTAAGGGCACACCGACAACCCCAACTCACCACAGACACAGATTTCCAATCCAAACTGGATTATGAATTTGCAACCAGGGAAACCCCAGAACAATGGTATCATGCAAATTATGCAACACCAAAAATCTGCAATTTTCTTGATGGTCTGGGGCGACCCGCATTACCACCTGGGGCCAAAACTGAGGTTTATTTTTCGCCAAAGGAGTAGCATCAATCCCCCTCAAAAGGATAGGCGTCCGCAGAGGTGTCATCGGAAATCCACAACGTTTAGCAAAATCCAAGTCCATTAGGTTCAGGGCTGCTCCCGAATCCACAAAAGCCTTGGCGGAAAATGTGGACAGGGAGCAGATCAGAGTAATTGCCAGAAGAAACTTAGGTTGAACACCACCCACAGAAAACGTGTGTGCAAAATGTTTCTCTCGTTTAGGACAGACAGAAATAATATGCGAGGCATCTCCACAAAAAAAACACAGCTTATTACGCCTTCTGAACTCCTGACGTTGCTCCCTGGACAAAACTCTATCACATTGCATAGGTTCAGACACTTGTTCAACAGGTGGCAACACCTCTCGTGCAGTCCTGCGTTCACGTAAACACTGATCAACCTGAATGGCTAATGACATAGAATCGTCAAGACCAGAGGGAACAGGAAATCCCACCATAGTATCTTTTACGGCTTCTGACAAACCCTTCCGAAAGAGAGCTGCTAAGGCATTATCATTCCAGTTAGTAAGGACCGCCCACTTTCGGAATTTTTGACAGTACAATTCTGCAGAATCTCGACCCTGGCTCAATGCCAACAGGGTCTTTTCAGCCTGATCAATAGCATTAGGTTTGTCATACAACAACCCCAAGGCTTGAAAAAATGCGTTCACATTAGTCAGAATAGGATCATCTGGTTTCAAAGAAAACGCCCAATCCTGGGGATCGCCACGCAGCAAAGAGATGACAATTTTAACCTGCTGCACGGAGCTCCCTGACGAGTTAGGCTTCAAGGCAAAAAATAATTTACAATTATTTTTGAAATTCAAAAATTTAGACCGATACCCAAAAAACACATCAGGAGTAGGGATCTTTGGTTCAGCAGCATGTGAATGAGCAAGGTAGGCGGAAATTCCCCACACTTCCGCAGCGAGCTGCTCCACACAATCGGACAATTGCTTTATCTCCATTGAGAGAAAAAAAAAATTCCCCCTACGGCCTCAGAGATATAGAGGAAAAAATAAACACCCTTTTTTTTTTTTTTTTTTACAATTCTTTCCTGTTATTGAGTACCCTAGGATCTGCGGTATGGCGGGTGATTCTGTTATGAATGAGTCACCGTAGGAGGCAAAAACAGAAATACCAGCTAAGTCCAGAAAGCCAGAGAAGTTGGCAGCTATCGGATTGCAGACCCCTGAACCTAACAACAACAACTAGCAGTAGCCGTGGGGGGTTCCTACGGTGCCCTAGACCCCTCGATCACAGCCGGAGAACTACATAGCCTAAAGACAGAAAGGGAAATCTAAACTGCCCCAGAGCAGACCCCAAAGCAATAGGCAGCCCCCAACATATAATGACGGTGAAGCAAGATGAAAAAACACTAACACAGATAGAAAGATAGGCTGAGCAAATGATGGGGCCCAAGCTAACTAAATAGGACAGGATAGCAAAGCTGCTGTCTGCAATCCGCCAAAACCCTATAGAAACAAGAGCCAACCGACTGATAGGGAAAAAAGCCCTGAAGACGCTAGGCTTCAAAAAGACTATATCAGTACCCAGGTATTTTCTGAAGACAGAGCAAAAAGGAATTCCCAGCAGGGAATGACAGAAATCCAGCAAAACAAGGCAAAACAAAACCAAAACAAAAATGCAAAAAGAAGAGCAGAAAACTTAGCTTTTGAGGAGCAGGAATCAGACTGGTCTCAAAGAATCCCTCAGAGAAATCACCTGCAAGGCAGAAGGGCGTCGGCTGCCTTATATCCAGTCAGCAATTCCAGTCACCCAGTCATCATCATCCTGCTCAGCTGTTTGGTAATCAGCCTCACTACCTTCCTTCACCAGAAGAGGGAGTTCATCAGACCTCAATGGTGAAGGGGAAAATGAACTCACAACAGATGAATATTTCGGGTCATGTGCAATTATAACCTGAAGTACAGTAGATAGAACGCCATCTTGAAAATGTAAAATTGTTGCGTGCACGCGCCAAACATCATTCACAACCATTAGGCCATATTGCTATATGTGCATGCTCAGTAACAGAGAACGATGTATTAAACGCCATTTTTATTCAAGAGAGATTTTATCTGAATTGTCAGATCTCTTTAGAGTCTCAGTCATCATTTTAATCAAAATATAAAAGGCATACTATAAGCCTTTAATGGGACTGTGGTGAAAATTGCAACTGGTGAATTATTAAATAAATTTGCAGAACAATGGTACAGGAACATCCCCCACGTGATGGAGTAGATAACCTGCTGATCAAAAGGAGACACTTTGGCTGATGTACCTCTATAAGGGGGCACATCCTCCAACTGTCAATCCTAATGTTTATTACCAGTATGTCTCTTTATTACCAGAATTTTCCCCAACTTAATCCTCAATGGCAAAAAAATGACAACATATAGACCAATAATATCTTTTCTTTTGTGCCACATTCAAAATTACTATTCAAGTCAACAAAATAATAATGGGATGAGTCATGTTCACAAGACCATATCTGGCATAGTATGAACTAAGAAATAAAAAATAAAAAATACATAATTAGTTGCCAAATATACACAGCTAAAAAACAAGCAAAAATACAATCAAGGTCTTAAAGGGCAAGTCACACTCCTTATAATGTAACACCAAGTTTAAAATCAACATTTAAACCATGTTGTTTCAGCATGTTCAATCTCTTAATCCTTTCCAATTCACAATTTTTTAACAGATTAATCCTATTCCCACCCCTCTTCAAAAGGGGATTTGATCAATATTCCTAAATCTTAAATCTTTTTCAGAGTGCTTCTGTTCAGTGAAGTGCTTTGGTACAGGTAAATCTAAATGTTTTTTTCTAATCGTGTATCTGTGTTGGATCAATCTCGTCTTCAAATCACATGTCGTCTCCCCAACATACAAAAGATTACAGGGGTATATCAATAAATATATAATAAAATCAGATGTACAAGTGTAATTGAATACATTTCCTGGGTAATAGGATGTTTAAACTTATCACCTTTAAGCGTAAATGAACAATTGATACAATTAAGACAGGGATAACAACCCTTCCTAATCATTCCTGCTAAAGAACTTTGCCCTGTAGCATTGGCAAGTGATGTAATATTTGTGGGGTTGTTGTCACCTTTGTGTTGTCCAGTAACATCAAGCACACAACTTAGTAATGGAGAGGAGTCATTACTAATCTTATGGCTATATGGTAAATAAAGACAGCCAGAATAAAGTCCTTTATTTGAAATAATCACACAGACTCAATTATTGAATCTTAATTTACCATGCTTACTGCATAGCCTAATCTCCAAATCACTCGATCTCCTGCAACAAAAATAAAATAACAAACCAACATAAATACTCCTTGTCCAACGTAGTCCATTTACTGAGTGTCCCACAACGATCTCACGTGTAGAACAGTCACATATGTGTTTTGGGAGATCAGTGAGGACATCATGCTATGTGTAGGGGAGTTGTATGCTCCTCATAGTGTGTATAGCAAAGCTGTTGGCCCACCATGCTGTGTATAGCAGAGATGTGGGTGATACTGGTGTATAGGGAAGTGGAGAGCCCATTATATTGAGTAGAGGGCAGTTGTGGGAACATCATTATGTGTATAGATGAGCTGTGGGTGCATTCTACTGTGTATAGGGGAGATGTGGTTTCATCATAAGGTATATAGAGGAGCTGTACCCTTTTTCAACTTTTTATTTTATTGTGTAATCCATACTGAGCCTGTGAGCGTCTGTGTATGACTCATGAAATATATACGGAGATTTACTGTTATCCCTAGACTGTATAGAGCTGTACGCTTCTGATACAGTACCATATATCTGCTGGTATTTTGGGTCCATTTTCCAAAACATGAGGAAGTATGGTGGAAGAGGACGTGGGTGTGGGGGGCCACCTGGTACTGATGGTGGTGGTGGTGCATCTGCTGGTAGTGCCAAAAACACAATAGCAGCTAAGGCAGGAGGTGTTGAGCCTGCATCATGGTGTAGTTCTGGAAGGCCTGTAAGGCTCGCTTTTCTGGGAGTAGGTAGACTGCTTTTGAAGCCCGAGCATCAGGAACTGTTTTTGGCTTACATTGCTGAAACAGCCTCCATCTCTATCGCCTCCACTTCTGAAGTTTAAAAAAATGTAAGCACTGAGTCGTCAGTCGGGAGCAACCCCTTTCCTTGTGTCCTTCACCCACACCAAAAGTGAAGGATGCGGCAGCACACACTTCATATTACTCCATGGAGCTCTTTTCACATACCATGCCTGGGTTAATTAAAAACGGGTCCATCATATACTGGAGCATTCAGACCCTGGAGCAGCATTTACGGGGCCCATTATACACTGGAGCATTAGAAATGGGGCCCATTATATATGGAGCACTATTAGGGCCCATCATACACTGGAGCATCATCCATGAGGCCCATCATATACTGGAGCATTATAAATGGGGCAGATCAGACACTGGAGCAGCATCTATAGGGCACATTATGCACTGGAGCATTAGAAACGGGGCCCAATATATATGGAGCATTATTAGGGCCCATCATACACTGGAGCATCATCCATTAGGCCCATCATATACTGAAGCATTATGTGGAGTTCATCATATACTGTATGGAACATTATATGTGACCAATTATTGTGTATGGAGAAATATATGGGGCTCATTATTCTGTATGGCGCACAATGTGGTGGCCATAATACTGTATGGAGTAATATACTGTCCTTTTTTTGAGCTATTGTACAATTTAAAATAGATCAGTCATGTCATGTAAGCAGTGAAGTATTTGTCATTGTACTATACCTATATTTCTGTGCCGTATTGGAGAGCATCATAAGTTATGGTATGTGTTAAAGGGGTGCACTGACACTCTTTGGCCCAGGGCACACGAAAACCTGGAGCCAGCCCTACACCCCCACAACTTTAGACAAATAACCCCCAGTTTTCAATGCATAACTATTATTATGAAGTAAATTAAGGATGACAAGCTTAAGTAATAAGAATTGATGTTTTTGGCATTGAAATGGGCACTGTAGGTGTGTTTACTGTCCTCCACTTCCTGCCGACTTTGCTTCCCCATTGACTTGCATTGGGTTTCGTGTTTCAGTCGGCCTCCGACTTTTCCCTATAGTCGGCCGATTTCGTTCGACCCGACCTTTGCGAAAGTCGGGTTTCATGAAACCCGACTCGACCCTAAAAAAGGCAAAGTCGCTCATCTCTACGATTGGCAATTGGGGTTTCCCTGTGAGTTTAAACATTTTTCATGGATTCCACTTGGGTAATAAGGTTAGAGATCACTAAACTATAATTTAGCTTTTTAGCAGGATTCTGAGATTTATAAATGTTCTTTTGTGGTAATGTACAGGTCTCGCATGCCATCAGCTACCCAAAATGTTTCTCTAGAAGCATCGTAGTGACACTGATCTATATAGTTAATATTTATTTCTGGGACTTAGACTTGGTTTTAATGGCTGTCAAAGCAGTATGGAGAGGTAGCGACTGTTGCAGTCAGAGTTAGCCTATTTGATAAATTTATTGTTCACTCAGTCTAAACTCAGGAGGAGGAGAAGTTGTGTAGATAAATAGAATGTTTCCTTAAAAATACAGAATGAAGTTAAAGAAACCCATTTTTTTCTTCTCTAGAAAGCAATTTGTTGTTTTAGTGATAAACAGCTAGAGCACAACTACAGCACGTGTGCCCACTGTAGCCAATCAACATGTCCGTTGATGATGCCAATGTAGATAGATAGACGCTTGCGCTGAGTCCTCTAATTGGATGAACCGTCACATATTCTGTATTTGTGATGTTACCGCTGGAGCCTATAAACAAAGTCAGGGGCAATGGAGAGGTAGCGTTGTACCTGGGAGCGATGAATAACACCCAAGTTTACTGTTTTAACCTAGCAAAAGCTAATGGGGAGGGAAAAGTTGTACCTGGAGACCCTTTTCTTAAAAAAAACTTTTACATTTTGCTTAATTATCATGAAGATTAAAAAGGTTTTTTTACAAAATTACCACTATCAGCAAGAAGAAAAGTATGTTTCCTAATGTTTATATCCCTACAATCCGTCCCCGATATTAGTTTTAAAGGGAAAAAAGCTGCTGAATGACTCGTTTTAAAATAATATGTAAGATTTGCATGTTTGCATAATTCTTTATTTCCATTTCAATTGAGCTCTGCTTAACCCCTGAGTGATTTTCCGTTTTTCATTTTTTGATCCCCTTCTTCCAAGAGCCATAACTTTTTTATTTTTCTGTCAATAAAGCCATAAGATAGCTTGTTTTTTACGGGACGAATTGTACTTTTGAGTGACACTATTTATATTTGTATTGTATTTATATTTGTACTGCAAAACAAGAAAAAAATTCCAAGTGCAGTGAAATTGTAAAAAAAAATGCAATTCCACAATTGTTTTCTAGGTTTTTTATTTACCATCTTCACTATATGGTAGAACTGGCATGGTAATATGATTCCCCGGGTCAGTACAAGTACACCAATACCAAACATGTATAGATTCTTTTTAATTTACGTGGTGAAAACAATTTCCAAAATTTGTATGAAAATTTTTTTTTAGCGTTTGTCATCATTTTCCGAAACCCGTAGCATTTTCATTTTGTTGGATCTGGGGTTGTGTGAGGGTTTGTTTTTTGCTCCCCGAGCTGACATTTTTATCGATACCATTTTGGGGTAGATATGATGTTTTGATTGCCTCTTATTGCACTTTATTGCAATGTTATGGTGACCACAAAACTAATTCTGGCATTTCAATTTTTTTTCGTTACGCTGCTTACCGATTGGATTAATTTATTCTATATTTTGATAGATTGGACATTTCTGACCACAGCTGTACCAAATATGTGTATTTTTTTCTTTTAATAGAGCAAATGGGGGGTGATTTGAAGTTTTGTGGTTTTTTATTTTTTAAATATTTTTTAAACTTTTTTTTACTTTTTACTTAATTTAATGGTTTTGTTAAGAGACTTGAAGCAGGGATCATCTGATCACCTGTTCTATACATAGCAGGGCTTCATGAATCTCCTAGCAGGGCTTCACAGGAGCATCATGAAAATAGGCTCAAGGGTCTTTGGCAGACCCTCGGTTGTCATGACAGCACAACGGCACCCCACTAGCATATGACAGGGCTGCTGATAGGCAAGGTTTGTGATGTGCTTCTGGCCAGAGCATGTTAAATGCCTCTGTTAGTGAATGATTAAATCAGCCATAAAGTGTGGGGAAAGATGCGGGCTGGAGGATTATGGGTTCCTGGTTGCTTCACATTTGATTCATCTCAAATATTTGGCAGTTAATGGACATTTTTTCTCAACACATTTTTTGAGAGCTTATTGCAAGAAATGTTTTGATGATTCTGTGATCACACCCTAATATCTTAGCAATTTCAAGAGTCCTGCATCCATCTGTAAGGCATTTATCTATTTTTGAGTTTTGATAGACAGCTAAATGTCTATTTTGGCTCATTTTTCTTAAGAAAAACAAGCTGCCTAATAATTCTGCACACCATGATAAATGGTGTTGATATTCTGAGACTACACCTTTCTCATTACACAAATACACATCACCTGATCTGCTTCATCCAATAAGCATTCAATTTTATACAGCTTTGAGATGGTAAATCTACATAAAAATTACGAGATGGTCAAAATACTCACTTGCCTAATAATTGTGCACACAGTGTAGTGTGAAGGCCATCAGCTGCAAGAAAAAGTTGAAAAAGTTGACTTTGGCAGTATCTTCGGTTGATTTATTTGAAAAGAAATGTAGCTGTACCTGGCATATTTTCTGCTGAATCGCAGTGATAACAGTTCTTTTTGTTATCGCTCCCAAGTATCTTGTTTCCTAAAAGAACGAGTTGTAATTCTTTACATAAAATGAGTTAATCATCCCTAGATATCTCTTGCTGCAGCGAACGAGGACCAATATAAACCGATGCTAGATAAATGGAAGTCTGCTGACACAGCAAATAAGAACACGCTAGACATGTTAGCCTAAATAAAACTAATCAAAAACTACAAACTCCTGTGAGTGTATTTCTGTTAGTGCTCGGGGCTGGATTAATAACAAAGATATCTGAATGTCTTAAAACAAATATCAAATAAAGAATACTTGAAAGTATAGATACGGTTCACATCAGACGTGAGCCAGAAATACACTTATGCTGTTAGGAAACATGGAAGTATGTATCATGGTTCTTCAGATAGGACATAAATGGAGGCCATCCATTTTCTGTGTAGGGTAATGGGAAAACATGAAATGGCTGGTAAATTACCACAGGCTCACTTTTCCACACTGTAATGTGTCATTATAAGTGAAATATAATATGAACTATTACTCAGTTCTGAAAACTTGCTCCAACACAGCGTTTCAATGAGCTTTGCTTGCCCTATTCAAGATTAGGATGTGTGTATAACATTATATATATATATATATATATATATATAGTGGTACCATGTAAAAAATGCTACGAAAAAAGAATGCTTTCAAAAATAGAAATGATAAAAAAAACTAATAACTATGGGAAATATTCATAGTGAAAGAACAAAAGGAAAAGCTAGATAAATATTTGCTATGACCAGCCTTAAGGCCCCTTTACATTTAGCGATGCACCAGCGATCCCGACCACGATACTACCCGGTCAGGATCGCTGGTGCATCGCTAAATGATCGCTAGTGAGCTGCCACACAGGCAGATCTCACAGCGATGCAGCAGCGATACAGCGGCCGTTACTTACCTTTCAGACGAGGCGATCCTGACGTCCTCCCGTCCGCGTCAACACGTCGCTCATCGGCGCCAGCAGGAAGCGCCTGACGAGAAATGGAGCTACGCGATCTCGCGCGATCAGCGACAGACAGCGGGGGAGCTGGTCAGAGGTAAGTATCACACATAGCGATATCGCTAGCGATATCGCTGCTGTGTCACCAAATCGGTGATGCTTTAGCGATATTGCTAGCGATATCGCTATGTGTAAAACCCCCTTTAGCCTTCAAATCAGCAATGATTTTTTTGGGTACACTTGCACACAATTTTTGAAGGAACTAGGAAGCGAGCTTGTTCCAAATATCTTGTAGAACTTACCATAGATCTAGTACAAATCCTTCTGTTTCTTGTATTTCCACATATTTCCACACAGACTTGATGATGTTAAGATCAGGGCACTGTGATGTCATATCATCACTTCCAGGGCTCCTTGCTCTTTACACTGAAGAGAGCACATAATGACATTGGCTGTGTGATTGTATTTTGTATGTTTGATTGTATTATTCTGCTGTTGAATAATTATGGAGTCGTTCAGACACATCCATGATGGTATTTCATGAGGGTAAGTATATGCTTCCATTTCTCAGCATTGAGAACACCATTAGTTCTGACCAAATCATCAACTCCATTGGCTGAAATGCAGCCCCAAGCTTGCAAATGACCTTCACCATACTTCATTGTTGATTTCAGACATTTATTATTGTACAGCTCTCTAGCTATCCGGCAAACAAACTGCTTTCCATTGCAGACAAATATTTCATATTTTTACTCATCAATCCAGAGCACTTGCGGCCATTTTACTTCACCCCAGTTCTTATGTTTTCAGGCATAGTTGAGTCATTTGGCCTTATTTCGTTGTCAAATTTTCTGGCTTTTTTGCTGCATTTCTCCCATGAAGACCACTTTTAGCCTGACTTCTCTGACCAATAGAAGGGAAGTAAGCATAATGTGTCCTTCATCTGCTGCACTAAGTTTTCTTGGCCAGTGTACGATGTTTGTTTTTGCCCATTTCTTGATATTTCAAAAATACTTGAAGAATCTTTAAATGCCAATCTACAATGACATCTTTGCTGGGGAGAAACCTGTCAGATGCAGTGTAACTTTGTACCTTATTGATGTGCCATGGTTTATGGCCTGTGCACTTAATTGTCTTCAACAAACTCTCCTTTTTAGTAGATGATAATCATTATCACCTGTTAGATATAATTGTTTCTCCTGCACCAACTATAATCCTACAAAATACATGACGTTGTGTGAGTGTATGTAGAAGAATCAATAAAGTTTTGAAGACAAAAAGTGGCCACACCAAACATTTATCTGATTTTGAATTCTTTTTTGTTCATTCAATTTGCAATTTGTTAATTTATAAAAATAAACTATTAACACTTTTACAAAGTACTGTATATCTTGGAACATAGGCCCCACAAGACTCCTAAAGGTGTCCTGTGGTATCTTTCACCAAGAAATTAGCCTCAGATCCTTTAGCTCTTATCATCGTATTTGGTGTTTATGCATGGTTTGGGCTTCATGTGAGCCAAATATACATGGTAGGTGGTAGTATATTATACAGCTAGCTATGATCATTGCAAATTAACTTCTTAAGTGCAGGAGACTTTAACTTTCACAATAGTGATGTCTATTCTCTTTCAGTTAAACCTATTAGCCCCCTATCTAAGTGATCACAGGGTGATGATGGGAAGTCATGTTAGTGTAGGGAAGGTGAACTGATGTACGGACCTGTCTGTAGTAGGAGGGCAAAGGTGTAGTGTATTGTAGGTGGACTGTTATAGTGAAAGATGGGAAACAGCTGGAGATAAAGAGAAAGAGTGTAATATTGTAGTTTGACCATTAGAGGGCAGTGGAGAGCTGTGAGGATAGGGCTAAACATCAGCCATTGGCTAAAGAAACTGTCAAGTCATGGTGGGCGGGGTTACCAGAACGGGAAGGTTATAAAAGGTTGAGAGAAGGTTCTGGAAAGGTCAGTCAGCGAGGGGAGCACTGGAGACAGGAAGATCTGCTGAGGGGAAAAGACAGGAAAGAAGCTCCGGATGGGACTGACAGTTGAGAAGGTCACAGGGGTGGCCCAAATGACAGAAGCTGCAGACGGAGACAGCCTGGGGGTACCAAACGGACGACGTACTCAGACTGGGGAAGTGCTGTGGTGGATAGGCCTAGGGCAGCCACAGTGAAAAGAGCCACGAGGGATGCCACGACTACAGGAAAAGAAAGTGAAGGTACCCGGGCCTGTGTATGGAGAAGTGTGAAGCTGTTGTGGTGTATTGCTGTGGTCGTCAGGAGGACGGCCAATAAAAACAGACCTGTTGAACACAAATTCTGTCTCCATCTCGTGTCTGTCTCCGGCAAGAAGTGGACCACCCCCCGGTCAGGGCCCCTACCTACATTAGTTGGAGGCTTTCAGGAGCTGTCTACCATCTTTGATTAATAAAATTACAATACACTTCAATGCAAGCTCCAGTCCCTTAGGGGAATAAAGGATTTTCTTTAAAATTGGATTATTGCAAGACTTATTGTTTGGACATGATATGACAATGTGGCACCTGTAAATGTTGCCCATATCCTTAAGCTTGCCCATTTTTCTGGGCACCAGCAATTTAACAACTAGCTTTACTTGCTGCCTAATATATCCTACTTTGGATAGGTGCTTGTGTTACAAAATAATATTTTTATTATTAAATCATTGTTTTTTACCTGTAGATAATATGCATTAGCATGTAAAAGCAAATCATATACAGATACTGTATGTCTTTCCTTTTTGTTTTGGGTCAAAATATCCCAAGATAGTGGTACATAATTGCCAGTTTATATAATTTTCTGTGATAGAATTAAATCTTTCTTCATGTTGTTGGGCTATGAAGAGTTGTCTTTCTTGTACATTGGCTAATCACTATATTGTTCTGTGGCTTGGAACATTCTCTCATATGGTGCTTTGGATTTTGTTTCTTTCCCGTACAATTGGTATACAGTGCCTTGCGAAAGCATTCAGCTTCCTGGAACTTTTCAACCTTTTCCCACATATCATGCTTCAAACTTAAAGATACCAAATGTAAATTTATGGTGAAGAATCAACAACAAGTGGAACACAATTGTGAAGTTGAACGAAATTTATTGCTTATTTAAAATTTTTGTGGAAAGTCAAAAACTGAAAAGTGGTGTGTGCAATATTATTCTGCCCCTTTAATTTCAGTGCAGCAATCTCACTCCTGAAGTTCATTGTGGATCTCTGAATGATCCAATGTTGTCCTAAATGACTAATGATGATAAATATAATCCACCTGTGTGTATTCAAGTCTCTATATAAATGCACCTGCTCTGTGATAGTCTCAGGGTTCTGTTTCAAGCACAGAGAGCATCATGAAGATCAAGGAACACAACAGGCAGGTCCATGATACTGTTGTGGAGAAGTTTAAAGCTGGATTTGGATACAAAATTATTTCCAAAACTTTAAACATCCCAAGGAGCACTGTACAAGCGATAATAATGAAATGGAAGGAGTATCATACCTCTGCAAATCTACCAAGACCCGGCCGTCCCTCTAAACTTTCATCTCAAACAAGGAGAAGACTGATCAGAGATGCAGCCAAGAGGCCCATGATCACTCTGGATAAACTGCAGAGATCTACAGCTGAGGTGAGACAGTCTGTCCATAGGACAACAATGAGTCGTACCCTGCACAAATCTGGCCTTTATGGAAGAGTGGCAAGAAGAAAGCCATTTCTCAAAGATATCCATAAAAAGTGTAATTTAAAGTTTGCAACAAGCCACCTGGGAGACACACCAAACATGTGGAAGAAGGTGCTCTGGTCAGATGAAACCAAAATTGAACTTTTTGGCAACAATGCCAAATGATATGTTTGGCTTAAAGGCAACACAGCTCATCACCCTGAACACACCATCCCCACTGTCAAACATGGTGGTGGCAGCATCATGGTTTGGGCCTGCTTTTCTTCAGGAGGGACAGGGAAGATGGTTAAAATTGATGGGAAGATGGATGTAGCCAAATACAGGACCAATCTTGAAGAAAACCTGTTGGAGTCTGCAAAAGACCAGAAATTGGGACGGAGATTTGTCATCCAACAAGACAATGATCCCAAACATAAAGCAAAATCTACAATGGAATGGTTCACAAATAAACGCATCCAGGTGTTAGAATGGCCAAGTTAAAGTCCAGACCTGAATCCAATCGAGAATCTGTGGAAAGAGCTGAAAACTGCTGTTCACAAACGATCTCCATCAAACCTCGCTGAGCTCGAGCTGCTTGCCAAGGAAGAATAGGCAAGAATTTCAGTCTCTAGATGTACAAAACTGATAGAGACATACCCCAAGTGATTTGCAGCTGTAATCGCAGCAAAAGGTGGCGCAACAAAGTATTAAGTTAAAGGGGCCAAATAATATTGCACGCCCCACTTTTCAGTTTTTGAATTTCCACAAAAATTTAAAATAACCAATAAATTTAATTCAACTTCACAATTGTGTTCCACTTTTTATTGAGTCTTCACCAAAAATTTACATTTGGTGTCTTTATGTTTGAAGCATGATATGTGGGAAAAGGTTGAAAAGTTCTAGGGAGCCGAATACTTTCGCAAGGCACTGTATATGAATAGACTCTACACTTAATTCTATCTTTACAAAATATAGTTAAACTAGCTATGAACCAGTTCTACGCCCAGGTGCCGAGCATTTTTATTGGTACATGGTCTCCTATCCTGGTATGTGCTGCCCCCATCCTATCCTGGTATGCATGGCCTCCTCTCCCCCCTTTCCTGGTATGCATGGTCTTCTCACCCCCCTTACCTACTATGCATAGTCCTCTCACCCCCCATCTTGGTATGCATGGTCCCCTCACCACCCTATCCTGGTATGCATGGTCCCCTCACCCCCCTATCCTGGTATGCATGGTCCTGTCACCCCACCATTCTGGTATGCATGGTCCCCGTACCCCCCTATCCTGGTATGCATGGTTCCCTCACCCCCCATCCTGGTATCATGGTCCTCTTGCCCCCCTATCCTGGTATGCATGGTCCCCGAACCCCTTTTCCTGGTATGCATGGTCCCCTCACCCCCCATTCTGGTATGTGTCATGATCCAGGTTGGATATGACATAGAAAATGCACAAGTAACCTTTTTTTCTGTGAGCTGTTTGCTGAGGGTTGGTTTTGCCCCCGTGGCCATTAAGGGTTATTGCACTTTGGTTACTTTAGTTTTGTGCACGTAATTATAAAACAGGTGTGATTGCTCTATAAAAGAGTGTCAGGTGTGGTAATCACTGTTGGTGATAGTCCTCAGTTACAAGCAAGCCTGGGTGAAGGATGGAGCTGAAGGAGAGTCCCGGGCAGCTCAGTGAGAGTCCTGGAGTGGCAGCTATGGTGTCTGCGAGGAGGGCTGGCATGGCTTGGTGGAGTTGCAGCTATGGTGTCAGCAAGGAGTTCTTGCATGGCTTGGTGGAGTGGCAGCTATGGTGTAGGGCTGTACTCATGATGCTGAACTCGGTTGCTGGAAAGCTGGACTCAAGATGCTGGACTCTTTTGCTGGAAAGCTGGACTCATATGCTGGACTCTGTTTCTGGACAGCTACACGGAGGTGGTGGACTCTGTTTGCTCCAAGGCTGCACTATGGTGTTGGATCCGGTCTGAGGAAAAGATGCACGCAGGTGGTGAGCTCTGTTGCTGGGAGCGTAAGCAACAGAGCAAAGCTAAGTGGTGTTTCCCTGTTTTGTCTCTTTTCCTTATGTGTGGTTTAGTGCAGTGGTAGGATTAGTTTCCGCACTGGCCATTACACTAGAAAGGGGTAGGTGGAGGGCGAGCTAGTGTTTAAAGGTATCCTGAGCAACGCCCGGTGCGGAACCGGCCTAGGAAACTTTAGGAGTGTAGAGACACTGAGTCAGGGGAGTGCAGGAGGTCTCCACGTCCCCGTTCCCTATCGCAGGGCCACCATTGTTATTGTTACCCAGGTTTTCCCTTTTATTGTTTAAATTCGCCTTACTGGAGGCGGGGTTTCCAGACATACGTGTATTTCCGAAATTCGCCTGTTGGAGGTGGCGTATCCAGCTGCACGTTTTATTATTATTTAAATTCGCCCAACTGGAGGCGGTGTATCCAGGGTCACGCGTGTCATCTAAAGCCTCCCTGCTGGAGGCGCTTTGTCCAGCCACGCGTGACCGTGACAGTATGCATGGTCCCCTCACCCCCTTATCCTGGTATGCATGGTATGCATGGTCCCCTCACCCCCCCAATCCTTGTATGCATGGTCCTCTTACCCCCAATCCTGGTATGCATGATCCCCTCACCCCCCTATCCTGGAATGCATGGTCCCCTCACCCCCCTACCCTGACATGCATGGTCCTCTCACCCCCTATCCTGGTATGCATGGTCCCCTCACCCCCCAATCCTGGTATGCATGGTCCTCTCACCCCCTATCCTGGAATGCATGGTCCTCTCACCCCCTATCCTATAATGCATGGTCCCCGAACCCCCCTATTCTTGAATGCATGGTCCCCGAACCCCCCTATCCTGATATGCATGGTCCTCTCACCCCCTATCATGGTATGCATGGTTCCCAAACCCCCCCTATCCTGGTATGCATGGTCCCCGAACTCCCCTATCCTGATATGCATGGTCCTCTCACCCCCTATCCTGGTATGCATGGTCCCCTCACCCCCCAATCCTGGTATGCATGGTCCTCTCGCCCTCAATCCTGGTATGCATGGTCCCCTCACCCCCCTATCCTGGAATGCATGGTCCCCGAACCCCCATATTCTTGAATGCATAGTCCCCTCACCCCCCTATCCTGATATGCATGGTCCCCTCACCCCCCAATCCTGGTATGCATGGTCCCCTCACCCCCCAATCCTGGTATGCATGGTCCTCTCACCCCCTATCCTGGAATGCATGGTCCCCGAACCCCCCTATTCTTGAATGCATGGTCCCCAAACCCCCCTATCCTGATATGCATGGTCCTCTCACCCCCTATCCTGGTATGCATGGTTCCCAAATCCCCCTATCCTGGTATGCATGGTCCCCGAACTCCCCTATCCTGGTATGCATGGTCCCCTCACCCCCCTATCCTGGTATGCATGGTCCCCTCACCCCCCTATCCTGGTATGCATGTCCCCTCACCCCCCAACCCTTGTATGCATGGTCCTCTCACCCCCAATCCTGGTATGCATGGTCCCCTCACCCCCCTATCCTGGAATGCATGGTCTCCGAACCCCCCTATTCTTGAATGCATGGTCCCCTCACCCCCCTATCCTGGTATGCATGGTCCCCGAACTCCCCTATCCTGGTATGCATGGTCTCCGAACTCCCCTATCCTGGTATGCATGGTCTCCGAACCCCGGTATGCATGGTCCCCTCACCCCCCTATCCTGGAATGCATGGTCCCCTTGACCCCCAATCCTGGTATGCATGGTCCCCTCACCCCCCAATCCTGGTATGCATGGTCCCCTCACCCCCCAATCCTGGTATGCATGGTCCCCTCACCCCCCAATCCTGGTATGCATGGTCCCCTCACCCCCCTATCCTGGTATGTATGGTCCTCTCACCCTGCTATCCTGGTATGCATGGTACCCCTCATCTCCCAATCCTGGTATGCATGTCCCCCTCACCCCTCTATCCTGGTATGCATGGTCCCCCTCACCCCCCCTATCCTGGTATGCATGGTCCCCCTCACCCACTTTCCTGATATGCATGGTCCCCTCTCCCCCCAATCCTGGAATGCATTGTCCCCTCACCCCCTATCCTAGTATGCATGGTCCCCTCACCCCCAAAATCTTGGTATACATGGTCCTCTCACCACCCTTTTCCTGGTATGCATGTCCTCTCACCCCCCTTTTCCTGGTATGCATGGTCCTCTCACCCCTCCATCCCTGATATGCATAGTCCCCTCACCCCCCATTTCCTGGTATGCATGGTCTTCTCACCCCCCTTTCCTGGTATGCATTGTCCCCTCTCCCCCTATCCTAGTATGCATGGTCCCCTCACCCCCAAAATCTTGGTATGCATGGTCCTCTCACCACCCTCTTCCTGGTATGCATGTTCTCTCACCCCCCCCCTTTTCCTGGTATGCATGGTCCTCTCACCCCCCCCTTTCCTGGTATGCATGGTCCTCTCACCCCCCCTGTTAGGCGTCGGGTTCCTGCAGCGGCTCAGCAGGGATCCGGAGCCTCACATTCTGCGGTCTCCCATTATCTATCGACCGCAGAGGAGATTGCTCAGCAGTCTCGGCGTCACAGATGCTCTGCCCAGACCTGCTCTGTGGGTCTGGCTGTTGCTGCCACCTTTGGGTCAGCAATAGCAATGCAGGCAGCTCAGCAGCAAATCGCTCCAGGCGCTAAGTCCCTCCATCGCTCTACTGGGCATACTCAAGAGACGATCTCCCTTTGGAGATTGGGAGTCACATGCTCAGGTCCTTCTCCTGATCTGATTCGTCAAGCTCAGAGATTTGGAAGGTCCCGGAAGCGCACGGCTATAAAAGGTCCGCATGGCCGCTCGGCCATGCACTAGTATAGTCTCTTGTTGCTACTGTGTGAATGATGATGGATGCATGAACCTGCGAATGACTCATTACTGATATTACGAGTGTGTATAGGGACTTAGGTTTAGAGTCTGCGCCAGCCAGTGGCAAGCTACAAGCCACAACATCCTCCACAGTGCTAGCGTCCGACAATGTGCCTGCTACTGGGCATTGTCGATTAGCGGCAGTGTCTGTCGCTGCGCTGCAGTCTGCAGCACCTCTTGGCGTCCGCAGTTGCGACGCCGCACGCACGGTAGGTCTAGATGGACTCTGACCCTCTTCCTAGGGCCCAGCTCCTGTGACCATGTATCGTGCGTGCACTTCTCTGAGACCTGTGAGTCCAACAGGCTCAGCATTTATGTTAATTCCTTAGGCGTCTCTGTGAAGCTAACAGAGTATGCCCAGCGCACACCGGGTGACGTGCAACCCGCGTGCAATAATACCACCATATTTAGCATTCGCCATTATCTAGCAGTAGTGCTAACACCTTCTGCACGGTGGACCCCCTGCAGCGAACGTACTTTCCGTTATTTAATATTTAATGTGTTCCGCCGTCCCTAACACCCCCATTTCCTGGTATGCATGGTCCTCTCATACCCCCTTTCCTGGTATGCATGGTCCCCTCACCCCTATTAAACTGCACACATACAAAAAAAATTATACTCACCTTTCTTCCCTGTATTCCAGCGCTGTCACATTCTGCTGGAGGCCGGGGGAGGAGTGCGGCACCGGAGTCCGCGCATGCCCATACTGCGCGGTCTGGCGCCATATTGCTTAACACACACTGCAAATGTGTCTTCAGTAAATTGGTGCCAGAAAGCGCTATGCGCATGCACGATAGTCACGCGCACTCCGGCCCCATTCTCCGGCCTAAGAGAAGCGCCGCGGCAATGCTCCTCCCAGTCAGGTAAGTATGCAAGTATGGCACCGGAAATTGCAGTATGCAGTGTGTACGGTACTGCCATCTCCGACGCCATACATATTCCTCACCGCTGGATGCCTCATTCTGTCTGGAGCCAGACTGCGCAGGCGCTTCGCGCTTGCGCAGTCTACAAAGGCTTCAGACGGAGTGGCGCTCCCACGCCTATATTATAGATGGGTATTCAATATAATACATTTATGCCATAGTAGATGCATCTCTCACCAATGAAGCCCGTATCTACCGTAGATACTTGGTGAACAGGAACCTGATACACAATGCTTTCAATGGAGGTGTGGTCAGAAATTCCATGCAATTGATTGTAAATTCTGACTACCTATTCAGTGACAACAGCAGATGTTGGAGTCACAATATTGAGATAGATGCAAGTCCTATTCATATAATCTGCATGTAACAAATTTTATTGGAAAAGTACAAGATGAGAATACTCCTTTAAGCCGCAAGATATGGAAAAATGGGAATTTGAGAGCTCATGAATGTGACTCTGTATTCTTAAAGCTATTAATGGACTCCTAAAGAAGTCCATGAAACCTCAACTTTGCCTTAGTATGCCTCATTTTTCATAATATTTTTACATACGGAATCCAACAGCTATAAGTGTAGATTGTGTATATACATAGGTTCGTTCCCTATAAATGTCTTAATACATACAAAGCTGGTTTACATAGCCAAAGAGTTCTAATATTTTTTCAAAAGGATTGTTTTGTTTTGGAATGTGTACTT
>NW_027361672.1:15227500-15425000 GCF_039654945.1 Dendrobates tinctorius
GCAATGCATTATACCAGCGATCAGAGTAATGAAAGTTAAAGTCCCATATAGGGATTATATAAAAAAGTTAAAAAAAATAAAAAATAAAAAAGTTTAAAAAAAATTGTATAAACAGCTCTGGCAAAAATTAAGAGACCACTTCCAAATGTTCAGTTTGTCTGATTTTTCTCTTTACAGGTATATTTTTGAGTAAAACGTAAATTGTTCTTGGTGCGCAAGAATAAGCCCTGACCCAACTCGAGATCACAAAAAATGGAGACGCTATGGGTATTGGAAAATGGCGCAATTTTTTTTTTTTTTTTTTAAGTTTGGAATTTTTTTCACCACTTAAATAAAAAAGAACCTAGACATGTTTGGTGTCTATGAACTCATAATGACATCGAAAATCATAGTCGCAGGTCAGTTTTAGCATTTAGTTATCCTAGTAAAAAAAGCCAAACAAAAAACAAATGTGGATTGCACTTTTTTGCAATTTCACCGCACTTGGAATTTTTTTTCCGTTTTCTAATACACGACATGGTAAAACCAATGATGTCATGAAAAGTACAACTCGTCCCGCAAAAAAAACCCAAGCCCTCACACGGCCATATTGAAAGAAAAATAAAGTTATGGCTCTGGGAAGGAGGGGAGTGAAAAACGAAAATGCAAAACAGTAAAAAGCTCCGGGGGGGTTAAGGGGTTAAAGCAATGTTGCGGTGACCAAAAAACAGGATTTTTGGGTTGCTTACCGTAAAATCTGTTTCTCGGAGCCTTCATTGGGGGACACAGAGACCATGGGTGTACGCTGCTGCCACTAGGAGGCTGACACTATGCACAAAAAAAGGGTTAGCTCCTCCTCCGCAGTGTACACCCCACCGACCGGCAGGAAATTCCTCATTTAGTGAGAAAGCAGTAGGAGAAGTAACAGAATAGATTGAAAAACAGAACAGACAACTCAACTGTAAATAACCAACAAACATAAGAACATGAGTTGCAGAACATGGGAGGGTGCCGTGTCCCCCAATGAAATCCTGTTTTCTCGTTCGCCTTATTGGGGGACACAGAGACCATGGGACGTCCCAAAGCAGTCCCTGGGGCGGGAAAGCAAACTTCCATCAGGGCTGCGGACTCACCACCGCTGCCTGCAGAATCCTTCTACCTAGGCTGGCATCCGCCGGAGCGTAGGTGTGGACCTTGTAGAATTTCACAAATGTGTGAACCGATGACCAGGTTGCAGCTTTGCAAGCTGCAGCGCGGAAGCTCTGTGGCGCACCGACCAGGAGGTACCCACTGCCCGGGTAGAGTGAGCTCTAATTCCCGGAGGGGTCAATCGATGTTTGACCCGGTAGGCCTCCAAAATTGCCGATCTGATCCAGCGAGCAATGGTAGCCTTAGAGGACGGCTGACCTTTCCGCGCTCCATCTGGAATGATGAAGAGAGAGTCTGTCTTCCTCAAAGAAGTCGTCCTAGCTAGACCTTCATCGCCCTGACCAAGTCCAGCTTGTTCAAGGAGCGCTCCCCGAGGATGAGTTGGACCCGGACAAAAGGACGGGAGAACAATATCTTCATTCAGGTGGAAAGTGGACACCACTTTAGGAAGGAAAGAGGGCGGAGGCCGCAGAACTACCTTGTCCTGGTGGAGTAGTAAGAAAGGAGAGCGGCAAGAGAGGGCCGCCAATTCCGACACGCGCCTGATGGAGGTGACGGCTACTAGGAAGGCTACTTTCCATGAAAGGAGGGCTAGGGAAACTTCCCTGAGAGGTTCAAAGGGAGGACCTTGCAGAGCCTCAAGAACCAGATTAAGATCCCAAGGATCTACGGGCGCTCGGCACGGAGGAGCCGTATGAGCCACTCCTTGAAGGAAGGTCTTGACCTGAGGACGGGAGGTCAACGTCTTCTGAAATTAAAAGGTCAAGTTTCGGCGCTGTCCATTTTAAGAGCTGAGGGCAAGGCCTGCATCAAGCCCTGCCTGAAGAAACGCCAGGACAGAAGGGAGCGAAAAATGCATGGGCGGAATGTCGTTGGACTCACACCAAGTGAAATAGGCCTTCCAGGTACGGTAATAAATTTTGGAAGACGATGGCTTTCTGGCCCGGATCATAGTATGAATAACTCGATCCGAAAAGCCTGATCGCTTCAAAACCTCGGTTTCAACAGCCACGCCGTTAAATTGAGTGGCCGAGAATTGGAGTGGCAAATCGGACCTTGAGACAGCAGATCTGCCCTGTCTGGAAGCTTCCAGGGGGTGTCCGCGAGAAGGTTGACGATGTCCGTGAACCAAGCCCTTCTGAGCCAATTCGGGGCGATGAGTGACTGGAATTCCTTCCGCCTTGATTTTCTTCAACAGCCTGGGAAGAGGAGGCAGAGGAGGGAATAGGTAGGGGAGCTTGAACTGCGACCAAGGAATGGCCAGAGCGCTGGCGCCCACTGCGAGAGGATCTCGAGCCCTGGATACAAACTGTGGGACTTTCCTGTTGAGGCGAGAAGCTAGCAGGTCTACGTCCGGGGTTCCCCAACGACGGCAAAGCTGAAGAAATACCTCCGGACGTAGGGACCACTCTCCCGCCACGAGACCCTCGTGGCTGAGAAAATCGGCGGCCCAGTTGTCCACGCCGGGAATGTGCACCGCGGATATTGCCGGGACTGAAAGCTCTGCCCAATGAAGAATCTTGGACACTTCTGCCAGGGCTGAGACACTCCGTGTCCCCCCCTTGCGGTTGACATATGCCACCGCTGTGGCATTATCTGTCTGAATCCGGATAGGCAGGCCCTTGAGAAGCCTCTCCCAGTGAACAAGAGACAGATAAATCGCTCGTATCTCGAGGACGTTGATTGGCAGAGCTGACTCCTGAATCGACCATCGACCGTGAACAGTGTGACTGCGGAACACTGCCCCCGGCCGAGGAGGCTGGCATCCGTTGTCACAATCTGCCAGTGAATGGGAAGGAATGACCGTCCTATGGAGATGAGAGGAGACATCAGCCACCAACTGAGGGACTGCTTGACCCGGTATGAAAGACGAAATGGGCGGTCCAGGGAAAGAACAGACCTGTTCCACCGAGACAGTATGGCGTGTTGGAGGGGTCTGGAGTGAAATTGGGAACCGCCTCTGTCGCTGCCACCATCTTTCCCAGGACTTTCATGGTTGTCCGGAGAGATGGAAGTCGTAAGATATGCAGCGCTCGCACATCCCGCTGCAGGGTGCAAATCTTTTCTTGTGGGAGAAAACCTTCGATAGACGAGTGCCGAACAATAGACCCAGAAACACAAGACGTTGTGTCGGAAAAAGGCAGGACTTCCTTTTGTTGATGAGCCACCCGAAATTGGACAGGGTGTCGAGGATGATGGTAAGACTTTGGCGAGCTTGATGAAAGGATGGAGCTTCGATCAGAATGTCGTCGAGGTACGGAAAAAGAACGAGACCTTTGATTCTCAGCAAGGCCATCAACGCTGCCATGATCTTCGTAAATACTCTGGGTGCGGTGGCGAGATCGAACGGCAGTGCAACGAATTGGTAATGTTCCTGGCGAATCGCAGGAATTTCTAATGGCCGGAGAATATGGGAACATGTAGATAGGCATCTTGAATGTCTATTTAACACATGAACTCCTGCGTCTCCATGGAAGCGATTACCGACCAGAGACTCCATTCGGAAGTGACGCAGTCGGACTGTCTTGTTGAGTAACTTGAGGTCCAAGATGGGGCGAACTGTACCGCTTTTTTTTTTTTTTTTTTTGGTACCACAAACAGGTTTGAGTAAAACCCTGTGAACCGTTCTGACTCGGGGACGGGCATGATCACTCCGGAAGTGAAGTTGTCTGCCGTATTGAAACGGTGGAATGTCCGAAAGGGCCGAAACTGACGTTTTAGCGGAGGTCTGCGAGGCTTGGACTGAGGGAGGAGGGAACTCGTGCCTCCAGTGGCATCCTTAATAATCTGATCCATCTGGGATCCAAAGAGACGCGCTCCCTGAAAAGGCAGATTGGTAAGAGACTTATTTGAATTCAAATCCGCCTGCCAAGCCTTGAGCCAAATTGTACGTCGGATTGCCACAACGCTGCTTGACGCCTGAACTGCGCAAGACGCGGCATCCAAGGAGGCAGAGAGCAGATAATCCCCTGCATGGGAGATCTGGTTGGCCAGTGCGGCCAATTGCTCTGGTTGGGCCTTACCTAGGATGCCCTTGCAGAGATCCTCTGCCCAAGTGGTTATGGCCTTCGCTACCCAAGAGGAAGCGAAGGCTGGGCTTAGCACCACTGCAGCCGCTTCGTATGCCTTGCTAAGGATTCTATAATCCTATCATTCGAATCCTTTAGTGACGCCACACCTGAAATCGGGAGGACCGTGCTGTTAGACAGTCTGGACACGGGTGCGTCTACCGAGGGGGAAGCAGACCAGTTGTTGGTGAGCTCCTTGGCAAACGGGTACAGCACGCCGAGGAGCTTCCCTCTTTGAAGGCGCCTGGTCGGATTTTCTCTTTCCCTGGTAAGGATCTTGCCAAACTCAGAGTGGGAGGCGAAGACCCTGGAAGGTGATTCTGCCCGTCTGAACGAAACCTCCTGTTCCGAGGATTTCGCAGGGGAGTCTGAGATTTCGAAGGTGTGGTTAATTGCAGCAATGAGGTTCTGTACCGTAACCTTCATGTCCGCGTACAGCTCTAAGATCACTTCGGATGACACATCCGAGAACGCTTCACCTGACTCGGGTCAGGAGGCACGGGAGGGCGACTGCTGGGAAGGACTATGTGGGGATGTGAGGCCAGGATAGGGATCCCGGCCGGAGATCCTGTCTGGGCCTTTTGCGGCTTTTGCTGGCTGGCTCAGATGGAGCTTCATGTGACCTGCTGGACCCTGCAGAAGTGTCCAGGGGCAACTTATCAAGGACGGCTACTATGAACTGAGACACCCTGGTGAGGCCTGCCACAGATTGTGAAAGCGACGAGGCCCAACCAGGAATGGGGGGGTTCGCTTTCACGTGGCGCAATAGGCGGCTCCTGGACGGAGTCATGCTGAATGGGATTGCTGCAGTCCAGGCAGAGGGGTGGGGGCAGGCGGACGGCCACGCTCAGCCTTAGAGTTAGGATAATGAAGAAACCTGCGGAAATGCTGGAAGGTTGGGGGACAGAAGGCAGAGAAGGGTTTCAGTCTGTAGTTGCAGAGCTACTCACGATGCGGTGTCCCCAACGGTGCTGATACACGGCTCGTCTGAAGATGCAGGGCCCCAGCAGAGGAGAACGTGGAATCCCTCTGTGTCCGGCTGACAGGCTGATAAAATGGCGGCAGCCTGAGGGAACCAGGATAAACGCACGCCTTCAAACGAAGATGGGCGGAGCTAGCTGCTGAGGCAAAGAGGGTACCGCCCGCTGCCCACCGCAGGCTCTGAGAGGCGGTGGGTGGTCCTAGAACGGGCGGGAGAGAAGCCCGCCTATGAGAGAGAGAGAGCGGGGGGCGTGGCCGTGACGTCAGAGAAGGCCCGAAATGAAGCCGGGGACTAAATTAATGGCGACGGCCGCCTGTCAGCGCGGGGCGGCGCGGAGTTCTCGCAGCGTCGCCGCGGCCACCTCCCTACCTATCACCTGGATCCCCTGCCGAACGCCGAAGAAAGAAGGAGGTGGAGAGGCATAGAACAAGGCCCGCGCAACAGCCGGGGCCCGTACGAATGCGGAGGCCGCCGGAAGGCGTGGGCGGCGCAGAGACTCCACGGTACTCCCTCGGCGACCGCTCCCAAGAATCCTGAAACCCCAGGGGTCTGTGTCTTTGTGGTATCCGCGCCTCATCCGACCGACAGGCTCTGGTAGGCGAGTGGGTGGAAGGCAGGGGGGCGAGGACTCTCCTGACCGCTGGCACGCACCCGTGCTAAGCTGTGGTCCCGCCACTGAGAGCTATGAGGATACGGGGTGGCAGTACACGCCGTACTCAGTCTCTTGTGGGAGTACAGTAGTGACCATTCACACTGTATCCCTCCGGAAACCTGAAAGGGAACGACACATCGAGGTAGATATGGGTCTAATTAAAGACCCGTGTCCACCTCCTACTGACACTAAGCTAAACTGAGGAATTTCCTGCCGGTCGGTGGGGTGTACACTGCGGAGGAGGAGCTAACCCTTTTTTTGTGCATAGTGTCAGCCTCCTAGTGGCAGCAGCGTACACCCATGGTCTCTGTGTCCCCCAATAAGGCGAACGATAAAAAAGGAATTCTGGAGTTTTGACTTTTTTTTCCTCTTTACAGTGTTTAGCGGTCGGGTTAATTCTTTTTTATATTGATAGATCGGTCGATTCCGAACGCGGCGATACCAAATGTGTGTATGTTTGATTATTTTTATTGTTTTATTTTGAATGGGGCGCACAAAGGGGGGCAATTTGAACTTTTATATTTTATATATATTTAAAAATTTTTTTTTTTTTAACTTTCGGCACACTTCAATAGTCCGTTAAATGCCAAAGTTGCGTGTTAAATGCCACTGTCAGAGTTTGACAGCGGCATTTAACGGGTTAACAGATGCAGGTGGATAGCGATTCCACCTGCGGCTGTTAGAGGCACATGTCAGCTCTTCAAAACAGCTGACATGTCCCGGGAAAGATGTGGGCTCACTGCCAAATCATCTTTGAACCTCCACCATATTTGATTTTAGGTACCGTGTTCCTTTTTTTTGTATGGCTATTCTGTTTTTGGTAAATTCTGTTTTTTTTTTTTACCACAAAAGCTCTATCTTTGTCTCATCCATCTACAAGACGTTTTCCCAGAAGGATTTTTGCTTTCTCACGTACATTTTGGCAAACTGCAGTCTAGTCTTTTTAGGTCTCTGTGTCTGGAATAGCCGCGGGTGGAATCGCAATCCACCCGTGACTATTAACCCATTAAATTTAACATGCGCTTCCGGCAATCGCGCAGGAAATCCACCCATTGGTAACCTCTATCACGTGATCACGGGTCACAGATGGGTTGGCATGAGAACCAGAGGTTTCCTGCAGACCTCTATGGTTGTCAATGCCGAGTTGCTATGAGTGCCACCCGGTGGTCAGCGCTCATAGCAAATGAGTAATTCTGCTACATACAGGTGATCTGATCAGCGCTTGTATGCAGCAGAGCCGATTGAGTTATGGCAGCTTCTAGTCTTCCCCCACGGAGACTATTGAAGCATGCCAAAAGTTAAAAAAAAAGTTTTTAAAAATATAAAAAAAAGTTCAAATCACCCCCCTTGCGCCCCATTGAAAATAAAACAAACTAAAAAAAAAAATCAGACACATTTGATATCGCTGCGTTCAGAATCGCCTGATCTATCAATAAAAAAAAGGATTAACCTGATCGCTAAACGGCGTAGCGAGGAAAAAAGTCAAAACCCCAGAATCACGTTGTTTTGGTCGCCGCGACATTGCATTAAAATGCAATAACGGGCAGTCAAAAGATGGTATCTGCACCAAAATGTTATCATTAGAAATGTCAGCTTGCCACGCATTAATAAGCCCTCACCCAACCAGAGATCACTAAAAATGGAGACGCTACGGGTATTGGAAATGGCGCAATTTTTATTTTTTTTTAACAAAGTTTGGAATTTTTTTTTCACCTAGGTAAAAAAGAACCTAGACATGTTTAGTGTCTATAAATTCTTAATGACCTGGAAAATCATAATGGCAGGTCAATTTTAGCATTTAGTGAACCTAGTAAAAAAGCCAAACAAAAAACAAGTGTGGGATTGTACTTTTTTTGCAATTTCACTGCACTTGGAATATTTTCCCCGTTTTCTAGTACACAATACGGTAAAACTAATGGTGTCGAACTGAGAAGGGTAGCAAAAAACGAAAATGCAAAACCGAAAACCGCTCCGGTCATGAAGGGGTTAAAATTGGGATTGGGCCAAGGAAGTCTTCAAATATGAGAGACCTGGAGCAGTTTACAAAATCAGAGAGGTCCAAAATTCCAGTTGAGAGGTGAAAGTTGATGGTTATAGGACGTGACTGATTGCAGCTACTTTTTACAACCAAATATTAAGTTGAGGGTGCCAACAATTTTGTCCAGCCCATATTTGGGGGTTTTGTGTTAAATTATGTCAAACTTACCTTTTTTTGTGTTGTTACAGTACACACAAAAAAAAAACGTGTATGTATATCAAAACGCGTAATTTCAATAATTCAAGGGTGCCAACATTTTCAGCCATGACTGCATTCTACGAAAATGTGTTCTCCAAGAGTCAAATAGCGCTCCTTCCCTTCAAAGTCTCACCATGTAGCTAAGAAGTACTGTATAGCTAAATAATGATAATGTAACATCTGGGGCTAAAACTAAATTTTGGGGGTAAAAATTTGATTTTTTTCTTCAAAGCCCAATGGCATAAAAGTCTGTGAAACACTCATGGTGTCATGTCAATATGATCACTGCACCCTTAGATAAATTCATTAATAGGTGTAGTTGGTAAAATAGGGTCACTTAAGGGAAGTTCTGCAGTTCTGGTACCTTAGGGACTCTGCCAATTTGACAAGGCAAAAGCAACCATAACAGCAAAATCTGCACTACAATATGGTGCTCCTTCCCTTCTAAGCTTTGCATTGTGCCTCAAAATTATTTTTCAAACACTTATGGACTATTGGCGTACTCGGGAGGATTGTGCAACAAATTGTATGGATCATTGTCTCAGATTATCCCTTTTGAGCATCGAAAATTGGGGTCAAATTTTAGTGGAAAAATTTGATGGGTGTTGCGGTCTGGTCCGGCGCCTCCCATCTTCTAGTGATGACGTCCTCCTTCTTACTTCTGCCGCGGCTTCTGCGCAGGCGTACTTTATCTGCCCTGTTGAGGGCAGAGTAAAGTACTGCAGTGAGCAGGCACCGGACCTCTCTGACCTTTCCCGGCGCCTGCGCACTGCAGTACTTTACTCTGCCCTCAACAGGGCAGATAAAGTACACCTTCTTTCAGAATGCTGTAGATAAGCCCCTGATGGCGGTGGCCGCAGTTTATAGGCCAAAAATGAGGTGACAGATTCTCTTTAAGAGGTGTAGTTTCCAAAATGGCGTTGCTTGTGGGGGATTTCTGCTGTTTTGGCATGTCAGAGGCTCTTCAAATGTGACACAGCATCCGCAATCTATTCCAGTCAAAATTGTAATCAATAATTCAATTGTCACACCAGTCCTCTAGAAATTTTTCTGCTTTACTATTTTCCTTTGCTTCAAGCTCCTTCCATCCAGGTTTTGAGATGCAGCATTTCTACTACAGATACTCCCCCCCCCCCTCCTTCCATGATGTGTATTATTGCTATACAGATTACTGACTACTTCCTTGTGAAAGATCTTACAATTTACATTATTGCTCTACTAGATTTCTGCCTACCTGCACCAGCAACAGGTGAAAGTGATTTAGGGTACGTGCACACGCTGCGGAATGCTCTGCGGATTTGGCTGCACGGATTTTGTAAAATCCGCAGGTAAATCTGCAGGTCAAAAGACCTGCGGTTTTACCTGTGGATTAGCCTGCGGTTTTTCATCTCCACAATGGAGGAGATGGCAAACCGCAGCGGAATACACAGAAAGAATTGACATGTCAATTCTTTCTGCGGTTTTGAAACCGCAGGAAAACCGCGCGGAAAAATCCGCACCGTCTGCACTGCGGTTTTTAATATCCATAGGATATTATGGTACTGTACACCGCAGCTAAAACTGCTGCGGATCCGCAGCGGCCAAATCCGCTGCGGAACCGCAGCAGAATCCGCAGCGTGTGCACACACCCCAAGTCTCCACTGGATCTCTTGCTCATTGTTCCCTGGCCCTTCTCTATTTGATCCATGTACTTACTTTTGCATATTCGTTTTGCATAATTTTTGTACATAATCTTATGTATAGCTTTGTACATAATTTTGTATATATCATTTAATACACAGTATAATACATACATATTTAGTAATTTCACAAACTTCAGATGTCTTTGACAATGACAACTGCCGGTTAAAACATTTGACCACATCTGTTTTTGTCTCCTTGCTGGATTCAAAACAAATTTACACTGCAGCTAAACCTACAGTCTCATTTTCCTTTGTGGTGCTGAGTTTCCTACCTCAATAAAGTAGAACATGTAACAAAAAAAATAAATAAATCTCTGAATCACTGGGATATGTTGGAGCGTTCCAGAGTTATTACCTCAAAGTGACACTGGTCAGAATTTAAAAAAAAAAAAAAGGCCTGTGAAAACAGTCTTGGGGGGGGTGAAGGGGTTAAAACCCAGAAACATATTAGGATATAATATTTATTCTTATACAGCGCTAACATATTCCGCAGCGCTTTACAGTTTTGCACACATCATCACTGTCCCCGATGGGGCTCACAATTTAAATTCCCTATCAGTATGTCTTTGGAATGTGCACACACGTTGCGGATTCGTGTGCGGAATTTTCCGCGCTGAATCTGTTATTTTTGGCAGAATCCGCAGGTCAAAATCTGTGCGTTTTTCCTGCGGATTTATTGAGGATTTGGCCTGCGTTTTTTACACCTGCGGATTCCTATAATGGAATGGGTGTAAAAATGCTGCGGAATCCGCACAAAATTGACATTCTGCGGAAAATAAACTGCGGCGTTTCCGCACGGATTCCTCCGCAGCATGTGCACAGCATTTTTTTTCCCCCCATAGATTTATTTACATTGTACTGTAATCACTAGGAAATCTGCAGCGGATCCGCAGCGTGTGCACATTCCCTTAAAGTCTCAAATATTGTTCAGGATGAAATAAATTGTGATTAAAATCAGTGGGTGGACTTCAGTCCTCCAAAAAGAGAACATTCATTTCTAGTAGAAAATGTTAAGTTCCGCCTTAAAAATCAGAATATTGATATGAGCAGAGTCATATCAATCATGCCCGGGGCACCATTTCAATAAATATAGCACAACTGATGCAGACGGGAAATAAATGTATCCTACAACACAGTTGGTGAATATATATGGATGGATATTTATATAGAAATCTGTATATATTACACAATGTACTCACCGCGGTGTACCATCTAATAGGCTCTGTTCGCTAGAAGATGACGATTCAGTTCTCGATTCTGGGATTTTCTCTGGGCTCTTTTGTGGTGTACTTGGTGTTTTCTTAACTTTTACAGACTTCTTTTTCTCACTATCGCTCTCATCACTGCCTTCACCCAAAATGTCGTCAACCTGAAAACATGAAGTTTTAAGAGGCTTATAACCAAGGCTGATTCTCAAAGGAAAACAAAAAAACAGAGGGACTAGACCTTGACATCAAAGGCAAGCTTGCAAGTCAATAATGAGACTCTGAGTAATGTTCTCTATATTCCCTCTACGGACAATACGTTGGAGCACTCACATAACATCTGATCCTCCCCAACTTACATTTACCTTCTCCAATACCCTGTAAATTACAAGCCTGTGATTGTCGGGTCCTGTACCCCACTGTACCAGTCTGTCACTGTTTGTTTTCACGGCATTTTGTACATTATATAGGTATTATAAGTATGTAACCCTTTAAGTGTACTGCACCATGGAATTAATGGAGCTTTAAAAATTAATATTTGTCACCAAAATAGTTAGCGGTTACAAACATAGCCATTAGTGATGAGTGCGCGTGCTCTGATAAGGTGTTATCCGAGCACGCTCATGTCATAATACAGTATCTTCGGCGTGCTCAAATACTATGTTCGACTCGCCGCGCCTGCATATGTTGCAGCTATCGAGCAGCCACAATGACTCAAACATAGTATTAGAGCACGCCGAAGAAACTATTAAGACACAGGCGGACTCAAATAACACCTCATCAGAGCTCGCTCATCGCTAATCGCTTGTTAAAAAAAAAAAAATACAATGTAATTAGACTATATAAGTAAATGGACATGTACCGTGTAAGTAAGAGTTTTTCAGCACATTTTTTCTGCTGAAAATTCCCGCCTTGACTTCTACACGAGTCAGATATGCCAGAAGGATGGCAGGGGAGGGAGAGCGGCAGAGCAGCGGGTCACAGGAGGCAGGAGACGGCAGCTGCGGCTGTAACTGTACCCGCTGATCAAGAGGAATGAATATTCATTTCTCTTATTGCGCGCACACAGTGACACCCACAGCCGCCAGCTTCCAGAAGAAATCATACTCACCGTCCTATACACCCATCACGTGGCCCCGCTCATTAAGATAATGAATATGCACATCTCTCCATTCCCATAGGCATGGAGTGAATATTCATTACCTTAATGAGAGAGGCCACGTGATCGCTCGGCAGGAAGAGCTGCTGGCGCCGGCACGAGATGCATCAGGGTGCGCAGGAAGGTGACGATGTTTTTTTTTTTTTTAATAGGAAACATGCATACAAGTAGTATAGGGGATAAGGAGCCATGCATACAGGGACAGCGATGGGGAAGCAATGCATACAAGGACAGGGATGGGGGAGCCATGCATACAGGGACAGCGATGGGGGAGCCATGCATACAAGGACAGAGACGTGAGAGTCATGCATACCAGGACAGCGATGGAGGAGCCATGCATACAAAGATAGCGGATAAGGAGCCATGCATACAAAGACAGGGACGGGGGAGCCATGCATACAAGGATAGCGGATAAGGAGCCATGCATACCAGGACAGGGATGGGGGAGCCATGCATACAAGGATAGCAGATAAGGAGCCATGCATACAAGGATAGCAGATAAGGAGCCATGCATACAAGGACAGGGACGGGGGAGCCATGCATACAAGGATAGCGGATAAGGAGCCATGCATACCAGGACAGGGATGGGGGAGCCATGCATACAAGGATAGCAGATAAGGAGCCATGCATACAAGGACAGGGACGGGGGAGCCATGCATACAAGGATAGCGGATAAGGAGCCATGCATACAATGACAGGGACGGGGGAGTCATGCATACCAGGACAGGGATGAGGGGACAATGCATACCCGGCTTATACTTGAGTGAATAAGTTTACCCAGTTTTTCGTGGCGAATTTAGGTACCTCGGCTTATACTAGATTATATACGGGTAGTTTGATAATGTAGATCATTTCCATCAGAACATTTTTGCAAAAACTAAGGAAATTAACCAAAATTTACATAATTTCCTGCATTTTAACTTTCATAAGAACGCCCTTCTGTATTCCTGACTAATGAAACCTTTGTAAGACTAATAAGATGTTCACCACCCTGCTGGAAGAGAAGACTCAACTCAGTTGGACTTGCAGATGTGAAACTTGAAGTCTGGGAACATTTTACTCTAATTCTGCACTTTCTTTAATGGATTAAACACACATTAATGAGTTATACATCACTGTTAGACAAATTTACATCCTGTGGCAAGAAAGACCTGGTCTACATGTATCAAATGAAGGGGTTAGTCTTTGTTCTTTCCAGAACATTCACAAGCTTTATATTTGGTGGACGTTCTGAAATGGAACAACTATATAAAAGCAATATTTAGGTATTTGTCCTTAAAGGGAATCTGTCAGTATGATCAACCTTCCTAAGCCGTCTATAAAATGCATGTAGGTCATAGGAAGCTGAATAAAATGATACATTGATATGTGCGATCCGATGTCTTATTCCAGAGAAATCCACATTTTTCTTATATGGGCAGGCCACTGATTTTGTATGAGAATCTGCATTCTGAGCTTATTTTTAACTCCATTATTCTGGGCAATTTTCCGTTTCTTCCTCCCCATTTTCCAAGAGCCATAAACTTTATTTTTTCCGTCAATATAGTCGTAAGAGTTGCTCTTTAGAATTACATCATTCATTTTATCAAGTGAAGCACTGGAAAGTGTGAAAAAATGTCAAGTGTGTTGAAATTGCTAAAAGCGCAATTTCACAAATTTTGGGTTATTTAATTTACCATATTCACTGTCCAGCAAAACTGTCCTAGTAATATGATTCTCCAGGGCAGCACAAAAACGCAAATAAACATGTATTAGTTTTGTTTTTTATTATAGAAGTGGTGGAAAAAAAAACGGAAATTTTTATTAAATAAAAACACCTTCTGTTGCCATTTTCCAAAGACCTGCAATGCTTTCAAAGTTAGAGCTATAGTGCTGCATGAGAGCTTATTTTTTTGCATTCTGAGCCGACATTTTTACTGCTACCACTTTGGGGTAGATACAATGTTTTGATTGTCTCTCATTACATTTTAATGCAATGTTGCTGAGGCCAAAAAAAGTAATTCTGACGCCTCAATTTTTTCTTCCAACATCGTTTACCGATCAAATTAATTATTTTGGTAGATCGGGCTTTTACGAATACAGCGACACCAAATGTGTATTTCTTAATGGTTTTATTTTTAATGAGGCAAAGCGATATTAACTTTTTTTAAAGTTTTTCCTATTTACTGTAATAGTCGTCTGATACACTGCTATATATAGCACATGCTATCAGCATTGCCATGTATAGCTAAAACCACAATCTCCTATAAATACCAGCTAGAGGCTGGCTTTTTCACAGGAGAATCATCATGACAAGCAAGGAGGTCTTCAGCAGACCTCCAGCTATTATGGCAACCCATAAGCGCCTCGTGATAACATGAATCTGTCAGATTGACAGTGGGATTTAACAAGATAACAGCTTAATCAGCCATCATCTCTGAAGAAAGATGCAGGCTCAGTGTGCGAGGTCACATTAAAGGTCCCAGGGGCACAACATATGACATACATGTACATCATACTGTCGTGAAAGGGTTAAATGAAAGGGGACGTTATCAGTGTGATATGTAATGACTGCTCTCATGCCAACACACAACTCTAGTGAAATCAGAACTAACACAGTAATGAGATAATGTTCACTTCTGTTGTAACATCACAGGTTCTCTCACATTTGTTCATCTTCCAACTCACAGGCAGTCAGTGTAGGGAAATGAGGGGGCAATAGAGCAGAGGTGACATCACTGCAAATGTGTTTGCAAAGAGAAGGTTCAATTCTACTGTACCGTGTTAGTTATTATCAGGCACAGCTCTGCAGCAGAGCAAACAGCACTATGATTGAACAACTGCTGCAAATGTTTGTAATAAGACAAGTTCACTTCTGCTGTACTTTGTTCTGAACTCACTGCAGAGCAGTGTGTGATTGAGAGCAAAGTGTCAGTCATTATTTTGGTTCACACAAATAAAACCGCCTTCATTTAAAATAAGCTCCTGAGACAGATTCTCATGCAGATCTGTGTCCGGTCCATAGATCTTAAGAGCTCATTTACATGTTAAGCAGGGCTGTGGAGTCGGACTCGTGGAGTCGGAGCTCATTTTGGTGGATTCGGTATAAAATGGACCAACTCCTAAAATATAAAATAAATTGGGTACAGTAGTTCAATGCAGAATGTGCTGAATATTTTTTTCATAGGAACTTGGGAAAGTTATGAAATGTCCTATAAATGGCTGTTCTATTCCTGATCTAAGGCTACATTCACACACAGAATTTTTGCTGCGTTATTGAGGATACGTTTTTCATCTGCAAAAGCAGATCAGTTTTTTAAAAAAACACTTCACCTGAAAGGTTTTTGAGCTCATAGATAATGTTTTCAATAGCAAAAGCAGATTAGAAATCTGCTCTATCCATCCATTTATCCATATCTGTGTATCCATATCTTCTGTACCAAAAAGAATGAAAGCCGGGTAGCACACAGACACTCCTTTTTTTGAGCATTTCACAGTGACTCACGATGAAAAATATTTTGTGTGTCAATGTATGACAAGTGACCTAGAGGAAAACAAATGCTGTGATGCCAAAATCAGTGCATACTCAGGCAGTGATAAAAATACTCCTACAAGAGCTTCCAATCTAAAAAGACATTTACAACGCTTCCACCCAGAAATTTTCAAAGCTGTGACTGAGAAAGATAACAGCAGCACCAAGAGAAACCCGCGCCCCCAGCACTTCCTGCCAGGCAAAGGAGGAGGAAAGAGCATCTCAAACATCATTAACAAGATATTTTGTAAGTGACAAAGTTGCTGTAACAATGACAGCAGATATGTTTAAAAGACAGCTCATACAGCTTGTTGTGAAGGACGGTGTACCATTATCATTATTTGATTAAAAAAACAACGTTTTATTGAATATATTAAAAATATTAAAAAAGCAAAATAACCCAGTAGGAGGAATTATACGTCCAAGACGCAAGAAAATATGTCTAAGGTAATCCTGTAAATATTACTATCTCAGGCCAATAAACAAAAATTAGCAACTACAGTACAAACACCATATTAACTATATGCAAATTGCAAGTACACAATAGGTGCCAACACAATAATGGCTGTATTGCTAATTATATATAAATCTGAACCCTAGACACCCATCTTGTTTACTAACATCATCATGGATAAAAAATCCTAAATAAGATGAGGGATATAAATGGACAATTACCTCATATAAACAGGCGTCTGTGGCAGTGCATGGCGTGACCTCCCCAACCCGCGTTTCGCCTAATATATTCAATAAAACGTTGTTTTTTTAATCATTTCTGGGTCTCTTCAGTTCGGCATAAATTAGAATATAAGTCCGATAATTGTTGTATTCTTATGGTTTATGAAGTGCCAGTATACTTGGTATTAGGACTATTTTTTTGATTCATTATCATTATTTGCACGACCAGCTTTCACAGCTCTTAATGGAGAAATGGCCCACAAACTTGGTGTTTCTCTGGAAAGAGAAAGTATTAGAAAATTAGTGATTGAAGAAGCCCTCAAACAAAAGGAAGATCTTAAAAAGACTCTCAAAAGACGCTTCATGTTTGTTAAAATGGATGCCTGCACATGTCACAGAGTGAACTATTTTGCCATCAATGTTCGATAAGTTTGTGACAACAAAGAAATTGTTACCAAGACACTGGCAGTAAAAGATACTTTTAAAGCTCATCACAGCAGCCAGTTTCTCCAGGCCTTAGTGGAAAAAGTTCTGCAAGATTACGAACTAAAAAAAGAACAGGTTCTTGCTATTGTAACGGACAATGCTTCAAACATGATAAGTATAATTAAACTGATGAATGAGAGTAATGAACAACAGCTAGAAGAAAATTTAGGATTCAGTATGTTTGAGATGGAAGGCCACAGTGCTGTTCATGTAACTGAGGAACAAACAGATATTGCAACAGAAGAACAGCAAAATTATACTTTAGAAACAGATGATCTTGTTGAAGCTGCTTCAAAACACTTTCATATTCATCACATGCGCGGTGTTGTGCAAACATTGCAGCTGGCAATAAGAGACAGTCTGCAAGAGGAACATGCTGGAAATCTGATTGGAAAAGTGAGGAAATTGGTTATTGCCACCATAACCCCTAAAATTGATTCCATCTTGAAGAGATGTGCTGGGAAAGGGGCAATTGTCGATCAAGCCAGTCGGTGGGGCAGCACTTATTTAATGATTGAGCAATTGCTTGAACTAAAACCGTTTCTTAGAGATATGGCGAACCCTCAGGTAACCCTAAATGAAGGTCAATGGACACAGGTGGCTGAATTGAAGGAATTGCTTAAATAACCCATTTACCGTGACTAAAAAAAATTACAAGCTGAGGATTTAACTCCTGGCATTTTCATAAGGTAGTGGAAAAACTTGCTATTTTGCCTGTCCCAAAGAGGAGGTTTAATCGCAGATGGCATTTCTGCTTCAATGAAACGGAGAGAGACACAGCTATTGGAAAATAAAATTTTTCTGGCAGCTGTTTATGTGGACCCAAGTCATCGTATACTGCTTGAGGATCAACAGCTTACTAAAGGAAAAGAAGCTCTGACTGAGGTAGCAGTTAGGATGAGTGGCCTACAGGAGGCCTGCCAGGCACAAGAGGACTTGGGTCCTGACAGTGCTACTGTTCCCATATCTTCATCCTCATCAGATGAGGAGTTTGACTTTGACAAGTATTTGAATGACAAGGAGCAGGCAAAGCGTTGCCGCAAGGAAAAAGATTTCACTCTGTCTCCTATAGCAAGCAGATTGACCATATTTCAGCAAAATGTTTAACTTGCTCTCAAAGAAATCGAAAAATTCAACCGTTCATCAAAACTGACTGTGCATGAGGAAATTCCTTTATACCCGGAATTGTTAGAGATGTTGCCCATGTGGTTACGGCTTTGCCTCCAACCCTAGTGTAGAGAGGTTTATGAAGGAGGATCTGATGGAGGCAATTCTATTTCTTAGAACAAATTCATAGACTGCACAAATGTTTAGTATGTTTTTGTTGAAAACTTTTTTGCCACTTACATAGTTTATTACATAGTGATATACACATATACATACACTACAGACCAAAAGTTTGGACACACCTCATTCAAAGAGTTTTCTTTATTTTCATGACTATGAAAATTGTAGATTCACTCTGAAGGCATCAAAACTATGATTTAACACATGTGGAATTATATAATTAACAAAAAAGTGAGAAACAACTGAAAATATGTCTTATATTCTAGGTTCTTCAAAGTAGCCACCTTTTGCTTTGATTATTGCTTTGCACACTCTTGGCATTCTCTTGACAAGAGGTAGTCAACAGAAATGGTCTTCCAACAGTCTTGAAGGAGTTCCCAGAGATGCTTAGCACTTATTGGCCCTTTTGCCTTCACTCTGCAACCCAGCTCACCCCAAACCATCTTGATTGGGTTCAAGTCTGGTGACTGTGGAGGCCAGGTTATCTGGCGTAGCACCCCATCACTCTCCTCCTTGGTCAAATAGCCCTTACACAGCCTGGAGGTGTGTTTGGGGTCATTGTCCTGTTGAAAAATAAATGATGGTCCACCTAAACACAAACCGGATGGAGTAGCATGCCGCTGCAAGATGCTGTGGTAGCCATGCTGGTTCAGTATGCCTTCAATTTTGAATAAATCTCCAAGAGTGACACCAGCATAGCACCCCCACATCACACCTCCTCCTCAATGCTTCACGGTGGGAACCAGGCATGTAGAGTCCATCCGTTCACCTTTTCTCCGTCGCACAAAGACACTGTGGTTGGAACCAAAGCCCTCAAATTTGGACTCATCAGACCAAAGCACAGATTTCCACTGATCTAATGTACATTCCTTGTGTTCTTTAGCCCAAAAAAGTCTCTTCTGCTTGTTGCCTGTCCTTAGCAGTGGTTTCCTAGCAGCTATTTTATGATGAAGGCCTGCTGCACAAAGTCTCCTCTTAACAGTTGTTGTAAAGATGTGTCTGCTGCTAGAACTCTGTGTGGCATTGACCTGGTCTCTAATCTTAGCTGCTGTTAACCTGCGATTTCTGAGGCTGGTGACTCGGATGAACTTATCCTCTGCAGCAGAGGTGACTCTTGGTCTTCCTTTCCTGGGGCGGTCCTCATGAGAGCCAGTTTCTTTGTAGCGCTTGATGGTTTTTTCGGACTGAGTGACCTTCATTTCTTAAAGTAATGATGGCCACTCGTTTTTCTTTACTTAGCTGCTTTTTCTTGCCATAATACAAATTCTAACAATCTATTCAGTAGGACTATCAGCTGTGTATCCACCAGACTTCTGCACAACACAACGGATGGTCCCAACCCCATTTATAAGGCAAGAAATCCCACTTATTGAACCAGACAGGGCACATCTATGAAGTGAAAACCATTTCCGGTGACTACCTCTTGAAGCTCATCAAGAGAATGCCAAGAGTGTGCAAAGCAGTAATCAAAGCAAAAGGTGGCTACTTTGAAGAACCTAGAATATAAGACAGTATTTTCAGTTGTTTCACACTTTTTTTTTGTTAATTATATAATTCTACATGTGTTAATTCATAGTTTTGATGCCTTCAGAGTGACTCTACAATTTTCAGTCATAAAAATTAAGAAAACTCTTCGAATGAGGTGTCCAAACTTTTGGTCTGTACTGTAAAAACACTAATATATATATATATATATATATATATATATATATATATATATATATATATATATACATACACACACACACACACGTATACACACACACACACAATATATGTAATCGATATTACATAGTGTATTACATATTTACAATTTATTAGTTTGTGTTCTAAAGTTGTATTCCAATAAATATATATTATGTGCTATCTAAATATCTTGATTATTGTATCATAAAATGATTAAATGTCTGATGTTCCCATTGTACTACAATTTTTCACTTAAATATAAGCAATATATGTGGGAGTCGGAGTCGGTGTAAGGAAAACTGAGGAGCTGGAGTTGCAGGTTTGGCTTACCGACTCCACAGCCCTGATGTTAAGAAATATATATATTTGTCTGGAAGAAAACATCAGATCGCAGATACCAAGAGGCAATTTTATTCAAATTTCTATGACCTACATGCGCATATAGACTGTTTAGAAGAAATGATCCTACTGACAGACTCCCTTTAAAGAATTCCAATAGGAAAATGGTTAGGGCTCACTTGGTCCATAGATAAATATAACATTTAATAATAGGGCAATCTTTTAATATTGCATCAATGGCTTTATAAAATGTATACATTCACAAGGATCTCCAGGTTGTCTTAATCCAGCTTCATATAAAAAAGTAAAACAGCACACAACGCTCAAAACAATGCAAACATACAGACTTAGAAAACTGCATATACAGATATAAATTAGCAGTAAGATTATATAACTTTATGAATTATCTATACTCCAATCTAAAACATCATCTACAAAAATACCTTAAAGGGGTCACATGATCAGGGGCCTCAGTGTGTGCAGGACGGACGCTGCTGTTTGTGCTGGTTGTCATGGTACTAGATGAAGGTATGCATTGCTGAATTTCCACCACTTTCTCATGCTCCTGAATGCTCCATGTGAACTGCATTGTATTGTATATGGTATGCATTGCTTACCCATCTTCTTGTAGCCATAATTGTACTCCATCTTGTTATCTTTACCACACATCTAAGTGGTCTGTATAACCCCTTCCCCCTTTTATGACATTTGCTTAACTCAGTACATCTGGCCTGGGCAGTCACACCCCACTTTCAGTCACACATGATTGTTCTTAGCTGCACATATATTCAGCAGCATGGGTCTGCTCCAGACGTAGTTGGCTCCATCTACTTCAAAATACATATTTCAAAGTACTGATTTCTAAGTACACTACGGTGAATTAGACTAGAATTGGACTGGAATTTGACTGCAAGGTAACGGACTATAACACCACTACAATGTTTCGCCTTCTTTTTACAATCACCCCCATACTACTCTATTTTTCCCTAACTCCTGTAATCCCCCCTCCTAGTAAGGAACTATTCATCTCCCGGCCATCCTTCCCAGCCATCTCACCTCTTCGTCAGAACTGTTCCGCCACATACAATCCTTTTTCTCCAGACACACACGGCCACATCATGTCCTATCCTGCTCCCACCTTCTAACGCTCTGTCTGCTACTCGTCATTGCTGGCGACGTATCCCCTAATCCTGGCCCTCCTCAACACATCCCCACACTCACTTCTAACACCCTGCCACTATCCTCTACATGTCTTCGCAACCAAGAAAACCTCATACCTATTCATCCAGCCCCCACTCCCACAACCCCCCTAGGCCTGAATCACACTTCCGTTTTTTTAAATCCGTCCAAATCCGTTGTTTTCTGTTAAAAAACGGATCCTCCATGTTTTTGGCGGATCCGTTTTTTTCCCCCATAGACTTGCATTAGCGGCTACCGCGGATCCGTAAAAAAAAACTGATCCAAATGGATCCGTTAGCAGCAAAAAAACGGAAGCGGATCCGTTTGGCGGACACAAAAAACGGATGTGTGAAACTGGGCTTACCTGGAGCCCTATGGAACGCACACTCTGTCTGCAACAAGCTGTCGTTTATCCATGACCTCTTTATCACCAACAAACTCTCCTTCCTTGCCATCACTGAAACCTGGCTCACTCCCTCTGACACAGCCTCTCCAGCTGCGCTTTCCTATGGCGGATTCCATCTCTCTCACACCCCTCGCCCCAGCAACAAACGTGGTGGAGGAGTTGGCATGCTCCTGTCTGATATCTGCTCCTTTACCCCAATTCCTCTGCCACCCTTCGCTACTCTTCCCTCGTTCGAGGTGCACTCCCGTCCGCATCTATTCCACCTCCAACCAGCTGTCATCTACCGCCCCCCAGAACTAGCCATCTCTACCTTTCTCGATCTTTACCTTTCTATCTTCGGCTTGGGACAGCTCATAGAATCCCACGGTTTACAGTATTACCTCTACGCTGATGACACGCAGATCTACCTATCTGGATCCAACCATACCTCCTTACTGATCGAAATCCCACAATGTCTATCTGCTATCTCAGCCTTCTTCTCTGCTCGCTTTCTCAAGCTGAACATGGACAAAACAGAATATCATCTTTCCCACATCTCACTCTACCCCTCCACCAGACCTATCCATCAATGTCAATGGCTGCTCTCTTTCCCCAGTTCCACACGCTCGATGCCTTGGGATGTTGGGGTGATCCTAGACTCTGCGCGCTCTTTCAAACTACATATCCAAGCCATCGCCTCCTCCTGCCACCTCAAACTCAAAAATATCTCCCGGATCCGCTCATTCCTCAACCATGAAACCACTAAAACACTAGTGCATGCTCTTATCTCCCACCTCGACTACTGCAACCTCCTCCTCTCTGGCCTCCCCTCTAGCACTCTGGCACCACTCCAGTCCATCCTGCACTCTGCTGCCCGACTAATCCACCTGTCTCCCCGCTACTCCCCAGCCTCCCCCCTATGCCAGGCCCATCACTGGCTTCCTATTGCCCAGAGGCTCCAATTCAAAACCCTAACCATGACATACAAAGCCATCCACAACCTGTCTCCGCCATATATCCGTGACATGGTCTCCAGGTACTATCCGCACGCAACCTTCGATCTCAAGATATACTTCTCTACTCTCCCCTTATCTCTTCTTCCCACAACCGCATGCAAGACTTCTCCCGTGCTTCCCCCATACTCTGTAACTCTCTGCCGCAACACATCAGACTCTCACCATCAACGGAAACCTTCAAGAACCTGAAGACCCACCTGTTCCGACAAGCCTACAGCCTGCAATGATCCTCGGTCTACTGAACCACCGCATGACCTGCTCTACCCTCTCCTACTGTATTCTTAACCATGCCTGTAGACTGTGAGCCCTCACGGGCAGGGTCCCCTCTCCTTATGTACTTGTGTGTCCCTTGTCTTACACATGTTTATTATACTTGTCTATATTTCCCCTTTTCACATGTAAAGCGCCATAGAATAAATGGCGCTATACAAATGCACAATAATAATCCTCTGGAATGCCATGCCTCAACACGTCCGATTATCCACCATCGGATCCTTCAAACGGAACCTGAAAACCCATCTTTTCAGGAAAGCTTACAGCCTGCAATGACCATTCTGCCGCCTCACCACCGCCTGAGCTGCCGCCTCATCACCATCAGAGCTGCTGCACCCCCGACCTTGTCTCTTCTCCACTATCCCGTAGAATGTAAGTCCGCAAGGACAGGGTCCTCTTCCCTCTGTACCGCTCTGTCATTGTAAATTTGTTTACGGTTAACAATATCTATAACTTTGTATGTAACCCCCCTTCTCATGTACAGCACCATGGAATTAATGGCGCTATATAAATAAATAATAAATTACAGGTCTCGCTTAATCCTCTTTGGCCAACTGTGACTACTGTATAAATCCAAAATGTTTCACACTGAAATAATCAAGTCTTAAATTGCTGCTCACCTTTACCAGTCACTTCCATAATCCATCTATGATTGCATATACAATGTCTTGCTTCAAAGAAATGGCTTTTAAATGTTTTCTTTAATTCAGCACATTTTAGTTTTAGCTTTTCCTTGATCCATCCGGATTGTTAAACAATGTTCAGTAAGGCCTCTTTCACACATCAGTTTTTCGCCGTCAGGTGCAATCCGGCTTTTTTTTGTAAAACCGGATCCGGCGAAATGCAATGCCAGATCCAGTTTTTCCCCATTGACTTGCATTAGCGCCGGATCGCATTGCGTTTCATCCTTTTTTTGCCGGATCCGGCTACTTGTCTCATTCCGGCGTCTGGAAAAAACTGCTACTGTAACGTTTGTTTGTCTCCGGCGAAAAAGCCGGAAGCGCCGGATCCGACGCTTCCGGCTTTTTGCCACAATGAAAGTCTATGGGCGACGGAATGCGCCGGATCCAGAAAAAGACGGATCCAGCCACCGGATCCGTTTTTTTAAGTCTGCGCATGCTCAGATCCAATTGGCCAGCCCCCAGGAAACAGATATAACCTGCTAGACGGATCCGGCAGAAAAACGGATCCGTTTCTACAGTTCTCCAAAATTTATGCCGGATCCGTTTTTTCTAAAAATAGCCGGATCCTGCCTGACGGCAAAAAACTGATGTGTGAAAGTAGCCTTAATCTAATCTTAATTTGTCTTGAAGTTTGTCTCACAAGTTCACGTTAATACACAAATTACATTTGAACTATAATGAGTTCTTTTATTTTGATTCTATTAATCGCTCTTATTTTATTATATTGAATAAAAAGTCACGGACCTCTGGACAATGTAACCAACATGAGCCCTATGAAGGCAGAGCATGTAGTTAATGCTATGGAGGGAACAAAAATGTATTTTTTTAAAACCACCACTGACAATGTATATGGCAGGAGACCTTAAAGCCCATGACTGGCTGCAGCGCCAGATGTACTTGTAACATAATCACTGCTACCTTTCAACAAAGACAGGGACAGCTGAGGAGAAGCATCACTGGAGCAGGCATGCCTGTATGACCTTCCCTACAACGCCTGGGCATGCTCCTGATGAGGCAGCAGATGGTCTCCTGAGGGATCTCCTCCCAGACCTGGATTAAAGCATCAGTCAACTCCTGGACAGTCTGTGTTGCAACGTGGCTTGGTGGAAGTAATCAGACATGATGTGCTTGATTGGATTCAGGTCTGAGGAATGGTCAGGCCAGTCCGTAGCATTAATGCCTTCATCATGAAGGAACTGCTGACACTTCAGCCACTTGAGGTCTAGCATTGTCATACAGCAGAGGGCCCACTGTGCCTGCATATGGTTTCACAATGGGTCTGAGGATCTCATCACCTAATGGCAGTCAGGGTACCTCTGGCTAGCACATGGAGGGCTGTATGTCCCTCCAAAGAAATGCTTCCCCACACCATTACTAATCCACTGCCAAACCAATCATGCTGCAAGATGTTGCAGGCATCAGAATGTTCTCCACGGCGTCTCCAGACTGTCGCGTCGGTCACATGTGCTCAGTGTGAACCTTTCATCCATGAAGAGCACAGGGCTTCAATGACGAATCTGCCAATCTTGGTGTTCTCTGGCAAATGCCAATTGCCCCTCACAGCATTGGGCTGTAAGCACAACACCCACTTGAGGAGTGTGCTACTGACAGTTTGAGCTGACACATGGAAGTTATTGGCCTGTTGGAGTTCATTTTGCAGGGCTCTGGCACTGCTCCTCCTTGCATGAAGTAGGAGGTAGCAGTCCTGCTGCTGGGTTGTTGCCCTCCTACGGCCCCCTCCACGTCTCCTGGTATCTGCTCCATGCTCTGGACACTGCTGACAGACACACCTGCCCTTTTTGAAACAGCTCACAATGCAGTGCCATCCTTCACAGGCTGCACTACCTGAGCAACTTCTGAGGGTTGTACACACCGCCTCATGCTACTGTACAGTACCTCTAGGGGTGAGAACAATGAATGACAAAATGCAAAAGTGATCAAAAACAGCCAAAAAATTATGTTAAAAGAAAAATGGTCTGAGCTCACCCCCTGCAGAGCCACTCCTTGTCTATTCCATTTACACAAATGTTGCGACTTTAGAAGTTTTCACATCAATTTTGACCAGCCCGCCAAACTGGGTGGAGCTGGGGTGTGATGAAGGTGTGACAACGCTCACGCATCTAATTTATGATCAGTTGTGGCATACATTAGTGTCTGCAGTAAGATTTCCTGAGCAGCGCACAGTCAATCATGTCACTTGTAAAATGCGCCTGGTTCATTGAAGTGGCATGCGCCTCCTAATTCAGGTGCCTCTAACACCGCTACGCCCTTTCATTGAGACTGGAGCGCATACGACCAGTCTTAAAGAATCAGGTTCATTAGACTCTAAAAACTTTGGTATTATATTACTTTTAGTCACCAAATAGCCTTGGATGATATAACCGCTCTTTATGCTGACTGCGGTAACGTATGAAGTCTATATAGAAAATTGGTTACTAAGTAAACCTGCAAGTCAACAATTCTGGCATATATACATAGGCAGCCACAAGCAGCGCACAAATCCAAGCATATTCCGCATGGCAATGTCAAGATGTTAGCATTAAGATGCAAAGCTGCATTCAGTTTCCTCAATGTGCAGGTGACCTTTGAAATAGTATGATACATCATATAGGAAATTATAGCTACAAATCCGATATAGTCTCAATATAAAACCAAGCCCATTGAAAACCCTGTTTAACATGACAATATCACCTCCTATAAAATACATCTTCAAGTGCACGCAGACAGGTAGTGAATATATTAATGTCAAATGCCTAGACTACAGAAACAAACATTTCTGCACACGCTGAAAATATATTGAAGCTCTTCACATTTAACACGTGAAGTACAGAATATAAAGAACAGCAGATGAAACATTAGCTGCACAATGAAAACGCACATAGTAACTCTCATGTGGGTATAGGTACACATCCTAATATTTTCCAAAGTAAAATGTGTCAGAAGAGTGGAGAAGTGTTAGAAAAGTGGTTCCCTCTTCATTTTATCCCACAAAATAATCCTCATAATACATCTACATTTGAACATAGCTCCCACACTCCTCTGATGGGATACCATGTGCCCAAAACGCTCAGATTTTGAGTTTACCTAGTGTCCCTTAACACAAGGCCTTTCCAATTTATACCCTTTAAAATAGGTACAACCAATTACAGCATACCGTTGAGTGCGGTTATCTGCTATGGAAAATACTTTTTGGAACTTCAGTGGTTTAAAGGGGTTGCCTTATTTCAGAAAATGTTTTGCCATATATATGCTCAGTTTGTTGTAAAAAAAAAAAACAAAAAAAAAAAACAAAAAAAAAACCTCCACCCCCCCAAAAATAATTTGGGTTTATCTACCCTATTTTGGTCCTGCATGATGTTTCTGCAACTGCCCAGGTCTCTTCACTGTCTGCAGCGGTAACACGACTGACAGATTTGCAGCCAATCATTGAACTCAGCAGTCTGTCCAGTCTACACTGCTAGCTCAGTGATTGGCTGCAGCACTTTCAAGATGTCATTGCTGCAGTCAAACAGTTACTGGGGACACAGCACTGGACCCAGGGAGAGCAAGTAAAGCAGAGAGTATTTGTTTTAAAGAAATTTGGCTCAAAATGAAGGATGCACAAACTTTCAATCACAACTGTAAGTGGGACGGTGCACTTGTTTTCCTTGGTTTGAACAGTCATTTTGACCTACCAAACTCCCTTTTAAGTTCAACAAGAAAAAATAGCTAAAACTAATGTTTAATTATTGCCATCAATTTAAAACCACCTATTTTTAAGCACATATAAAACCTCACCTCCACTTTTTCATGCAGGGTTGAAATATATTTATGCACCGGTATAATATATATGTAAAAATACAGGCTAAAAAATGAGATGGTGGGTGTAGAACAGTGGAGAGGAGAAAGCAGCATAAAAGCCATTAATTATTTTGTGAAAGCAATAAAATACTGTAAACCAATTTCAATAACAAGGTTATGCCTTAAAATGAAACATGCTGTTCCTTGGCTTATTCAGCTATTTTTAGGTCGTTTATGAATGTAGGCGCTCAAAAATGCCACCACAGGGTACAGAAGTAGTTTTCATTATTACCCACTCGATGCGTGGTCAAACGTTCTGTACTGCACACCCTGAGCGGAACGTGCGCCCGCTGCGTCCTCTTTGTTCAGAACACACAGGTGAACTGTTAAGACAGGCAGATAAAAGTACCCGGAAATCACAGGGAGAGAGAGGAAAAAAAAAACCAAAAAAAAAAAAAAAACCATTAAGCCCAAAGGGCTCAGCCTTCTAAATGACACAAGTAGGGGGAACATTAAAATTGTGAAGGCTAATTGCTCAAAATCATAGGCATATACACATCTATTTCTCCCTTTCATTCTACGAACAATTACCGTACTTTCTTAGGAATGTAACTGGCATGCACGCCAGCGCTTACATTATAGAAGCTTGCAGAATTACACAGGCAGGCAAATTCTGTCATTCAGCTTTGTCTCTGCTGGTTTTGACAGAACAGCGGTATAACTACAGCAAGGAACTTCTGAAATGTTTTATTCGTAAAACTTCTAATATAGAGTAAAATAAAAGATTAATTTATATGCAAACAGCGTCTCCCAACTTTACAAGCAGAAACTTCGATATTCTTTATTGGGAGAGTAATTACATTCCTTTATTCATTAATAATTTTGCTTCCTAGTGATATCATTAGCGACTATATCTTTGTCATTCGCAACATTGGAGATTTCAGAACTATGTATAAATTATAAATAAAGCGCCCCAAACATTTCTGTTTCTAGGTTAAGGAGCCAGTTTGTCGTCAAAATGCAATTAGTCCTAATTAGGGATGCTGAAGTCTCTGCCTGTAAATGAAGGAGCTCGCTTCTCTACTTAGAAACAGAAATTTTAGGATGCAACAAAAGTTCGTAAATCTCCAGTGTTCGGGTGTGTTCACACATTGAGTTCTATTTTTTAGATGAGTTTTACCAGAATTTTTCACCCATTCAAATGAATAAAAACTCTGAACGCATAGACATGCCGCAGACTTGGAAGTAAATATGCAAATAAAAAATTAAGCGTGTGAACATAGCCCTAAGGAGAGGACAGGGATAGTTGCTAAAGTTATCATGAATATATAAAATTATATAAAAAGGGTTCTTAAAAAAAAAAAAAAAAATTGCCTTTGTTTTCCAATTTATATACACTCACTGGCCACTTTATTAGGTACACCATGCTAGTAAGGGGTTGGACCCCCTTTTGCCTTCAGAACTGCCTCAATTCTTCGTGGCAGAGATTCAACAAGGTGCTGGAAGCATTCCTCAGAGATTTTGGACCATATTGACATGATGGCATCACACAGTTGGCGCAGATTTGTCGGCTGCACATCCCTGATGCGAATCTCCCGTTCCACCACATCCCAAAGATGCTCTATTGGATTGAGATCTGGTGACTGAGGAGGCCATTTGAGTACAGTAAACTCATTGTCATGTTCAAGAAACCAATCTGAGATGATTCGAGCTTTATGACATGGCGCATTATCCTGTTGAAAGTAGCCATCAGATGTTGGGTACATTGTGGTCATAAAGGGATGGACATGGTCAGCAACAATACTCAGGTAGGCTGTGGCGTTGCAACGATGCTCAATTGGTACCAAGGGGCCCAAAGAGTGCCCCGAAAAAATTCCCCACACCATGACACCACCACCACCAGCCTGAACCGTTGATACAAGGCAGGATGGATCCATGCTTTCATGTTGTTTACGCCAAATTCTGACCCTACCATCCGAATGTCGCAGCAGAAATCGAGACTCATCAGACCAGGCAACGTTTTTCCAATCTTCTACTGTCCAATTTCGATGAGCTTGTGCAAATTTTAGCCTCAGTTTCCTGTTCTTAGCTGAGAGGAGTGGTACCCAGTGTGGTCTTCTGCTGCTGTAGCCCATCTGCCTCAAAGTTCGATGCACTGTGCGTTCAGAGATGCTCTTCTGCCTACCTTGGTTGTAACGGGTGGCAATTTGAGTCACTGTTGCCTTTCTATCAGCTCGAACCAGTCTGCCCATTCTCCTCTGACCTCTGGCATCAACATGGCATTTCCGGCCACAGAACTGCCGCTCACTGGATTTTTTTTCTTTTTCGGACCATTCTCTGTAAACCCTAGAGATGGTTGTGCGTGAAAATCCCAGTAGATCAGCAGTTTCTGAAATTCTCAGACCAGCCCTTCTGGCACCAACAATCATGCCACGTTCAAAGGCACTCAAATCACCTTTCTTCCCCATACTGATGCTCGGTTTGAACTGCAGGAGATTGTCTTGACCATGTCTACATGCCTAAATGCACTGAGTTGCCGCCATGTGATTGGCTGATTAGAAATTAAGTCTTAACACACAGTTGGACAGGTGTACCTAATAAAGTGGCCAGTGAGTGTACATACAAGAGAAGGAAACTATTGGACATGAATTGCATAGAGTCAGGATGCATAGTACACGGTAGATCTACCTGCAGCATGTACATATCAGGTTTTACACTTGGTATATGATAAGTAGAGAAAATATCCCTACACTAAATCCCCTCCTCTCCCTATCCAGAAAAAATGTTTTTCTTATCATTTGAGATTCTAACCTTCCTTTCAATAATTACAATAAAGGTGGCCAGCAGCTGAGCAAAAAGCTGAAGACAATTATTTCTCTCAGCTGGTAGTCGATCAGAAATGACTTGCTGGGACTGGTCGGGTCTAATAAACCAGTTTATTAGCAGATATGCAGGTCCAGGAGCATTGCAGTAGCACTAGAAGGGGCCACTCACACTAAGAAGGCTTACTAAGGGTTAGCAGCACAGCATGCCACTGTTTCCTAATTTTCTGTATTGATATCCCCTATTTAAGCCCACAATCTCCCTTGTTAACCACCTTCTCCTTCCTGCCCGGTCTATGCCATCCTTGCCTTCTTTATGAATACACAGCTTGTGCGATATGCCACCCTGAAGACTTGGGTGCTTTGCTCCCTCTACACACACTGATCTGCCGTATAAAGCCTTTTCTCCCGCTCTGCTGCTATCTCAAACACTTAGGCTACTTTCACACATCAGTTTTTTGCCGTCAGGCAGGATCCGGCTATTTTTAGAAAAAACGGATCCGGCATAAATTTTGGAGAACTGTAGAAACGGATCCGTTTTTTTGCTGGATCCGTCAAGCAGGTTATATCTGTTTCCTGGGGGCTGGCCAATTGGATCTGAGCATGCGCAGACTTAAAAAAACGGATCCGGTGGCTGGATCCGTCTTTTTCTGGATCCGGCGCATTCCGGCGCCCATAGACTTTCATTGTAGCAAAAAGCTGGAAGCGCCGGATCCGGCGCTTCCGGCTTTTTCGCCGGAGACAAAAAACGTTACAGTAGCCGTTTTTTCCAGACGCCGGAATGAGACAAGTAGCCGGATCCAGCAAAAAACGGATGAAACGCAATGCGATCCGGCGCTAATGCAAGTCAATGGGGAAAAACTGGATCCGGCATTGCATTTTGCCGGATCCGGTTTTACAAAAAAAAGCCGGACCGCGCCTGACGGCAAAAAACTGATGTGTGAAAGAGGCCTTAGACTGGGAGTGTTACAGAAAGTGTATAGGTTTTAGATCTATGACAGAAACAGCACAGCCCACTATATAGAGGGAGTTGCACAGATAATACTTTAGCAAAAAAAAAAAAAGCTTGGTCTATTTAGGTTGCCTAGTTTTTAATATAGTAAAGAAAGTGAATAATAAAATACAGTGAAAAGGTGTCCACTGCTTTAAACACAGTTTTTTCTTGAGCAGTTATTTATTAATGAGGCATCTGACGCTCACAAAAAGTACCATCATATGGGTATTAGAGAGCCAGACAAAATGCAATATCCAGTAAATGTCGATGCTGACTGATGTACTGACTTGTACGGTAACCATTTCTTCTGGGGGTAATTGTAAGTTAGACATCTTCTACAGCGGAAAAAAATTTTTTTCAAATTTTTTTAGAAATGCAACTTCCATATGAACTTGTAGAAATGCACTTTTGGCCACTATGTCACCACGATGTCTCACCACTAGTGATGAGTGAATGTGCTCGGATGTGTTAGCCCGGGGGCTAACCAAGCGTCTTCACTGTGCTTGAATAATATGTTCAAGTTCCTACAGTTGAATGTCTTCGGCTGTTCGACAGCCGCAACATGTGCAGGAATTACCTGTTTTTTATTACCCTTAAATCAATGTAATTTTGACTAACCATTTCATATTTGGGTTTCATTTAAAAATTGTAACCATTTCCCTTCGATAAGCATTATAGTTCGCTGGCTGCAAGAATTAACTGATATTCATTGAGTGCACACATTTACTGAAAACCCAAGTTCAAAAATTATATTTAACATTCTTACCAGACAGAAAAAAAAATCAAATCAGCCAGTTTTCCCCCATTCAAAATTAAGATAAAAAAAAAAAAAAACACATACGTGGTATCACTGCTTTTAGAAAAGTCCAATCTATGAAAATATGAAAGTAATTAGCCCATTTGGGAAACACCGTAAACAAAAAAAAAATTCAAGACCATCAAAATTGAGGTTTTTTTTGGTCACTGAAATGCTACAAAAAAATGTAACAAGCGATCAAAACATCACATCCATCCCAAAATGGTATCAATATACGGTACCTAAAAATACAAAAAACATTACAGGTCTCGGGAAAATGACGTGAAAAACCATATTTTACGTATATACCAATAAAAAAAAAAAAAAAAAAATTGATGTTTGGCATCGCCATAATCGTACTGATGAGGAGAATCATATTGCGATGAAATCATCATCTTTCCCCTATCCCACTCGACTCCTCCAACAGACCTATCCATTAAAGTAAATGGCTGCTCACTCTCCCCAGCCCCACAAGCTCGCTGCCTTGGGGCAATCCTCGACTCTGATCTCTCCTTCAAACCACATATCCAAGCCCTTATCCACTTCCTGCCGACTTCAACTCAAAAATATTTCCTGGATCCGTACATTCCTCAACCTAGAATCTGCAAAAACTCTAGTGCATGCCCTCATCATTTTCCGCCTTGACTACTGCAACCTTCTACTTTGTGGCCTCCCCTCTAACACTTTCACATCCTTCAATCTACCCTAAACTCTGCTGCCCGACTAATCCACCTGTCCCCCCGCTATACCCCAGTTTCTCCTATCAATCCCTTCAATGGCTCCCTATTAACCAGAGACTCCAGTTCAAAACCCTAACCATGGCATGCAAAGCCATCCACAACCTGTCTCCTCCATACATCTGTGACCTTGTCTCCCGGTACTTACCTACGCGCAACCTCCGAGCCTCAGAAGATCTCCTTCTCGACTCCGCTCTTATCTCCTCTTCCCACACTCGCATACAATCTTTCTCCCGCGCATCCCCCCTACTTTGGAACGCTCTACCACAATATATCAGACTTTCACCTACCGTGGAATCCTTCAAAAGGAATCTGAAGACCGACCTCTTCCAACAAGCCTACAACCTGCAGTAACCAACGATCCATCAAACCATTGCACAACCAGCTCTGCCCTCACCTACTGTATCCTCAACCCATTCCTTGTAGATTATGAGCCCTCGCAGGCAGGGTCCTCTCTCTTGTACCAGTTGTGACTTGGATTGTTTAAGATTACTGTACTTGTTTTTTTATTATGTATACCTCTCCTCACATGTAAAGCGCCATGGAATAATAATAATAATAATAATAATAATAATAATAATAAGAATATTAATTGCAAGGTCATTTTTTACCACAAAATGTACACTGTAAAAACAATTCCCCAAAAAACTATGTCTGAATTGCTTTTTTTTTTTTTTCTCTTCACAATTTCTCCTCACTTGGAATTTTTTCTAGTTTTCCAGTACATTATGCGGTAATATGAATGGTATCATTCAAAAGTACAACGTTTCCAGCAAAAAAACAAGCCCTCACATGTCTATGTGGGCAGAAAAATAAGTCATACCTCCAGGGAAAAGGGGGAGGGGAAAAAAAAAACATGTAAAAATGGAAGCAGGTACTGTCATCAAGGGGTTAATGGAGCAAGCTAAAGGGGAAAAAAAGAGAACCGTCTACAGATAGGTGGCAAAAACATAAGAGATTTCATTTTATTCAAAAACAGACAATTGTTAAAGCAAGTTGTAGGTCAATGTAATTTAGAAATGTTTTGCATGAAACTGTGCATACCATGGAATATTAGATTATACACAGTTGTGGCCAAAAGTATTGACACCCCTGCAATTCTGTCAGATAATACTCAGTTTCTTCCTGAAAATGATTGCAAACACAAAATCTTTGGTATTATCTTAATTTAATTTGTCTTAAAAGAAAAAACACAAAAAGAATTGTCCTAAAGCCAAATTGGATATAATTCCACACCAAACAAAGAGGGTGGACAAAAGTATTAGCACTGTTCGAAAAATCATGTGATGCTTCTCTAATTTGTGTAATTAACAGCACCTGTAACTTACCTGTGGCACCTAACAGGTGTTGGCAATAACTAAATCACACTTGCAGCCAGTTGACATGGATTAAAGTTGACTCAACCTCTGTCCTGTGTCCTTGTGTGTACCACATTGAGCATGGAGAAAAGAAAGAAGACCAAAGAACTGTCTGAGGACTTGAGAAACCAACTTGTGAGGAAGCATGAGCAATCTCAAGGCTACAAGTCCATCTCCAAAGACCTGAATGTTCCTGTGTCTACCGTGCGCAGTGTCATCAAGAAGTTTAAAGCCCATGGCACTGTGGCTAACCTCCCTAGATGTGGACGGAAAAGGAAAATTGACAAGAGATTTCAACGCAAGATTGTGCGGATGTTGGATAAAGAACCTCAACTAACATCCAAACAAGTTCAAGCTGCCCTGCAGTCCGAGGGTACAACAGTGTCAACCCGTACTATCCGTCGGCGTCTGAATGAAAAGGGACTGTATGGTACGAGACCCAGGAAGACCCCACTTCTTACCCGAGACATAAAAAAGCCAGGCTGGAGTTTGCCAAAGCGTACCTGAAAAAGCCCAAAACGTTTTGGAAGAATGTTCTCTGGTCAGATGAGACAAAAGTAGAGCTTTTTGGGCAAAGGCATCAACATAGAGTATACAGGAGAAAAAAAGAGACATTCAAAGAAAAGAACATGGTCCCTACAGTCAAACATGGCGGAGGTTCCCTGATGTTTTGGGGTTGCTTTGCTGCCTCTGGCACTGGACTGCTTGACCGCCTCTGGCACTGGACTGCTTGACCGTGTGCATGGCATTATGAAGTCTGAAGACTACCAACAAATTTTGCAGCATAATGTAGGGCCCAGTGTGAGAAACCTGGGTCTCCCTCAGAGGTCATGGGTCTTCCAACAGGACAATGACCCAAAACACTTCAAAAAGCACTAGAAAATGGTTTGAGAGAAAGCACTGGAGACTAGTAAGGTGGCCAGCAATGAGTCCAGACCTGAATCCAATAGAACACCTGTGGAGAGATCTAAAAATGGCAGTTTGGAGAAGGCACCCTTCTAATATCAGGGACCTGGAGCAGTTTGCCAAAGAAAGAATGGTCTAAAATTCCAACAGAGCATTGTAAGAAACTCATTGATGGTTACCGGAAGCGGTTGGTCGCAGTTATTTTGGCTAAAGGTTGTGCAACCAAGTATTAGGCTGAGGGTGCCAATACTTTTGTCTGGCCCATTTTTGGAGTTTTGTGTGAAACGATCAATGTTTTGCTTCATTCTCTTGTTTTTTTCATTTAAGACAAATTAAATGAAGATAATAATACCAAAGAATTTGTGTTTACAATCATTTTCAGGAAGAAACGGAGCATTATCTGACAGAATTGCAGGGGTGTCAATACTTTTGGCCACAACTGTATTGCATTAAAAAAAAAAAAAAACAGGAGGGAAAAAAAAAAATCTCAAAACATGTATTTTCTTTCAGCACCACTGGCAAAAACAGTGATCTATAAGGTTTAAGATGGGAATTAGTGTTTGCTGCACTGGACAGTACAGCTGAATTAACATTTCATCTAAAATAACTCCACTCTTGGAGTGGCTGAGACTTCTAATTAGTTTGGGCCGTTTCACCCACCACAGCTTGTTCAGGTCATGTTCCATTCCATTGCTGGTAGTTAAGTAAAGATTGAGTGTAGCGGCGTGAATCAATAAAAGACAGGCAGAATTACTCATACAAATTAATAAGCACGGCTCCCGATGTCTCATGACACGCACATCAATACTTACCGTCAAGAAAAAGTAAGCATACACCACCTGAAAATGTCAGCTATTCTGGTTAGTATTCACATGTGCACACATCCGCAGAAGGAAAGTCAAGATTTAAGATATTTTCCTTGAACAGTGTAAGCTGCTGGGAATCAGCCGCATTTTCAAAGGAAAACAAACAGGAGAAAAGGCAGATTTTTTTTTAGCAGAATCTTATGTGAACAGATAGCCATGCAAAGGACTATCTACCTTTTATGGATGCTCTTGTTCTTAGATATTGCCTTATAAAAAAGAAAATATTCCACCTTTAAAAAGGAGGTTGTTTAGATCTAAATAAATTCAGAGACATATGGGGAAATTTATCAAACCTTATTCACCATATGCAAGCAACATCATTCCAATTCTTGCTTATCACAGTTCAAACGCAGGAACCTCATGGATTGATATGGGCAACTGCTCCATTTTGGAAAAAGTCTGTGGAGATGGTGGTGGTGCTCCAGTTAGTCAGAAAGCTTCAGTGAACTGGCCAAAAATAAAAAAAAGCTTTTGGCAGGAGGAGTATGGAGCGGATTGATTGGAAACCCACCTGATAAGAGCTTGGGGCAGTTTTAATCCTTAGAGGCCACAGGGTTTCCTCAAAAATCTGACCTACCCTGAATACACTCCCTGACAGAAGTTATGTCGCTTATCCATGTTATGTAAATAAAAGCTTATAACCTGACGTTAAATTCATCCATTGGTTGTATAAATTATTCTTTTGAAAGCTGAAACCCTCCGAAATGTGGTTTAGGTTAAGAAAATAAATTGCCATCAATGCAGAAATACTAATCATTTAATGGACACAGAATTGTCAGATTTTGGCAACACAAAAGTTTTATCGCCTGGTCATGTAATGCACCCAATTCTAGTTTACATCCTCACCTGTGCTCAGTAAATGATTGGTTAATTAGTGGGTGTGTATAAAAAGAATGCCAGCACCCCAGACATTCACTTGAGCTGCAACTTGAGCTCTGACAACATGCCAAAAATCCACCCTGCGACCAAAGCCTGGATTATCAAGAGGCTGAAGACCAGATCCACTGCAGAGGTGGCTGGCACCTTTAATGTGTCTCAGCGTCAAGTACAAAGAATTAAAAAAAGATTCAAATAGACTGGAGACATGTTTGACAAGCCCAGGTCCAGCAGACCCCGCAAGACAACTGCTCAGGAGGAACGTCTGTTGGTTAGAAAATCCAAAGCAAGCCCCTCTTCCACTGCAGCAGAGCTCCAACAGGCCTGGTCACCTCAAGTCCCTGTGTCAACTAGAACAGTTTGTAGGATTCTGTCTCGAAATGGCTTCCATGGTCGAATCAGTGCCCAGAAGCCAGCACTAAACAAAAGGCAACTAAAAAACCGTGTGGCATTTGCAAAGTCCCACAGCCTGCTAAACAGATGGACGCTGGAAAAGTGGCCGAAGGTGGATTTCTCTGCTGAATCTTCAGTAGAATTACAACACAGCCGCCGCAAATACTGCAGGAAACCTACTGGAGCCCATATGGATCCAAAATGCACCCAGAAAAGTTAAATTTGGTGGTGGAAAGATCATGGTCTGGGGTTACATTCAGTATGGGGGTGTACGAAACATTTGCAATGTGGAAGGCAATAGCCAAAAATATCAAGAAGTATTAGCTCCCTCTTATATTCCAAATCATAAAAGGGGTCAAATTCTGCAGCAGGATGGTGCTCCATCTCATACATCCATCTCTACAACAAAGTTCCTCCAGGCAAAAAAGATCAAGGTGCTCAAGGACTGGCCTGCCCAGTCACCAGACATGAACATTATTGAGTATGTTTGGGGCAGGATGAAAGAGGAAGCTTGGAAGACAAAACCAAAGAATCTAGATGAACTCTGGGAGGCATGTAAGACTGCATTCTTTGCTATTCCTGATGACTTCATTAATTGTATGAATCATTGTTGAACCGCATGGATGCAGTCCTTCAAGCTCATGGAAGTCACACAAAATATTAAATATGACTACTACCACCACAACTTCATTCACCAATGTTATGCAACAAATATTTGTATCTTAAGCTAATTATTTGTTTGAATATCACATTACTTTCTGTGGCTGACAAAACTTTTGTCTTGCCAAAATCTGACCATTCTGTGTCCATTAAATGATCAATATTTCTGCATTGATGGCAATTTCTTTTCTTAACCTAAACCATATTTCGGAGGGTTTCAGCTTTCAAAAGAATAATTTATACAACCAATGGATGAATTTAACGTCAAGTTATAAGCTTTTATTTATATAACATGGATAAGCGACATAACTTCTGTCAGGGAGTGTATAAGCCCTAGCATGATTTTTCAGACTTTTTGGAGTATGCTTAAGATATAAGCACTAGTCCAAAAAAAAAAAAAAATAATCCCTAGTGTCCAGGCAGCTAAAAAGTTAAAGAATGCAGTGGACCCTTCAACAAAGAAACCAGACACCCCAAAAAGAATCATACTCAAACAATTAGCGTTAAGCAAGTGCCGATGATGGATGGGCTCTCACACCGAGATCTGCGTCACTGTCCGGTTTCTCGCTGTTCCAGCTGCATTGCACTGCAGCTCTAAGGGTATGTGCACACGGTCAGTAAACGCGTCCAGCTGTTACAGCATAGTGGAAGGGATTTCAAGAAATCCCATGCCCTCTATGCGTCCAGAGACGCCCGTAGCACATCTGCTGAAAAGGACATGCGGTGCGTCTTTCCAGACTGCAGCATGTCAATTTCTCTGGCAGAGCCGCAAGAGAAATTTCACCCAATGTTTTGGATGCGGTGAATCCGCACGGTTTAGTGAACACACGCAGATTCACCGGCATTCAATACACAGCAGCGCTTTGGAAGCAGCGAACATGCGCTGAGACCAAAGCACCGCCAGTTCCGGATCGTGGGCAGATACCCTTATAGACAGAGCAGGTACCATTATCACTTCACTACTGAGTGTTTTTTCTGCTTCTGGTTAGCAAGGGGTGCCAACCGCTGTCAGGGGGACCTGATCATGAAGCAAATTTGTGTGAGAGCGACCATCTACTTGCCAACTCTACCGTAATTGGTTGGTGTCTGGTGAGTGCGCTTCTTTTGGAGGTAAACCAATATTAGCAATCAGTCTAAGTACATAGAGAATAATAATTGTAAGATTAAGTAGGTAATTTAAACCTTAGTAAATACGGTACGTAGCCACCACTATAGGACTGGTATACGGTATATGTTTCTGTACCATGAGAACAGCAGATCAGATCAGAAAATGTGCGACTGAACCAGTATTAGGATCAATACAAAATTTAAGCAAAATACAATTTATTGAAAAATGCAAATTAAAATATACATTTATAAATTGGCATCACGTAACAAATAATTCATCGAATGATAAGACCTACAATTTCCAAAAAGAATTGATACCACATCGATTTTTCACATACATGTTCGGTAAAATTCCTTTTGGAAATGGTCTCATTTGATGAATACTCCACTAAGGATTACTAGAGTAATTCATAGGCTCATACCTTTCCCTATTTATTTGTCATGTGGTGACATCTACTGGCTTATTGATCTATTTGTATTTTAGTTTGCATTTTTCAATAAATTGTATTTTATCTAAATTTTGGTAATTTTCTTTTGGGGACTGTACTTCGTGGAATAGAAGAGACCCCCTGAAAATAAGCCCAAGGGCGTATTTCGGAGCCAAACTTAATATAAAATCCTTGTCTTATGTTTGGAGAAACACGGTATCCCCAGCGTCATCTAAACGGTTAGACATCTGAAGGGGTAGATTGCAAGGTTCAAATTGGTTGTCATGTCAGCTAGGGAAAGAGGGGTTTCTGAAATACTGTAGTATATTACTCTTGTTATGACGCAAATTTGTGTAGCTTGATGGCAATTACTTTAAAAGGGACAAAAGCAAAGTATGAGAAATTAAAAATCCTACAGGTGCATAGTGGATTTTTACATCCGACGCACCAAGACAATCAGAACAGTTTCAATAGCAGTCACTTTTTGGTTTTATTTTAGATAGGTATTTCAATTATCAGGCTTACTTCTTTATCCATGCTCTCCAGGTCCTCTTTACAAAGTGTGTATAAAGGCATAGTTTCTGACATGCTTGGCTGACGTTTTCTCCGCGCCGGGCCAGACTGCTCCTCTTCTGCACTTTCCATAGGCAGCTCTTCATCATCAAACATTTGCTCTTCATGAGGCTGAACTACTCTGTCAATAGAAACATATTCCCATACTTAGACGATATGGTGCATGCCATAAACTTAACACGCTGCATGTGCTTCATGTGTACTCTCCTCCCCATTGGGAGGAATCTTGGGCTACCTTTACAGCACCAGTTATGGCTTTCGACACTCAGATCGAAAATTCTTCATTCAACTTTGTCAAACTAGAAAGCCCCAGAGAACCATTTTTTTTTTTTTACTGCTACTTTTGAATATACCTAGTACGGGCTGCAATCACATATCCCCATATTAATTCTAATGGACTGTTTAAAAAAAGACAGCAAGAAAATTATGGGTTTTAATAAGTGCCTGTGACCACAAATAGTACGGCCATCATTTCATAAAGAGAACGTAAAAGTAGTACAGAAAAATTAAAAACATAATTCTTTCAAAAATCAGTATATTTCATCATACAGTAATAGCCGCTGTCATGCCGCACTTGCACAGATGCCACCAGCCTGTTTCTAGCCCAAGCGCTGTCACCAGCATTGTCTTGACCTTATACATCATGCTTCTTCAAGTCCCAAAGGATGTATATGAGCAGCAAAGCTAGCAATGTCATTATGTCTCCAAAGACCAAGAACTCCCACAACAGTTGGTGAAAAGAAAAGGTTATTATCGAGTGTTAATTTGGACTAGTTAATCATCAATCCTTTAGGATCCCCAGTGGGTTCAGGGAGTGAATCATTACTGGCCGAATCAATGAAGAAGCTAGCAACATAGTACGCCATGGGATGTCAGGAGACAGGGTCAGATGTACAACCTTGGTTAAAAGGGGTTGTTTTCTCTATTGGGTGGACAACTCCTAAATTACATGGCAGGCCATTCATTTATTCTATAGTGCCGACAGACGCCTTCCCTCGCGTCATACCAGCATCTGAGAAAATCGATTGCCTTCTCATTCTGGCAAAAAGGGGCTAGCAGCACAGTGGCTCAAATCCCACCAAGGACAACATCTGCAAGGAGTTTGTATGTTCTCCCCATGTTTGTGTGGGTTTCCTCTGGGTACTCCGGTTTCCTTCCACACTGCAAAGTCATATCGGGAACCTAGATTGTGAGCCCCAATGGGGACAGCGATGACGATGTCTGTAGAGCACTGTGGAATTAACAGCGCCACATTAGGGAGTACCATAAATCTTTGTGAGACAATCACTTTAAAGACTCCACAGGATGCATTCACAAACGTGCAGAGTTTCTTTCCCAGACAGCAAGCGGATCCATAACGTTTTAAAGAGCCATACACGTTTTCAAAAAGGATCCATGGGTCCGATCTGCAAGACTGAGCATATGCTCTGGGTGAAGGAAGAAAAAAAAAAAAAAAAAAGACATCGGCGCATGTCCTAGTCTTAGTTTTGTGGTTCAGACTTGTTCAGTAAAGTCTATGAGGAGCCATATAAATCGGAATGAAACATGGAAGACCTACTGGTACTTCACTGTTCCTTGCGTGTTTCACCTCGTTTCCACCAATCCATTTTTAAGGATCAATGGATAAAAAAAAAAATAAAATAAAAAAATAAAAAAAATTATTTCAGACACTACCTGCTTCATATTTTAAAAGTTAATTAAAAAAACATGTAACTCATGAAAAAATAGATGCCACATGGATGGAAAAAAAATGGTGCTTTGTACAAATGTCAAAACAGATACAGATGTGTGAATGTAGCTTTCATGGAAGTAAACACAAGTGGCAACTTGTTTACGGTGGTGCCAGACAAAACGGATCCGAGTTACAACCATGTAATAATTGTTTGCATTTATCCTGCACAAGGCTGGTGGAGCTTCAGTCATAGTTCAGTGTAAAAGTGTGCAGATATAGCCGTGCCTCCGACATGCTTTGACTGACTGACAGCCAGCTGTAATGCCGAGCCGGCTATCAGTGTCGGGGGCTCTGTTACAGCAGCAGCTCGCTATGTACTGAGCGGTGACTGAAGCTGCTCCAGGGCCAGCCCAATGGCTGAAAACCTGAAGCTGCCAGGAGGAATAAATTTATTTTATTGCCAGCAGCCTGGCTTGAGCTGGGCAGCTTCAGAGCACTACTAATCTTCAGATTAACCAACGATCCACAGGTTAATATTTTTTCTGTGAAAGCTCCTTTTAAATCCCTCTTACAGTGAATGATTAGTGAAGTTTGCTTTATAGACCCTTCATTAAAGGGCATGTGTCACTAGGCATTTGTTACCCCATCTGAGAGCAGCATGATGTAGGGACAGAGATCCTGATGCCAGTGATGTGTCACTTACTGGGCTGCTTGCTAAAATTTTGTTTAAAAAGTTTTTATTTGCTGCAGCTCATTTAGTGCTTTGAATGCGGAGCTCTGTATAACCCCGCCCACAACACCGATTGGCAGCTGTGTGCACTGTACATGCGAATAAAACTGCCAATCAGAGGTGGGGGCGGGGTTATAGAGAGCTTATGAATATGGAGGACTAAAAGGCAGGAGGTTTTAGTCCTCTAAGGGACACATCGCTGAAGTCAGGGTCTCTGCACTTACATTATGCTGCTCTCAAATAAAGTGTAAAAAACTTGGTGACAAATTCCCATAAAGCAACTTTCCCTACATCCGCATTTCACTTGTTTTAATTCCATCTGTAAAAAAGATTTTAGGAAACAAAACTTTTCCTCATTTAGTGGATTCACTATACCCAACACAATGCCACCCACCTGGTACATACAGAACTCTAGGTATACAGCACACAATGAATACATCATTATTTCCTTTACAATGTTTATTAAATTATACTTTCTGACATTGACAAAAGTCTGAACAAAAGACAAACACAAAATACAGGACAGCATCATGTGTAACTGCGGTCCTGCCTTACAGATTCTTGTACCTGAAGGATGAATGCTCTCCGTGGACAGGTACATTTAGTGACGGACAAGGTGCTTGTATATATGGGGACTGACTGGAACTTTGGGAAGCTTTCCGGATGAGCTTCCCAGTTACTGGGTCATACTGCCGCACTTCCGGACCAGGCTGTGTCTTCGGATGGATTGGGGTTGGATGAAAGAGCGGTGTTTGAAATGCACAGTGGAATTCTGGAAAGGTGGTTGGACTAATGGCTCTGTTGGAAGGAAATAAATGGCAGACATTAAATATACGAGTAAGAGAGGAGTATTCGGCCACAGTACTGTAAACGCAATACCCAAACTAAGGTGAACATTTTACAGAGTTATTTTTATTCCATATACAGGCCCTTAATATATACCGGTACTTTTCAGTCAAACCTCCTTTCACAAAACTCTTTTGGTCTTCTAATTTCTCAGTCATATCAATAAAGGTTCCAAAGTTTTAATAACCAGGAGAGGAGGGGAACTTCTGGTGAACCCCCTTTGTGTTGAAAAGAGACATCTTTGTTGTGTGGGGGGTAGGGGGTGCTTGTCCCATACAGAAGGACATCACTGTGAGGGGTGGGTAGGGGGGTGCTTGTGTTATGCGGGGGGCCTTTGCTGTGAGGGGTAGGGGGCTTGTCTCATGCAGGAGGACATCATTGTGAGGTGTGTGTGGGGGGTGTTTGTCTTGTGCAAGAGGCCATTGCTGTAAGGGGTAGGGATGTTTGTCTCTGTGGGAAGACAATCGCTGTGGGGGTGTTTGTGTCATGCGAGAGGTCCTTGCTGTGAAGAGTAGGGGGTGCTCATCTCATTCAGGAGGATATCAGAGTTGCTCGTCTCATGTGGGAGGCCCTCACTGTGAGGCCGGTTGCACATGATCTGGAAGTGTCAGCACTTTGGACGCGTGTTCACTGAAATGCGTGGATTCACCGCGTGCAACACATTCTATTGGTGACATTTCTCTTACGGAGACTAACGTCTGCAAGAGAAATTGACATGGAGCGGTCAGGAGAGATGCGCCGCATGTCCATCTCCGCGGGTGATCTGCGATGTGTCTGTGGATGAATAGTGGGCAAATCTCATCCACCATGCTGTAACATCTGGATGCTGGGGGTTGGACGCTGCACAAGTTCGCAGCTTCAAACCTTTAGCATTTACTGATAGTCTACACATATGCTGAGGGGTGGGGGGAGCTGGTCTTAGATGGGAGTCCCTCACTGTGAGGGGTGGATGTTTGTCTTTGCGACAGGCCCTCGATGCAAGGGGTGGGAGGTGATTGTCTCATGTACGAGGACATCACTGTTTTACTGTATGACTATGTATATGATATTTTAAAAGGGAATTTGTCACCTATTTTTAGCCCTATCAGCTGCGCCCACCGCCATCAGGGGCTTATCAACAGCATTCTGTAACGCTGTAGATAAGCCCCCGATGTAGCCCGAAAGAGAAAAAAAAATAAATTAGATTATACTCACCCAGGGGCGGTCTGGGTTCGGTTTTGGTCCGATGGGTGTCGCGGTCCGATACCTCCCATCTTGTAGCGGTGATGTCCTCTTCTTGGCTTCCCGTCGCGGCTCCGGCGCACTGCTGCTCTGCCCTGTTAAAGGCAGAGCAGAGTCCTGCAGTGCACAGGCGCCAGGAAAGGTCCGGTCTCTGCGCACTGCAGGGCTCTGCTCTGCCCCGGAGCCGTGATGGGAAGCCAAGAAGAGGACGTCACTGCTACAAGATGGGAGGCGCCGGACCGGACAGCGACACCCATCGGACCAAGACTGGACCCAGACCGCCCCTGGGTGAGTATAATCTAACGTGTTTATCTTATCTTTCAGGTTCCATCGGGGGCTTATCTACAGCATTACAGAATGCTGTAAATAAGCCCGTGATGGTGGTGCCGGCAGCTGATAGGGCTAAAAATAGGTGACAGATTCCCTTTAAGATCCACACCAACTTTGTTCTGAGGCTGGTTTCACACTTGCGTTTTTTTGCGCTGCTTTTTAGCGCAAAAAAAGGATGCGTTTTTTCCCCTATACTTTAACATGGGTGCGCATATGTGTGCACGTACGCGTTTGTATGCGCATGCGTTTTTTTGCAGTGCACGCTCGGGCGCACAAAATGCATCCTGTTGCATTTTTTGTGCGTCCGACTTGCCCCAAAAAACGCATGCGCACGCAATGCGGTTTTTTTACAGCAAAACACCCATTGAAGTCTATGGGTGCGCATACGTGCACATTGTAATGCGCACGTATGCGCAAAAAAGCATGCGTTTTTTAAAAAATTGCACCAAAACCCACAAAAAACGCACAAACGCATGATGCGTTTTTTTCATGCGTTTGTGTGCACAAAAAACGCGCAGCAAAAAAAACGCAAAGTGTGAAAGTAGCCTTAGAGGACGATGCTGCAATTTCTGTAGTCAGTCAGCTACTGACTATAATAAAGGACATAACTTAAAACGTCCATAACAAAATGTGGTGTTAAAAGATGAAGCAGCACAGCGCTACAGTACTACTACTACCACTTCAGAGTAGTAATAACCAGTATTCAGAGCAGTCAGACCTCCACCATTCACTGCTGGCATATCTGAATTGTACTGTATATTACTAACATATCGCCCTATGAACTAGCCATTCATTGTTTAGGACGAACAAATAAAACTTATATTATCTGAATAGTTTCATGCTCACCCTCAATATACACAGCACTTTAGTCTAAATGTCTATAATCATTTCAAGTTTACTGCTTTTTTCTGAAGATGAACACTGACTTGAATGTCTAACAGAATACTGGTCAAAAATAAAATAAAAATAAGATTAGGCATAATTGATCATGAAAAAAAGATGCAAAAATTATTAGAATTTCTGAACAAAACTTGTCTTTTTGACAGCTCTTCATATTGTATACTGTGGTGTAGTGACCACTGTGTCCGCTAGGGGGCGCTGTGTGGGTGTCCAAGGACGGGTGTACAGGCACATCCAGAGTGGTAACAGGAGCAGGGTCCTAAATGACCATTATGTATCCCAAGGTAGGTGGCCTTGGGATGAAGGCTTGATTATGTGCTGATCAGCAGAGCTGATGCTTTGTTCCAATATGTTAGGGAGAAGCCTTCAGGTGATTGGTGAGACGGGTGGGACCAATCACCTACAAACCCACCTAGGGGCGGGTGTCTAAAACGCCCATAGGAAACTATGTGTGAGAATGGTTGCAGAACCTGTGATGAGGTCATAGCCATGTGATCCAGTGGGCGTGGCTACGGACCATATAAGGTGGCCAGGGTAGGTCATATGAGTGAATGCTTGGACCCGGTTGGTCTGTATGGAAGGTCTCGTCTGGCTGACGTGTCTGCCTTCCAGAGTGCACGTGGAGACGTGTGTCTGATAGTTCCCTGGAGGGAATGAACGTCTGCACTGAGAAGCAGTGAAAAGAAAACAGCTGCACTCTGGGAAATTTTGATTTTCAATGCAAAAATTTTTTTTACTGAAGACACCACAGGGGAATAGTGCCTTGAGGTACCTCAACGCACTATTCACCTGTGGTGTCTTCAATAAAAAATTTTCTGCATTGAAAATCAAAATTTCCCAGAGTGCAGCTGTTTTCTCTTCACTGGATGACCGTCTGGACTAAGTTCCAGGTTCAGCTTGCACCTACCTCATATCCACAGAGTGCACGCCTTGTCTGTAATACTGCACTGAGAAGCAGCCATGAGGTAACCCGGTGTGGGGATATAACTGTGAGGCTAGAGAGCCTGCGTACCGGACATAGCAAAGCCTGCGTGACCACAGGATTAACAGAGCAGAGCTCTGTCATGGACGCTATGCTGATCTGATATGAACTTTCTGTTGCGGTTGCTGGTTTATGCTGCATAATAAACCGAATGGACTGAGTTATGTTGAGAAACCTGTGCCGGACCTGATTTATCGGCTGCCTAGTGAGTATCCCCTACCTTAATTACAAGAGCTACCTTATAATACACATAAAAAAATTCAAATAAGACTTGTCAGGAATGGGGTAAAATGGCTGGGTCTTAAACTTGCCAAGTTTAGTGGAGAAAAAAAAAATTTTTTTCAGCAAAATCTTCAAGTCATAAAGGGAAATATAAAAAAAAAATGTTTTCTTTTTGACTTGCAGCATCCTGTATTGTAGGCCAGAGCTATATTTCCAATTCTCCAGGTCGATCTCCCTGGCTGGCTCAGTGCCTCTACAACTGCCCTGTAGCTTATTATTCAGTATAGTATTAAGACAGAGGAAACATGGTTTTATGTTAAACATTACCAAATGATACTAGCTGCCACTTACCTCTGAGATTTCAAATAGTCGTCCTTTAGTGGGAACAGCTGTTCTTCTACCTTTTCCCACCTTTCCAGACAGCTCCAAAGCCAGTCAGGGTTGACCACATGAAGGCTTTTACAATTCATAGCCTGTCTGACCTTCTCAGTCCCTAGAAATTAAACACGAGAGATGGTAAACACACAACAACCATACAATGTTAACAAGCCTACCAAACAGAAGCAGTGCGAGGGCAGGAGCTCCTGGTGACAGATCTTCTCCTAGTCCTTAGGGACGTCACTCAAGCCAGATTGGGGGAATTAGGGAGCTGCCAGTATGACTTATCTCATAAGAGCCTGATGATTGCAAACAGGTCATTTGCATACAACATGCAAAAATCAAACTAAAATTGAAATTCCCTGTAAGGAAAAGTTTTCTAAACTAGACAACCGCTTCAACTTCCCATCATATTGCACTGAATATTTCTAATATTATGGGAATGAACCTCAAGCATGCAAAGATTACTTGAACACCTGTATGTTACAGAACTGGAAACATTACAAAAGCAAGAATTTATACCGCATGAAGGATGGAGGCACTAGCCAGCTCATGGGCAGATCTGGTTTGGAATCAATGGTTTTATCCTTTATGATTGTTTTATCTCTTGTGAAATAAGTTTTCCTACCTGCTCGTGCTGCGATCAGATGTGTCACCTTGTTCGATTCCTCATCGTTTAAAGCCAGGTTTTTGCTGATTTTTGCACCTAAGGATCTGGCATGATAACTTTCCCTTGTCCTCTCAATGGGAAAGTTTGTGGGATGAAGGCCACTGAAAGCAATAATCGTGTTTTCCAGGACTTTACTCTTCAGCTCTGGCACAATTTTACGGATATCTGGAACGTCTTCTAACTCTTTCTTGAGGTATTGTTCATACTTTGCATAGTAATCTGTGTGTACCCTGACAAGGATCTCCTCTAGGTATATTAAGTGATCGTCTTCATCTAAGTCTTCACTGTCATCGTCGTCTTCTTCCATACTCTGATCCAGTGATTCTCCTACTGTTATTCCAGACTGCTCACTATTCTGGGATTCAGTTTCTACCTCCTTCTTATCCGTGCATCCATTTCCTAAGTCAATAAGTGTATCCGTTTCTACTCCTTGAACCTCCATCTCTTCATCCTGTAATAATAGCTTATCTTTACTTTCTGATACTAGTTTTTTATCACTATTGTGATTCTCAGTCAATGGTTTGCCAGGTAGAGACTCAACTGAAGATTCCCGAGAGCCCTTTTCTGGCTTTTTAGACTTCCTCCAACTTCTTTTACATTCACTTTCACTCCCAGAGGAAGAAGAGGGTAGTGATTTTTTATCATCAGCCTCGCTGTCACTATCACTAGAGAGGTCAAAGTCTAGATCTTTTGCAGTACCAGTCTGTGTTTGACATTTGGCAACCTCTGTCCTATCCTCTTGTTCTATAGATGGTTTAGCTTCTGATAGCGTTAAGGTTTTACCAACATCGTTACAAGAATCCCGACCGGTGACAGGGTCCTGCTCCACTAGTCTGTGGCTAGCATCACAATCCTTTTTATATGACTCACTGCCAGGAGGGCTGCCATTAATCCCCTTCACACTTTTCTCAAGTCCATTACTGTGCTCCTCAACGGGAAGGCTTTTAGACTGATCAGGATCTAGAAGTGCCTCGGACTGCTGGGCTGCCGCTGATACCTTGGAGTTGCCTAAATGTAAAGAGAAAAAGAATCTCTTAAAATTGGAAACCGTGATGCAAACCTTAGTAGCTCGCAGAAGAAATTATGGGGAATCTTCCACAGAAACATACTGAGTGGTAAAACTATGGAGTAAAAAGTGGCAGTGAAAATCAAGCTTTACAAAAATAATCTAATGGACTCAAATCTAAGAAAGTTAAACAGGTTTTACCAAGATTGAAAGCTATCCCCCAACCATAGGAAAATGGGCACTACTTATAGCTGCAGTCTGACTGGTGGGATTCGCACTGATCTGGAGAACAAGGTTCTGCGGAGGTCAAGCGCGTGCACCTACTCTCTGGTTTCTCGGTCAGTCCCATAGAAGAAAAAAATAGAGTACAATCAAAATAGGAATGGTTATAGGAAATAACCTCCTGTCTTTTTCAGATTCCTTTAAAGAAGTTGTCCACTACTAGGAAAACCCCTTCTTGATCCAGCGTACGCTGGTTCTGATTGATAGCTGGTAAGCATGAAGACACTGACGCTGACACTCCAAGGAAACCTGTGGTTGGCTGTTTTACCCAAGTTACTTTCTGCCATAAGATACAAGTAGACTTTTTTGATCAAAACAGTGTTTACTAAGTACCCTATGTTAATTATTTAATGCACTTGCCTTTTTACTTATTCATTTGCATTAGGGTATATGCACACATAGTCTTTTCTTTGGCTTTTATTTGCTTTTATAGCCAGTGTGAACATGCTTTTACATCATGCATGCCATTCAAGTCTACTTAAGTTCAGTTTTTTTTTATTTTTCTCTAGTATTTTTGTATTCAGTACAAATAGGATGTGGCCTCCTTTCTACTGAGCTATGTAGTTCATATATAGTCCCTCTTACGCTGAGTGTCCGTTTGGGATGCACAGCCACTATTCAGACTTGGTATGTTTTAACGTTAGTTACTGTCCCAAACGGGTACACCTTGCCGTGGTGGGACAGCTTTATACCTTTTTGATCAAAACAGTGTTTCCCAAAGTACCCTATGTTAATTATTTAACGCACTTGCTTTTTTACTTATTAATTTTCATTGGGGTATATACACACACATTGTTTTTTCCTTTGGTTTTGTTTTAATAAGATAAAAGTATGTAGAAAGATGGCCAGACGCCATTCTAGCTATAGTCCCATACCCTGATGATACAGCATCTGCGTAAAAACACGTTGAAGGGACAAGTGCTCTAAGAAAAACGCTCCCGTTTGCCCCATAATGTTGACACCCCAGGGGGGTCACTAAGTGATATTTGTCAATCGTCTCTACAATATAGTCAAATCAATTAGGTAATATAGGGACAGAACGTTTCAGGTTTTATATTACCTCACTATTTTAATCCACAATAAAAGTTACGTTTAAGGATGTGTTAATGGGGGTTCCTGTTGGGCGATCCCAAATTGTAAATGTTAAATATAACCCTCCTAAGCCCTTACAAGATCTCCACAATTTACACATGTGATCTCTATCAGCTGCAGCCCGGACTTCCTCTTCATGTTCAATTCATGTGAGAGCTGATTGGGCACCAGGCTCACATGTTACACCACCATACAAGAGCCCCAGGGAGAGTGAGTGTCGACACCACGGGAACAGCGCCAGCACAGGAGGTGAGTATTGGCTTTTTCATTTTAGAGGGGCCAAACATTCAGATCAAGAAGGAGTTGTCCTAGTAGTGGACAACCCCTTTAAGGAGGATCCTTTCCTTCAAACACATGCTACACCTTGCATATAAAAGATGAAAGCACCTGTACACATTAGATAAAAGACCACCTAATGCATATGGTGGTCTCCTGACACTCCACTGACAGATGACATTGGAGAGAAGGATCCAGGCTGTTGAATTACCACAGACAATCCTTCTGTTTGGCGCGGTCTTTAAGAGAATATAAGAACACTTGTGTGAGATAAGTGTTAATGTGTATGGGGGAGTCAGGAAAGATAGAACACACAATCATTTCGCAGACAGCTATCTAATGTGTATATCCAGCTTTAAGGCTTATTTACACTGGCTGACCTGCGGTTGTAAATGACTGCAGATTGTCTATATATAAGCTGATCGGCGGTCATTTAATAGTCTGTTTAGATGGCCTACTGCACTCTCCAAGCCCACAGAATTTTTGCTAATAAATCGTTCAGTGTGCATAGGCCATCATTGCTCTCAGAAGCAATCTGTTTACATATGAGGTTTAAGGCTGTGTGCCCACGATGCGATTTTTAAGCGTTTTTGCCGCGATTTTCTGCGCAAAAACGTTTAAAAATCTCGTACAGAACGCACCCCATGCATTCCTATGGCATTCCGCACATGCTGTGCTAATGCTGCGCTTTTTTCCGCGTGCGGATGGTACCCACGGTGTGGAGGAGAGGAGACTGTCCTCCAGGCCCTGGGTACCATACCCCTGTAAAAAGAAAAAAGAAAAAATAGGGGTATATTTACCTTCCGGCGTCACGCGCAGCCTTCCCGGGCCTCAGCGTTCCCAGTATGCCTTGCGGCAAGGACCTGTGATGATGTAGTCTCGCATTACTCTAGCGGTCTCGTGAGACCACTATAGATACGCGAGACCCACGTCATCACAGGTCTTGCAAGGCATCGCTGGGAACAGGAGCGTCGCTGAAGCTGCGCGGGACGTCGGAAGGTAAATAAACCACGATTTTTTATTTTTTTATCATTTTTAACATTCTATCTTTTACTATTGATGCCGTATAGGCCGCCTCAATAGTAAAAAGCTGGTCACACTTGTCAAACACTGTTTGACGAGTGTGACCAACCTGTCAATCACTTTCCAAGCGATGCTACAAATTGCTTGGAAAGTGCTTGAATTTTGCACGTGAAAATCGCGACAAAAACGCAAACATAATTGCGGTAAAATCGCGCGGAAAAAAATGCGCGTTTTCTGGGAAGGAGTCCGGTTTTGAGAGTCCGGTTTTGAGAGTCCGGTTTAAAACGCTACGTGGGCACATAGCCTTAATGTCCGTACAGGGACATGGTCTGATCAACAGCTCCTGGGCAACTGGGGTGAGGGGGAAAAAAAAAAAAAAAAGCATACAGCCATTACAGCATGGAATAGCAAATGATTCTTTCATTGAAGTAAAACATAACAGGCGGGGAAATGTTTTACCTCTCAGAAAAAAAATCAGCTGGGATCCTGTGCTGTAATGTCTGTATACTCTCCTTTGCTTCCTCCCCTGCCCAGGAGCTGTGGTATGATCAGACCATGTTCCTGTACGGTCAGACACAGCCATTACACAGTACACAGCAGGGGCACATTTATAAGATTATCTCAGCACAGGAACATCTTATTTAAAACACATCTAATTATGTAGCTTATTATTATTATTATTATTATTATTATTATTAAAAGATCTATTGATTAAAATAGACTTTTGTTTGTGGGAAAACCCCTTTAAACTAAATCATTTTGCTTGTTCACCAGCTGATTGTCAGCCTGTTTTACACTGTCCGTTAACAAGCTAACCCAGGAAAGCAGTTATCAATTTAAATAACTTGTCTTACATTGATCCTGAGTTACAGCTTAAGTTTGTCTACATGTGTAGCAAAATTCATGATCTGCTGTGAACGCCAGCCATGGGGCGGCGCTCATAGCAGATAAGCAAAGATAATCACGGCGGTCTCCTGCAGATTCCTGGTTGTCGTGCCAACCCAGTGGCTTCACGCAATCATGTGACAGGTGTGCCAATGGGTGGCGTTTGTGATGCACTTCCGGGGCGTGCATGTTAAATGCCTCTGTTAGGGATTGACAGCGTCATTTAACATGTTAAAAGCTGTGGGTGGATCGCAAATTCACCCGAGGCTGTTAGGGGCACATGTCAGCTGACAAACCAGCATGTCCCGAAAAAGATGCGAGTCCAGCGCCAGAGCCCACATCATAGAGGGGGAGGCGACCTATGAAGTACCTATACGTCATAGGTTAAGGGGTTAATTCCAGAAAAGCATTAACAAAACTGATACAGAGCAGAAATCTCTTAACACTCTCCATCTCTTAGTGGCTTTTCTAGGCACTTACCTCTAAAGACCTGTATTTAGTTAATTGTACATAGTCTGTAAATGATGTTCAGAAGGGGACATACCTTAAGGGTTCTAGAGTGGGACATTTAAGGGTAATGAATGACAGCTTCCTTATTACTAACCTCTGTTCCTTATCTGTGCTTCCCTTGAACCGGGGGGTGCATTGATGTCACCTGTACCTTGAAAGTAGACATACTTTTTAACTGTAATCAAATTAGGAGCAAACTTCCAAACATCTTCTCGATCATCAATGATGCAGACCATAGAGTCCCCACATGGAAAAAGATTCCTTAAAATCACAAGATAAACCATATAAAAAAACATGAAAAATAAAAGAGTGAAAAAAAAAGATGCATAGCAAACCACCGTAGGCTAAAAATTCACTGAAAAACATTCAAATACATTCTAAAATATTTACTTGCTGCGACTTTTCAAGCAAGATGTTTGACTGCACTCCAACCAGTTCTGCACACATACAGGTGCTTCTCATATAAGTAGAATATCACACAGTTAATTTATTTCCGTTCTTCAATACAAAAAGTGAAACTCATTATATAGAGTCATTACACACAGAGTGATCTATTTCACGTGTTTATTTCTGTTAATGTTGATTATGGCTTACAGCCAATGAAAACCCCAAAGTCATTATCTCAGTAAATTAGAATACTGTATACCACCAGCTTGAAAAAGGATTTTAAAACCCGAAATTTTGGCCTACTGAAATGTATGTTCAGTAAATGCACTCAATACTTGGCCGGGGCTCCTTTGGCATCAATTACTGTATCAATGAGGCGTAGCATGGAGGTGATCAGCCTGTGGCATTGCTGAGGTGTTATGGAAGTCCAGGTTGCTTTGACAGCAGACTTCAGCTCATCTGCATTGTTGGGTCTGGTGTCTCATCTTCCTCTTCACAATACCCCATAGATTCTCTAGGAGGTTAAGGTCAGATGGGTTTGCTGGCCAATCAAGCACAGTGATACTGTTGGTTTTTAAACCAGGTATTGGTACTTTTGGCAGTGTGGACAGGTGCCAAGTCCTGCTGGAGAAGGAAATTTCCATCTCCAAAAATTGTCGGCAGAGGGAAGCATGAAGTGCTCTAAAATTTCCTGGTAGACGGCTGCACTGACTTTGGTCTTGAAAAAACACAGTGGACCTACACCAACAGATGACATGGCTCCCCAAACCATCACTGATTGTGGAAACTTCACACTAGACCTCAAGCAGCTTGGATTGTCTGTCTCTCCACTCTTCTTCCAGACTCTGGGACCTTGATTTCCAATGTCTAGTATGAAGTTTCCACAATCAGTGATGGTTTGGGGAGCCATGTCATCTGCTGGTGTAGGTCCACTGTGTTTTATCAAAACCAAAGTCAGCGCAGCCGTCTACCAGGAAATTGTAATGACTTGGGTTTTCATTGGCTGTAAGCCATAATCATCAACAGTAACAGAAATAAACACTTGAAATAGATCACTCTGTTTGTAATGACTCCATATAATATACGAGTTTCACTTTTTGTATTGGAGAATTGAAATAAATTAACTTTGATGATATTCTAATTTTGTGAGATGCACCTGTACATGTGGGCAGTTACATTCATTATTACTTACAGATGGCTTCTAGTGATTAGTGAACGTGCTTGGATAAGGTGTTACCCGAGCATACTCCATACCTGAGTGCTAATAGAGTATCTTCGGTGTGCTCTAATACTATGTTCGCGTCCCTGCAGCCGAATGTCTCATGGTTGGGCTACAGCCACAAAACATGAAGAGATTGCCTAACAAACAGGCAATCCCTGCCAAACAGCCACAAGACATGCAGCCATGGCATCTTGAACATAGTATTAGAGCAGGCTGAACATATTCTATTAGCGCTTGAAGGTGCTCAGATAATACGTTATCCGAGCACGTTCGCTCATCAATGGCTTCACATCACTGCATCATAATCTCATTATCCTATCATTCAGCTACTACAGAAACCATGTTCCTCTATACAGGTAACACAAGTGCCCCAACAGCCTTGTGTACAGAATGATTCAGAAAAACAAGCTGGAAGTCATTCATAAAATTCAACAAACGCATATTAAAAAAGAAAAAAAAAAAAAAAAAAAGGGAGGAGATGGACAAACCTAAGGTTTCCTGTTTTGGAAAAAGGATCTATACATTCATCCCTTGATAAGATTCGATGTGAGAAAAGCTTCTTCTCAGGATCCAAAAACCCTAAAAAAAAAAAAATTAAATACATTTTAAGTCCAAAGTTCATGCTAGTATTTGTTTTCAACTATACTCTTTAGTGTTATCCCCATCTTTATAAATGGATATTGTTGGATAGTGCTTGTAAATGCAAGCAATTTTGCAGTTTACTGTGTAGTAATTATTTCAGCACGTCTCGAGATATTGATATTAAGGGTGTGTGCACACGCTGCGGATTCTGCGGATTTGGCCGTTGCGCATCCGCAGCAGTTTTTGCTGCGGTGTACAGTAGCATTCTAACCTATGGAAAAAAAAAAAAAACGCTGTGCAGATGCTGCGGAATCTTCCGCGTGGATTTGCTGCGATTTCAAAACTGCATGTGCCCTGGGACTTAATTCCCAGGGACGGGATAGTACGTCACAGCGATCAGCGGTGTCCACGTGGTGAGTGCCGCTGAACGCGGCCGGGTGTCAGCTGATTATCACAGCTGACACCCGGCACAAAGTGTGAGGGGCGGTCACGGACCGCCCCCGACACCCGACACGTTAACCCCTTGCACACCGTGATCAAACACGATCGCAGTGTACCGGGGGTTAAAGGGAAGCATCGGCAGGGAGGGGGCTCCCTCCGTGCTTCCCTGAGCCCCCCACAGTAGCGCAATGTGCAGCGCTGCTGCGGGGGGCTCCATCCCTGCAGGTCCCCGGATCCAAGATGGCGACGGGGACCTTCGGGGGCCTGCAGGGAGCTGGCTTCCTCATGCCTGCAAAGCGTAGGCAAGGAGGAAGCCTTCTGCACTGCCTGTGACAGAACGCTGATCTGTCACAGTGATCTGTGATGTGACAGATCAGCGATCTGTCACAGGACAGTGACGTCCCACCTAGTTCAATATAATAAAGTTAAAAAAAAAAAAAGTAAAAATAATTTAAAAAAAAAATAATCGCTAAATAAATTAAAGAAAAAAAAAATTTTCCCTAATAAATTCATTTTTTGGAAATAAAAAAAAGGAAAACAATAAAAGTACACATTTGGAATCGCCGCGTCCGTAATGACCAGCCCTATAAAACTGTCCCATTAGTTAACCCCTTTAGCGAAACCCTTAAAAAATAAAAAAACGAAGCAAAAAATTATGATTTATTATCATACCGCCGAACAAAAAGTGCAACACGCGATCAAAAAGACGCATATAAATATCCATGGTACCGCTGAGAATGTCATCTTGTCCCGCAAAAAACGAGCCGCCACACAGCATCATCCGCAAAAAAATAAAAAAAAAAAAAGCTATAGCTCGCAGAATAAAGCGATGCAAAAATTATTATTTTTTATATAAAATTGTCTTCATTGCATAAAAGCGCCAAAACATAAAAAAAAAGGACCTAAATGAGGTATCGCTGTAACCGTACTGACCCGAAGAATAAAAGCGCTTTATCAATTTTACCGCAGGCGGAACGGTGTAAACGCACCCCCCAAAAGAAATTCATGAAACGCTGGTTTTTGTTCATTCTGCGTCCCAAAAATCGGAATAAAAAGCGATCAAAAGAGGTCACGTGCCCGAAAATGGTACTAATAAAAATGTCAACTCGTCCCGCAAAAAATAAGACCTCACATGACTCTGTGCGTCAAAATATGGAAAAATTATAGCTCTCAATATGTGGTGATGCAAAAACTTTTTTTTACAATAAAAAGCGTCTTTTAGCGTCTGACAGCTGCCAAATATAAAAACCGCCAGAAATAGTAAATCAAACCCCCAGTTATCACCCCCCTTATGGAAAAATAATAAAATTAAAAGAAAATGTATTTATTTCCATTTTCCCATTATGGTTAGGGCTAGGGCTGAGATTAGGGTTAGGGTTGGAGTTAGAATTGGGGGGTTTCCACTGTTTGGGCACATCAGGTGCTCTCAAAACGCAACATGGCGTCGGATCTCAATTGCGGCCAATTCTGCGTTGAAAAAGTCAAATGGTGCTCCTTCCCTTCCAAGCTCTGCCATGCGCCCAAACAGTGTTTTACCCCCACATATAGGGTATCAGCCTACTCAGGACAAATTGCAAAACAACTTTTGGTGTCCAATTTCTCCTGTTACCCTTAGGAAAATAAAAAAATGGGGGCAAAAATATCATTTTTGTGGAAAAAAATAATTTTTTTATTTTCACGCCCGGGCGTTATAACCTTCTGTGAAGCACTTGGGGGTTCAAAGTGCTCACCACACATCTAGATAAGTTCCTTAGGGGGTCTAGTTTCCAAAATGGTGTCATTTGTGGGGGGTTTCCACTGTTTAGGTACATTAGGGGCTCTCCAAAAGCAACATGACACCCGCAGAGCATTCCATCAAAGTCTGCATTCCAAAACGTCACTACTTCCCTTCCGAGCCCTGACGTGTGCCCATACAGTAGTTTTCTCCCACATATGGTGTATGAGTGTACTCAGGACAAATTGGACAACTTTTGGGGTCCAATTTCTCCTGGTACCCTTGGGAAAATAAAAAAAATTGGTGACTAAAAGATCATGTTTGTGGAAAAAATACGATTTTTTTTTATTTTCACGCCCGGGTGTTATAAACTTCTGTGAAGAACTGGGGGGTTCAAAGTGCTCACCACACATATAGATAAGTTCCTTGGGGGGTCTAGTTTCCAAAATGGTGTCATTTGTGGGGGGTTTCCACTTTTTGGGTCAACAGGGGTTTTCCAATCGCGACATGGTGTCCGATCTCAATTCCAGCCAAAAAAGTCAAATGGCACCGCTTCCCTTCTGAGCTCTGCCATGTGCCCAAATAGTCGTTTACACCCACATATGGGGTATCAGCGTACTCAGGACAAATTGCACAATAACTTTTAGGGTCCTGTTACCCTTAGGAAAATAAAAATTGGGGGTGAAAAGATCATTTTTGTGGAAAAAAGATGGATTTTTGGTTCTTACCGTAAAATCTCTTTCTTGGAGCCTTCATTGGGGGACACAGAATACCATGGGTGTATGCTGCTGCTGCTAGGAGGCTGACACTATGCAAAACAAGAACATTAGCTCCTCCCCGGCAGTATACACCCTCCGACAGGCACTAGGCACCTCAGTTGGTGAAAAAGCAGTAGAAGCAACGGAAACTCTCTAAACATATGTACCAACCCAACAGGGGACTCAAAGACCCAACACGGTACAAAGTAAACAGGGAGGGTGCTGTGTCCCCCAGTGAAGGCTCCAAGAAAGATTTTATGGTAAGAACCAAAAATCCATCTTTCTTTATCGCCTTATTGGGGGACACAGAATACCATGGGACGTTCCAAAGCAGTCCCAAAGGCGGGAACAGCAATAAGGAACGAAAGAACAGGAAAGGCTTAGGTCGGCCGGTGCGCCACCGCCGCCTGCAGAACCTTCCTACCAACAACTGCATCAGACGAGGCCTGGGTATGAACCCTGTAGAACCTCGCAAATGTGTGCAAGGACGACCAGGTCGCGGCCCTGCAAAGTTGCAGAGCCGAAGCCTGGTGTCGAACGGCCCACGAAGCTGCCACAGCCCGGGTGGAGTGAGCTCTCACTCCCGGAGGGGGCTGTTTTTCCTGAAGTCGGTATGCTTCCTGAATGGTAGAACGAATCCAGCGAGCAATCGTGGATTTGGATGCCGGAAGCCCTTTCCTGTGACCTTCAGAGATGACCAGCAATGAATCGGATTGACGAAGTGAAGCGGTCCTAGCGAGGTAGACACGCAAGGCTCTAACAACATCCAGCTTGTGGAGTGACCTCTCAAGAGGGTGAGAAGGAGCCGGACAAAACGATGGAAGAACGATATCCTCGTTGATGTGAAAGGAGGAAACCACCTTTGGCAGGAAGGAAGGAACGGGCCTGAGGACGACTTTATCCTGATGGAGCACCAGATAAGGAGAACGGCATGACAAGGCCGCTAACTCAGAAACTCTTCTGATGGATGTAATGGCGATCAAAAAGGTCACCTTCCATGACAAAAGTGACAAAGGAATGTCCTGGATGGGCTCAAACGGCGCCTTTTGGAGAGCGCCAAGAACGAGATTGAGATCCCACGGTTCTATTGGTGAATGATGAGGAGCCACATGAGCGACTCCTTGGAGGAACGTCTTAACCTGCGGTAAGGAAGCGAGCCCTCTTTGAAAGAGGATAGACAAGGCAGAAACCTGGCCTTTCAGGGTACTGGGAGACAGACCCGAATCTAAGCCAGACTGGAGAAAACCCAGTATGGACGGGATGGAAAAAGCCATTGGAAAAACTTTTTTATCGTCGCACCAACGGAAAAAAGCCTTCCAACACCTGTGGTAAATGCGGGAAGAGGCTGGTTTTCTGGCTTTGATCATCGTCTGAATCACCTGGCTGGAAAAACCTGATTCTCTTAGAATTGCGGCCTCAACGGCCATGCCGTTAAATTCAGAGACCGAGAATTCTCGTGGTAAAGGGGGCCTTGAGAGAGAAGATCCGGACGGACTGGAAGTCTCCAGGGAACGTCCGCGAGCATGTTCACCAGTTCCGCATACCAAGGCCGTCTCGGCCAGTCTGGAGCCACAAGAATTACTGGAACGCCTTCCGATTTTATCTTCTTGACCACTCTTGGGATCAAGGCAAGAGGTGGAAAAAGATAAGGGAGTTGGAACTGGGACCACGGAATTACTAGGGCATCGCAAGCGACAGCTAGAGGATCCCTGGACCTGGCTACGAAGCGCGGAACTTTGTGGTTCATCCGAGATGCCATGAGGTCGACGTCCGGAGAACCCCAGCGCTTGCATATCTGATCGAAGACTGAGGGATGGAGAGACCATTCGCCTGACGCTAGGCCTTGACGACTCAGAAAGTCGGCTGCCCAGTTTTCCACCCCTGGAATGTGCACGGCGGAGCTTGCTGGGACGAAACGTTCCGCCCAGCGCAGAATCCTGGCCACTTCTGACATGACTTGGTGGCTGCGCGTGCCGCCCTGATGGTTTATATACGCCACAGCCGTGGCGTTGTCCGACAATGCGGATCGGCTTGCCGACGAGAAGGGGTTGCCAGCGAAGAAGGGCCAGAAAGATTGCTCTGATCTCGAGCAGATTGATAGGAAGAAGAGCTTCCTGAGGGTTCCAGTGTCCTTGAGCCGTCCTCTGATGAAAAACAGCTCCCCAACCCAGGAGGCTGGCGTCGGTGGTGATGACTTGCCACCGAAGCGGGAGGAAGGACCTCCCTTGGAGGACTGATGTAGACATCGTCCACCAAGTGAGGGATTGCCTCACTTTGAGGGGGAGAAGGATTGGCCGGTCTAAGGACCTCGTCGTCTTGTCCCAGGCTGAAAGGAGGGACAGCTGAAGAGGACGAAGGTGGAACTGTGCAAAGGGCACTGCTTCCAAGGAAGCTACCATCTTCCCCAGAATTTTCATGCAGAATCGAAGGGGAATGGGCGTTGGCCGTTTGAGGGCTCGAATCCCTTTGAACAGAGCCGCAAATTTCTCCCTCGGAAGAAACACCCGGGCCAGGTTCGTGTCGAACTCCATGCCTAAAAAGGTCAGACGCTGAGTGGGGCTGAGGATGGACTTTTCTTTGTTGACTAACCATCCGAGACGGTCGAGAGTATCCAGAGTTATCTGAAGACTTAGGAGACAGTCTTGACGGGACGAGCCCTTGATTAAGAGATCGTCCAGATAAGGAATGATGAGAATCCCTCTGGCTCGAAGGATGGCCATGACCGTCGCCATCACTTTTGTGAAAACACGGGGAGCGGAGGCTAGGCCGAAAGGGAGAGCCGTGAACTGGTAATGATCGTCCTGAATCGCAAACCTGAGATATTTCTGGTGTTGCAAGCAAACAGGGATGTGAAGATAGGCATCCCGTATGTCCACAGAGCAGAGGAATTCTCCGGGTTCCATTGAGGCTATCACCGATCGAAGAGACTCCATTTTGAAGTGAAGAATCTTCACGTGGCGATTGAGCAATTTGAGGTCCAGGATTGGCCGCAGGGAACCGTCTTTCTTCGGGACTACGAAGAGATTTGAGTAGAACCCTGAAAACCGTTCGTCTGAGGGAACGGGAACAATCACTCCGGCGGAAAGAAGGGAGGAGACGGCCTGAAAGAATCCTGGAATGTGGGACCGTTGTCTTGGAGGACGAGACAGGAAAAAACGCCTGTCTGGCGGGGAAGAAAATTCGATCTTGTAACCGGATGCGATGATTTCCCTGACCCAAGCGTCGTCGACAACCGACAGCCAAGCGTCCATGAAAAAGGAAAGTCTGCCTCCCACCCTGGAAAAATTTCCAGGTGGGGGTGCCCCGTCACTTGGAGGCAAACCTACAGGAACGGCCACCTGAGGACCTGGAGTATTGTCCTCTAGATCTCCAGCGGGGAGCGGGCTTGTAAGAAGGTTTCTTCTGCTCTCGCTCCCTAGAAGCGGAAGGACGCTCTTGCTGGACAGATCTCTCTGTGGACGAGAATGGACGAAAGGGCCGAAAACCCTTTCTATTAAAGAAGCGTCTTGGTCGAGACTGGGGAAGAAGTACTTTTACCCCCAGTGGCATCGGAAATTATTTGATCCAGTTTGGCCCCAAAGAGCCTAGAACCATGGAAGGGCAGATTGGTGAGCGACTTCTTTGAGGTGGTATCCGCATTCCATGACTTTAGCCAAAGAACTCGGCGTACAGCTACTATATTGCTGTTAGCCCTAGCTACACAACCGGCCGCATCTAAGGAGGCGGCTAAAAGGTATTTACCCGCGTGATTAATTTGATCTGCCAGATCTGCCAGCTCGTCCTGGGGAGCTGCCGCTAAAATGCCCCTGCGAAGAATTTTTGCCCAAGCCGAAATGACTTTAGCTACCCAGGAGGAGGCGAAAATAGGGCAGAGGGAGGCACCGGAGGCCTCAAAGATAGACTTCACCAAGGATTCTAACTGCCTGTCCGTCGGATCCTTAAGCGATGCACCGTCTGGAAGAGACAGAACTGTCTTAGAGGCTATGCGAGAAACGGGAGGGTCCACTTCAGGGGCTTTGGTCCATTTAGAAAGCAAAATCAGCCTCAAATGGGTACAGAACATCCAAATACCTGCGGCCCGAAAAGCGTTGCTCAGGGTGCTCCCAATATTTGGCTAGAGTAGTATCAAACTCGTAGTGGTTTGGAAAAGTTTTAGGCGGAGGTTTTGAACGTTTAAAAGGGACAGAACATTCCTGAGGAAGGGGCTTGTCCTGCTTAATCTCCAGGGTTTGGAAAATAGCTGAAAGAAGACTATCGACCATACTTCGTGTTTATCTGCTTCTGAACTAGATCCTGATTGTGGATCGTCGTCTGACCCAAGGTCGTCCACTGAAGGAGACGGACACCTGGGTGAAGCAGACGGGCCTAGCGAACTGGAAGACGAGCCCGATAGGAGACGCTTCCTGGACATCCTATTCGGCCTGTCCCTCTGAAGGTCGCGGTCAGGAGCGGACGACTCACCCTGAGAGGCGGTCGGAGCAGCGGTGGCTGAAGATAGCTGAGGCAAATGTTCTAGGACCTGGACCAGGGACTGAGAGACTTTGGTCAGATCGGATACCGACTGAGACATAGCTACGGCCCATTCTGGGAGAGGAGAAGTGCCCCCATCACGGGGATCTGTGTGCTCCTGAGAGGCCGACATAGCTGAAGGACTGCAGGACGGGCAGAAAGGAGATGGCTGACCCGAAGCCCACTTCCTTTTACAACGCGCACAGGCGTAATCAGTAGCGGTGGGCCTGAAACAGAGCTCCCCTGCAGGGTTGGGCATAAGGAAAAACTGCGCTGAATGTCCGCGGAAATTGGGGAAAGAACTGCGGAGGAGGGCTAATATCTCTGCATAGAGCAGAGCCTACCTAGTTCCGGCGAGCAGCAGAAACGCTGAAGTGTCCCCCAAGCAGCGCAGAAAGGCAGGACCGAAGAGACAGGAAATGCCTGATGAGGTGAGCGGTGGGTGGAGCTTAGCGGCTGAGCAGCAATTGGAGCTGAGATGAAGGAAGGGGATGAGGAGCCCTGTGATGGGCTAAAAAAGGCGCGAGGACAGCGCGCTCAGAAAGAGGAGGCGGCGCCCTGAGAGCGGGAGCAAAGTGAAAGTCAAAGTAAAAACCAGCTCCGCAGCCCCGTGCTTAAATTGCCCAGGAGGATAAAGTCCCTGTAATGGAGGTACTGGCGCGCAGGAGAGCTGTGGAAAACCATGGCCAGCTATGAAAACAGGGAGAGAAAAAACCCTGTATTCAGCCCTGTAATATGAGTGGAGAGGCGCGCGGCTGTGAGAGCGGCGCCCGACAGGCAGGGAGAGGGGCGGGAAATTCAAATCCTGGTGATGTCCAGTTACCCACCAATGTGCCTCTTGGGGATGCTGCGGCCGGAGGGATCGTTCAGGCACCTACCTGAAGTCCCTGAAGAGGATGACCACAGGGGCCTTTCACTAGGGTAGTGGCCGCTGTCCTCTGTACCCGCTTTCTGTAGAAGACGGCATTAACCTCTTGATGACGAGTGGAATCTTGTGATCGCCGTCTTCCTCTCAGCCCTGTCCCGAGAGAGGGGTGAGGAGGGGGATTTTGGCAAGGACCAGCCACCTGTCCGCATCCCATAGCACCCGGAGGTGATATGGGACAAAGTCCTGCCAGCGCACTGAGAGTTGCGATGTGGGATCACCACACTGCTCGCTCAGCCGCCTGATATGGGAAAGCAGAGTGAATTTTCACCCTGTTTCCCGACTTGAATCTGCAAAATAAAAGACAAGAGAATTAAAAAGTTCACACTAGAACACCTAAGGAAAGAAAAGGTTAATTGCGGATCTGGGAAGATCCCGGTCCGCCTCCTACAGACACTAAGCACAAACTGAGGTGCCTAGTGCCTGTCGGAGGGTGTATACTGCCGGGGAGGAGCTAATGTTCTTGTTTTGCATAGTGTCAGCCTCCTAGCAGCAGCAGCATACACCCATGGTATTCTGTGTCCCCCAATAAGGCGATAAAGAAATATGATTTTTTAATTGTGCGGCTGTACGTTATAAACTTCTGTGAAGCCCTTGTGGGTTCAAAGTTCTCACCACATATCTAGATAAGTTCCTTGGGGGGGTCTAGTTTCCAAAATGGGGTCACTTGTGGGGAGTTTCCACTGTTTAGGTACATCAGGGGCTCTCCAAACGTGACATGGCGTCCGATCTGAATTCCAGCCAATTTTGCATTGAAAAAGTCAAACGGCGCTCCTTCCATTCTGAGCTCTGCCATGCACCGAAACAGTGGTCCCCCCCCCCAATTTCTCCTGTTACCCTTGGTAAAATAAAAAAAAATTGAACCTGAAGTATTTTTTTGTGAAAAAAAAGTTAAATGCTCATTTTTTTTTTTAAAATATTCAAAAAATTCCTGTGAAGCACCTGAAGGGTTAATAAACTTCTTGAATGTGGTTTTGAGCACCTTAAGGGGTGCAGTTTTTAGAATGGTGTCACTTTTGGGTATTTTCTATCATATAGACCCCTGAAAGTGACTTCAAATGTGATGTGGTCCGTAAAAATAAAATGGTGTTGCAAAAATGAGAAATCGCTGGTCAACTTTTAACCCTTATAACTTCCTAACGAAAAAAAATTTTGGTTCCAAAATTGTGCTGATGTAAAGTAAACATGTGGGAAATGTTATTTGTTAAGTATTTTGTGTGCCGTATCTCTGTGATTTAAGGGCATTAAAATTCATAGTTGGAAAATTGCGACATTTTCAAAATTTTCGCCAAATTTCCGTTTTTTTCACAAATAAACACAAGTTATATGAATGAAATTTTACCTCTAGCACAAAGTACAATATGTCACGAGAAAACATTGTCAGAATCACCGGGATCCATGGAAGCGTTTCAGAGTTATTACCTCATAAAGGGACAGTGGTCAGAATTGTAAAAATTGGCCCGGTCATGAACGTGCAAACCACCCTTGGGGGTTAAGCGGTTAATAAGCAGTAAATTTCAAAAGTTTTTTTCTTTTAACTATCACTATCCGACAATCTTCATCTGTAAAGATGGAAATACCTCTTTAATGCACCGATAGGAATGGGTGAAAGAAAAAAAAAAACACTTGCAAATATTTGGAATTGTCTAATATGTTACTATATAATTTCTTTTTGTACAACCAAGGCACCAACACTGGGCTCCTATGTGGAATCGGCAGCACAATTTTGCAGATAATAATGAGGTATACAGAGGTACTCTTTTTTTTCTATACCGCAACCATGGGTGTCTGATACTGGCCACAATGGCAGCTGCTGCACAGTTCAGAGCCAACTTAAAATAGAAAAAATTATTGTTTTGAAAGTACATTTGTGTGTAATAAGTACTGACAATAGAGATATGGGCACATGGTCATCCTCATCTTACTGCAAATATTGTTATGGACAATTCCTCACAACACTGATATAATCCAATATGGCGGCAAAACCAGCGACAGACTAAGGTCCCATCACAACCACTAGGTAGCCACATATCAGATACAACGAAGTCAGGCTGGATATAGGGCAAATGCCAAATGGGCTGCTCTAGAAGTCCAGAATTATAGTGGTCACTGGGGAGCGCAGGGAAGCGGCGACAGGATGTTTTGAATTAGTAGTCCAATGCAGCTCCAGCCGTAGACCTCCAATGGATGAGAAGCTAGGACGATGTGAGTTAGGGTGTGTGCACACGCTGCGGATTCTGCTGCGGTTCCACAGCGGATTTGGCCTCTGCGGATCCGTAGCAGTTTTTGCTGCGGTGTACAGTACCATGATTCCCTATGGGTATTAAAAACCACAGTGCAGACGGTGCAGATTTTTCTGCGCGGTTTTCCTGCAGTTTCTAAACCGCAGAAAGAACTGACATGCCATTTCCTTCTGCGGATTCCGCTGCGGTTTGCCATCTCCTCCATTGTGGAGATGAAAAACCGCAGGCCAAATCCGCATCCCAATCCGCAGCGTGTGCACATACCCTAAACGGTCAGAGGAGCACCAGGAATAAGAGAAGAGGGCAGTAGTTTCTTTAGCCCACAACGCGTTTCGACGATAAACAGTCTTCATCAGGCCACATACACATTATTTTCACTTCTCGCTAAGGCTGCTTTCACACAGTTTTTTTTATATCAGTCGCAATCCGGCAATTTTTGAAAACAGATCCAGCAAAGGATGCCGCCGGATCAGTTTTTTTCTCTTAGACTCGTATTAGCGACGGATTGCGATGGATGGCCTCATGTTTCGTCTGTCGGATCCGTCGAAAAAATTTTGTCCGGCGGCCAGACAACACACAAAGCAATGTTTTTGTGTCTGCCGAAAAATCAGATCCGTCGCTTGCTAGAATGGAAGCCTATGGGCGAAGGATCCGTCGTCATCCGTCAAATGACGGATATATATATATATTTTTATATATTTCATAGAGTACATAAATAGACACACACACACGTACGTACGTTCGTACATACATACATACACGCATGTACAGTACAGACCAAAAGTTTGGACACACCTCATTCAAAGACTTTTCTTTATTTTCATGACTATGAAAATTGTAGATTCACTCTGAAGGCATCAAAACTATGAATTAATACATGTGGAATTATATAATTAACAAAAAAGTGTGAAACATCTGAAAATATGTCTTATATTCTAGGTTCTTCAAAGTAGCCACCTTTTGCTTTGATTACTGCTTTGCACACTCTTGATGAGCTTTAAGAGGTAGTCACCAGAAATGGTCTTCCAACAGTCTTGAAGGAGTTCCCAGAGATGCTTAGCACTTATTGGCCCTTTTGCCTTCACTCTGCGGTCCAGCTCACCCCAAACCATTTCGATTGGGTTCAGGTCTGGTGACTGTGGAGGCCAGGTCATCTGGCGTAGCACCCCATCACTATCCTTCTTGGTCAAATAGCCCTTACACAGCCTGGAGGTGTGTTTGGGGTCATTGTCCTGTTGGAAAATAAATCATGGTCCAACTAAACGCAAACCGGATGGAATAGCATGCCACTGCAAGATGCTGTGGTAGCCATGCTGGTTTAGTATGCCTTCAATTTTGAATAAATCCCCAACAGTGTCACCAGCAAAGCACCCCCACACCATCACACCTCCTCCTCCATGCTTCACGGTGGGAACCAGGCATGTAGAGTCCATCTGTTCACCTTTTCTGCATCGCACAAAGACATGGTGGTTGGAACCAAAGATCTCAAATTTGGACTCATCAGGCCAAAGCACAGATTTCCACTGGTCTAATGTCCATTCCTTGCGTTCTTTAGCCCAAACAAGTCTCTTCTGCTTGTTGCCTGTCCTTAGCAGTGGTTTCCTAGCAGCTATTTTACCATGAAGGCCTGCTGCACAAAGTTTCCTCTTAACAGTTGTTGTAGAGATGTGTCTGCTGCTAGAACTCTGTGTGGCACTGACCTGGTCTCTAATCTGAGCTGCTGTTAACCTGCGATTTCAGAGGCTGGTGACTCGGATGAACTTATCCTCCGCAGCAGAGGTGACTCTTGGGTCTTCCTTTCCTGGGCGGTCCTCATGTGAGCCAGTTTCTTTGCAGCGCTTGATGGTTTTTGCCACTGCACTTGGGGACACTTTCAAAGTTTTCCCAATTTTTCACACTGACTGACCCTCATTTATTAAAGTAATGATGGCCACTCATTTTTCTTTACTTAGAATTTGTATTCTGGCAAGAAAAAAGCAGCTAACAGTCTATTCAGTAGGACTATCAGCTGTGTATCCACCAGACTTCTGCACAACACAACTGATGGTCCCAACCCCATTTATAAAGAAAGAAATCCCACTCATTAAACCTGACAGGGCACACCTGTGAAGTGAAAACCATTTCTGGTGACTACCCTCTTGAAGCTCATCAAGAGAATGCTAAGAGTGTGCAAAGCAGTAATCAAAGCAAAAGGTGGCTACTTTGAAGAACCTAGAATATAAGACATACAGTGTTTTCAGTTGTTTCACACTTTTTTGTTCATTATATAATTCCACATGTGGTAATTCATAGTTTTGATGCCTTCAGAGTGAATCTACAATTTTCATAGTCATGAAAATAAAGAAAACTCTTTGAATGAGAAGGTGTGTCCAAACTTTTGGTCTGTACTGTACATACATACATACATGTATGTATGTACATATATATTTTCTTTCGATTCAGGTCTGTGATTTTTGTACTGTATTGCCAGCTTTTAAGGGTATATGCACACTTTGCGGATTTTGCTGAGGATCCGCAGCGTTTTTGGCTCTGCGGATCAGCAGCAGTTCCTGCTGCGTTGTACAGTACCTTTATTTTCTATGAAAAAAAGGAAAAACGCAGTGCACATGCTGCGGTTTTCAATCTGCAGCATGTCACTTCTTTGTGCAGAATCCGCAGCGGTTTCACACCTTCTCCATTGTCCAGGTGTCTAACAGAATGGGGAAAACCGCAGGCTAATCCGCAGATAAAACGCAGGTCTTTTGACCTGCGGATTTAGCCAAATCCGCATGGAAAAATCCGCAGCACAATCCGCAACGTGTGCACTTACCCTAAAAAAAAAACGGATCCATCGAACAATCGGAAGAAACGGATGAAAAAAACTGATGCAACGGATCCGTTTTTTCGTAGGATCCAATGAAAAAACGGATCCATCGCATCAGTTTTTCACAATCTGCGATGGATCCGTCGAGCCGACGGATTGTGACAGACGTCAAAAAAACTGATATGTGAAAGGGGCCTTATGAAACATTTTACATTTTTGTTGCCCTTTACTGCCCTCTTGTGCTCAAAGCAGAAATTGCACTAAAGAAACACTATTTTGTTATGAAAAATGATACTTAATGGAAACTATTTCCATTAACAATTTTCACGAATTAACCATTACCAACAATCAAAGTCTGTGGTACTACATTAGCAATGGGAACAATTATTGGTGATGATGAAGCAAAGCCTGTAGGTCATGCTGGTTTTTAAACGACATATGCTTACTGTTCCCTCTAAACATATAAATAATAACCTTTTATGGCATAAATACTCTTAAAAGCTCAGTATACGCCATCATTTTAGTATGATCTATTAATGACTTTCAATTGTAAACTTAAAAATCCTTAAAGGGATTATTCACTACTCTGATAACCCAGTAAAATAATAACAGTTATACTCATATGCTGGCATTTTTCAAGCGGTGTCTGCACTGGTTTCTCCCAGGCTCTCCAGACATTGTTTCATCACATGATCCCTGCGGTCAATCAGTGCTGGTTGCACTCTCCTAACATTCAGACACATAGCATACATCAGGAGGAAATGAGACAGCAGCAGCTCTGTTTCTCCTGATGTATCAAAACTAAAGGAACACAAAGAGCGCAATAGGGTCTTATCCGGGTTAATGCTGGAAAAGTAATTTAGATTATACTCACCCTTTTTAGGAGAGGTTCAAGCATGTAGGATCAGTAATCTGCTTGCTGCACGTCCAAAGGTCAGCTCTGTGACCGCTTACACATCAGATTTTGGAATAAATTCTCGGACTTTTGTGCGCTACCAGATAAATTCACCAATCCAATATTTAGGAGAAAGATTAATCCATTTATTTCCCAACGCGTTTCGAAATGTATACCATTTCTTCATCAGGGGATGACAATATATGATCAAACAGAACTGTCACAGGTTATATACAGCATGATTTCAAAAAGCGGCGCCAAAAAGGTCACATGTCATCTGGTGCAAATGTCAGGGTTCAAAGTATCACAGTTGAACTAATGCACTAATTAATCTCAATTCATTAAAAGCAATGTTTTTATTATAGAAAAAAGGAAGGAGAAGAAAAGACGACCGAAAGAAAAAAAAAAAACGAACTCATGACATCTAAAAAAAACTTTTTGGCAGAGAAATGTATATCTTAGTGCACTGAACCACGGTCAGGTCATACCTGACAGAGAGGGAGAAAAAAGGACTAGTGGAGAAAAAATAAAATATTATAATTAAAAATGATATGTATAATTTATTTGACAATAAAGGAAACTTTCTCTTGCTTTTTTAAAAAATGTATGAATCACCAATTAAAAAAATAAGAAATATATATGTGTCCGTGGATACTGCAATTGATTATAAAAAACTCTCACACGTCACTTGAAAAGGAGACGTTGGTTTCATTCACAAATATTCAGAATATCTGATAGTAGGAGGGCAAAGACACTGACTACGAAGAGCTTGCGTAGCGTTCGATGAAAGAAACCAGGATCGCTGCCCGTGTTGTCCCTCATACAGAGGGAGAGAAAGATAAAGGAGGAGAAAAAGAAAAAAACCACTCATCTTAAATACAGGAAAAATAACACTATTTTCTCACAGAAAAAATAAAAATGTGTATAAAAGTATATAGTAAAAATATATATAAAAGAAAGGGAATAAAATAATTCATCCACATTATAGAAATAAAATACATGGAATAAAAAGTTGCACATAAAAAAGGGGTTTAAACATACCAGATTAGATAAAATTCATTCTGAATAACAGATAAATACATCATTAAAAATTATTAAAAGAGAAAATCATCAAATTTATTCCATTCTAAAGAAAAACCTCTGAAATTTCGTTTAAACCAAATGGCTTGAGTGTATTTAACCTATAGATCCAAAATACTTCTTTTCTATTTAATTGCCCTATCCTGTCAGGAAAATTAGCAGGAATGTGTTCAATTGGGCTGATTTTTAGTCCACTTGGATCCTTATTATGTTTTATAGTGAAATGTCTAGAAAGACCATGTTGTAAAAAACCTTTTTTGATGTTACATCTATGCGAATTAACCCTTAAATGTAGCGGTTGGGTTGTTCTTCCAACATATTGTTTTCCGCATCCACACTCAATAAGATATATTACAAATTCCGTAGTGCAACTCAAATAATTCTTTATAGGAAAAATTTCATTGGTGGTAGATGATTTTACAGATTTTTCTCTATGAGTAATTATATTACAACAGAGACAGTTTCTCCTTCCACATTTATAAATCCCTTTCAAAGGGGCATGAATTGGATTCAATGTTAATTCAGTTTTTTGTCGACTAGGGGCCACCAATCCCTTAATAGTTGGTGCCCTTCTGAAAGTTATTCCTGGATTATTAGGTAGAAATTTTTGTAATATAGGATCATTTAAAAGTATATACCAATTATCACACAAAATTTTCCGTATTCTTGTGTGTTCAGCACAATATTGAGTAATAAAATTAGTCATGAATTTTTCATTATCGGGTTTGACTATTTTTTGTCCATAAATGAGAGTGTCTTGTGATATATTGACACACCTATTATAGGCACTTTTGATCAGATTATTGGGGTATTTTTTATCCATGAACCTATTTTTTAAAATATCAGCCTGATCTTTAAAGTCCTCAAAGCTAGAACAATTTTTTCTAATCCTCTTAAACTGATTCTCTGGGATATTCCTCAGCCATTTTCCATAATGTCCACTATCAAAAGGAATATAACTATTAATATCCACATTTTTAAAAAAGGTTTTAGTTAAAATGGTGTTGTCCTTGATAAAAATAGATATATCTAAAAAATTGATACTCTCATGTTCATAAACTGAGGAAAATGATAGTCCTCAGTTATTGTTATTAATGTCATGGATAAAGTTATTAATGCTGCTATCAGAGTTATCCCAGATAAAGAAAAGGTCGTCAATAAATCTCTTATACATGATTAAATTATTGCACCACTTGGTATTAAAAATATAAAAATCTTCAAAAACCCCCATAAAAATATTTGCATATGTAGGTGCGACCTTCGAACCCATCGCGGTCCCAAGCTTCTGGTGGTATAAATATCCATCAAATGTAAAATAATTATTTCTCAAAATAAAATCCATGCCTTTTAATAAAAACTTCTTTTGATCTTTAGACAACCTATTGTCTCTTACTAAGATCTTGTTAAAACAGGCTAACCCCAAGTTGTGTGATATATTTGAATATAGTGAGGACACATCCATAGTGAGTAAAAGATAACCTGATTTCCATTGAATTTGCTGTAGACATTGGATAAGATGAGTAGAATCTCTAATGTAGCTTTTTAAAAGTGGAACATTAGTCACCATAATTCTATCGATATAATGGGAGAGGTTGCTCGTTAAAGAACCTATCCCTGAGATAATCGGTCTCCCTGGGGGGTTTACTAAACTCTTGTGAATTTTTGGTAGGTGATAAAAGAAAGGAATTCGTGAATTTTGAACAGTAAGAAATTTTAATTCCTTTTTATTAAAAATGTTCGTTTTTTGCCCTCCTGGATTAATATATCATAATTTAGTTTTATTCCTGGGATGATGTCAAATGAGTTTTTACTATAATATTTTTCATCGGATAGTATTCTCATTGCTTCATTACAGTAATCAGATCTATTCTGAATAACTATCCCTCCTCCTTTATCTGCTGACCGAATTATAATATCCGTATTAGTCTTCAACGCCTGTAATGCCAATTTTTCACCCCTACTCAGATTATTTTTATAGTGATATTTGTCTTTAATAGAGGTAATTTCTTTAAATTTCTTTTGTACAACATCATTAAATACATTTAAAAAATGACCCTTATTTTCAATGGGATAGAAATTAGACTTGACAGGTACATCCAAATGAAATCCAGTTTCAATAATTTCATTATTTGAGAAATCACTTTCTTTAGACATGTTATCATCTTTGGAGTTTGATATCTGATTTGATTCTCTTAATAAGAAATGTCGATTTAATGTTAATTTCCTAATAAATACTTGTAGGTCTAGGAAAAGATCAAAGTCATTGGTTTTATGTATAGGACAGAAAGTTAAACCTTTGGAGAGAACTTTCTTCTCTTCTGTTGTGAGGAGATATGAAGATATGAAAATAATATTTTTAACCTATCTTCATATCTCCTCACAACAGAAGAGAAGAAAGTTCTCTCCAAAGGTTTAACTTTCTGTCCTATACATAAAACCAATGACTTTGATCTTTTCCTAGACCTACAAGTATTTATTAGGAAATTAACATTAAAACGACATTTCTTATTAAGAGAATCAAATCAGATATCAAACTCCAAAGATGATAACATGTCTAAAGAAAGTGATTTCTCAAATAATGAAATTATTGAAACTGGATTTCATTTGGATGTACCTGTCAAGTCTAATTTCTATCCCATTGAAAATAAGGGTCATTTTTTAAATGTATTTAATGATGTTGTACAAAAGAAATTTAAAGAAATTACCTCTATTAAAGACAAATATCACTATAAAAATAATCTGAGTAGGGGTGAAAAATTGGCATTACAGGCGTTGAAGACTAATACGGATATTATAATTCGGTCAGCAGATAAAGGAGGAGGGATAGTTATTCAGAATAGATCTGATTACTGTAATGAAGCAATGAGAATACTATCCGATGAAAAATATTATAGTAAAAACTCATTTGACATCATCCCAGGAATAAAACTAAATTATGATATATTAATCCAGGAGGGCAAAAAAACGAACATTTTTAATAAAAAGGAATTAAAATTTCTTACTGTTCAAAATTCACGAATTCCTTTCTTTTATCACCTACCAAAAATTCACAAGAGTTTAGTAAACCCCCCAGGGAGACCGATTATCTCAGGGATAGGTTCTTTAACGAGCAACCTATCCCATTATATCGATAGAATTATGGTGACTAATGTTCCACTTTTAAAAAGCTACATTAGAGATTCTACTCATCTTATCCAATGTCTACAGCAAATTCAATGGAAATCAGGTTATCTTTTACTCACTATGGATGTGTCCTCACTATATTCAAATATATCACACAACTTGGGGTTAGCCTGTTTTAACAAGATCTTAGTAAGAGACAATAGGTTGTCTAAAGATCAAAAGAAGTTTTTATTAAAAGGCATGGATTTTATTTTGAGAAATAATTATTTTACATTTGATGGATATTTATACCACCAGAAGCTTGGGACCGCGATGGGTTCGAAGGTCGCACCTACATATGCAAATATTTTTATGGGGGTTTTTGAAGATTTTTATATTTTTAATACCAAGTGGTGCAATAATTTAATCATGTATAAGAGATTTATTGACGACCTTTTCTTTATCTGGGATAACTCTGATAGCAGCATTAATAACTTTATCCATGACATTAATAACAATAACTGAGGACTATCATTTTCCTCAGTTTATGAACATGAGTGTATCAATTTTTTAGATATAACTATTTTTATCAAGGACAACACCATTTTAACTAAAACCTTTTTTAAAAATGTGGATATTAATAGTTATATTCCTTTTGATAGTGGACATTATGGAAAATGGCTGAGGAATATCCCAGAGAATCAGTTTAAGAGGATTAGAAAAAATTGTTCTAGCTTTGAGGACTTTAAAGATCAGGCTGATATTTTAAAAAATAGGTTCATGGATAAAAAATACCCCAATAATCTGATCAAAAGTGCCTATAATAGGTGTGTCAATATATCACAAGACACTCTCATTTATGGACAAAAAATAGTCAAACCCGATAATAAAAAATTCATGACTAATTTTATTACTCAATATTGTGCCGAACACACAAGAATACGTAAAATTTTGTGTGATAATTGGTATATACTTTTAAATGATCCTATATTACAAAAATTTCTACCTAATAATCCAGGAATAACTTTCAGAAGGGCACCAACTATTAAGGGATTGGTGGCCCCTAGTCGACAAAAAACTGAATTAACATTGAATCCAATTCATGCCCCTTTGAAAGGGATTTATAAATGTGGAAGGAGAAACTGTCTCTGTTGTAATATAATTACTCAGAGAAAAATCTGTAAAATCATCTACCACCAATGAAATTTTTCCTATAAAGAATTATTTGAGTTGCACTACAGAATTTGTAATATATCTTATTGAGTGTGGATGCGGAAAACAATATGTTGGAAGAACAACCCAACCGCTACATTTAAGGGTTAATTCGCATAGATGTAACATCAAAAAAGGTTTTTTACAACATGGTCTTTCTAGACATTTCACTATAAAACATAATAAGGATCCAAGTGGACTAAAAATCAGCCCAATTGAACACATTCCTGCTAATTTTCCTGACAGGATAGGGCAATTAAATAGAAAAGAAGTATTTTGGATCTATAGGTTAAATACACTCAAGCCATTTGGTTTAAACGAAATTTCAGAGGTTTTTCTTTAGAATGGAATAAATTTGATGATTTTCTCTTTTAATAATTTTTAATGATGTATTTATCTGTTATTCAGAATGAATTTTATCTAATCTGGTATGTTTAAACCCCTTTTTTATGTGCAACTTTTTATTCCATGTATTTTATTTCTATAATGTGGATGAATTATTTTATTCCCTTTCTTTTATATATATTTTTACTATATACTTTTATACACATTTTTATTTTTTCTGTGAGGAAATAGTGTTATTTTTCCTGTATTTAAGATGAGTGGTTTTTTTCTTTTTCTCCTCCTTTATCTTTCTCTCCCTCTGTATGAGGGACAACACGGGCAGCGATCCTGGTTTCTTTCATCGAACGCTACGCAAGCTCTTCGTAGTCAGTGTCTTTGCCCTCCTACTATCAGATATTCTGAATATTTGTGAATGAAACCAACGTCTCCTTTTCAAGTGACGTGTGAGAGTTTTTTATAATCAATTGCAGTATCCACGGACACATATATATTTCTTATTTTTTTAATTGGTGATTCATACATTTTTTAAAAAAGCAAGAGAAAGTTTCCTTTATTGTCAAATAAATTATACATATCATTTTTAATTATAATATTTTATTTTTTCTCCACTAGTCCTTTTTTCTCCCTCTCTGTCAGGTATGACCTGACCGTGGTTCAGTGCACTAAGATATACATTTCTCTGCCAAAAAGTTTTTTTAGATGTCATGAGTTCGTTTTTTAAATATATATATATATATATATATATATATATATATATATATATATATATATATATATTTTTTTTTTTTTTTTTTCTTTCGGTCTTCTTTTCTTCTCCTTCTTCCTTTTTTCTATAATAAAACATTGCTTTTAATGAATTGAGATTAATTAGTGCATTAGTTCAACTGTGATACTTTGAACCCTGACATTTGCACCAGATGACATGTGACCTTTTTGGCGCCGCTTTTTGAAATCATGCTGTATATAACCTGTGACAGTTCTGTTTGATCATATATTGTCATCCCCTGATGAAGAAATGGTATACATTTCGAAACGCGTTGGGAAATAAATGGATTAATCTTTCTCCTAAATATTGGATTGGTGAATTTATCTGGTAGCGCACAAAAGTCCGAGAATTTATTCCAAAATCTCCTGATGTATGCGATACGACCGAAAGTGGGGCAGTGCAGCCAGCACTGATTGACCGCAGGGATCATGTGATGAAACAATGTCTGGAGAGCCCCGGGAGAGACATTGGAACAACGCTGGCACTGCAGGAGAGTAGAAGGGTTATTTTACTTGGAGCAAACACTGAGAAGGGGTTGTCAGAGTAGTGGACAACCCCTTTAAGGACGAAGAGAGCTTTTCGTTTTTGTGCTTTTATTAATCACATTTCTTCCAAGAAGCATAACTTTTCTTTATATTTCCGTCGACATGGCCATATGAGGGATTGCTTTCTTGTGAAATAAGTTGCAGTTTTGAAAAAGAAGCTCTGACGCTGTTTTCTTGGATTTTGCTTACTTTTGTTGCAAAAAAAAAAAAAAAAAAAAAACCACGACCTCACAAAATTTGTTCCACAAAATTTATTTCATTTTTTAAGTTTTACTGCTACTAAAAAATACCTGGCATCAGTCTTGCGGTTTGACACCTGGACAATGGAATAGGTGGCAAACCGCAGCGGAATCCGCAGAAAGAATTGACATGTCAACTATTTCAGCGGATTTAAAACCGCAGCTTTTCCACAGTGAAAAAATAGCAGCATGTGCACTGCGGATTGTACTGTACATGGTCTGCAGAAATGCTGGGGATCCGCAGAGGCCAAATCCGTAGCGGATCCGCAGCATGTGCACACACCCTTAGTCCATCTAGTTCAGCCCATATCCTATCCTAACCTTCCCTAACATGTTGATCCAGAGGAGGTCAAAACAGTAAGCTTCACATTGGGGAAAAAAAATTCCTTCCCGACTCCACATACGGCAATCAGACTAGCTCCCTGGATCAACGCAATATTAAGGAATCTAGTGTATATACCCTGTAATATTATACTTTTCAAGAAAGGCATCCAGTCCCTTCTTAAATTTTAGTAGGGAATCACTCATTACAACCTCATATGGCAGAGAATTCCATAGTCTCACTGCTCTTACAGTAAAGAATCCACGTCTGTGTGTATGCTTATACCTTCTTTCATCCAGACGTAGAGGATGCCCCCTTGTCCCCGGGTGCATACAAGTTTTTCGTTTTTTTATTCTAATTTTTTTGGGGGGTGGGGGAGAGGTGATGACCAAAATACAGCAATTTTGCCATTTTGATTTTTTCTTCTATTACAATTTCTACATGTCCCCATAGGATACGTGAGCCTGAGATCACGATATCCCCTTATACATACACTGAAGAGCTGTAGTATTGCAGTTTATTGCACACAAATGTCAAGAGAAGCATTATTTCAAGCTAAGAATTAATGTTAAACACAAAGCACAAAAAAATGCTTATAAGAGTAAAAGAAATATCTTAAATATAGAGGCTGATAATCATCTCATGCCAAAAAAAAAACAAAAAAAAAAAACCTGGCACTGTAAAGTTGCAAATTTTTGTGCATTTCAAAGTTATGCAAAATTATTTAGCGATTTACAGATTTAATTTCAGCGCTACCAAAATTAAAAGTTATAGCAGAAATGCACTCGGCATGTACTCCGATACTGGACTGGAGCACATTCACGATTCAGATGCACAGACAACTGAAAGATGCACCAAATTCATGAACGCCGCAATCTGACGCGACACCGTGCGAGAGGCTCAGGAGTGGAGCTACCTCCACCCACAGCAGACGTCGTAATATTGCTGGCTGGCATCTGTCTACCAGAAGCGGCAGGAGCGGAGCTCCGATCGCTGCAGTTAACCTTCTAAATGCAATCAATCTCTGAAAGCATTTAAATGAGTACTGATTTTCACCCAATCTGTTTAGATCCAAAAATTTGTGGTAGTTGCATTTTAATATACCTACTGTATATAGTAGCTCAATTTTTTCCTTTAATAGAGCTAAAAATCCCTGTGCATAAACAGTGCTCGGATGAAATGTTATTATGGACTTTCATCTATAACCGTGTGCAGAACACGCCCTCTAGTGGTGGCATCCAGAATGCTATATACATGAACACAATGATGACAGCGTGTATGTTCTATATATTCTGGCTGCATGAATTTACCAGACGAACAGTACACCGTAAGCTCCTGTACTAGGGCTAGTAGTGGCTACTTACAAGTAGAATTCACCACGCAGCCATGATGTAAAACCCAAGGTTGAAATCGCACCGTTGAGGAAAATGGCAAAAGGTGCTGCAGCCAATCCGTTCTAATCACGGCCATTCAATATACGGTCTCCCATTCACTGTAGGACTTAAATGGCAGTATGGAGACTTTGTTGTGGATCACAGCTAATAAGATTCACAAATGTGTGTGTCCGCTCCTCAAACATGTCACGTTCAGGTCAGGAGACTCGAAGTCTGTCCGTGATCAGACCAAGACAAAGCATGAAGCACATTTAGATCAAGATTTGGGAGAATACTGACCAGCAATAGTATGTGCATAAAGTCTGCTTCCAAAGGTGAAAACGTGCAGCTCATATAGTTTGGCAATTTTCTCTAAAAATTCTTTACAATGTGGACGCAAACGTGTGTGCAGCATTGGTTCTCCTCGGCCCAACTGGAAATGGAATATTCCCTGTAAAAGGAAAAAAAAAAAAAACAGCATTAACCCCAAACCCCAGAAGCAATATAACACTGTTGCACTGAAGAGCAATGTCCTGTGCAGCAGATTTTTGTCACCTAAACAGAGCAGCATAAAAGTAGAGACAGAGACCCCGATTCCAGTGATACCGAGCTGCTTAGTGTAGCCTTGATAAAATCACTGTTTTATCACTAGAGGACTAGTAAGCCAGCTGCTGTGTACTCTTCTATATTTATGATCTGTATTACCCTGCCCCCACCACTGATTGGCAGATTTGTGTATAAGGAAAAAAAGGTGCTAATCAGTGGCGTGGAGTGGGGCTATAACAGGGCTCAGCATTCAGAGAACTGCTAAATCTGCGGCAAAGATGGGCTGCTGTGGGCAAGTGACAGCAATGTCACATCACCTGCCGGGTACAGCACTGCACACATCGCTGGAGTGTGGCACTGCTACATTGTTCTCATTTTCTATGGGGTCCTGAATGGATTAAACTAAACCTGCCAGCTGATACATGCTGTCCATATAACAGGCGGCACTGGCTGTGTGAACTTAGCCAGGCATACTATAAAAGCAGCGGGGGGGACAGAGACCGTGCTATACACTGGTCAGCCAGGCTGCTGGTTCCCGGTGGCTTCTCCCACCCATTGCCCTATGGTGACAGGTCTATACGCAGACTGGGTAGCATTTATCAGCTGAACAGTTCACTTTAAGCAGGGGTTGTCCGGTAAACCCCTTTAAATGTTTTTAAATATTTCTATTTAAAAAAAAAAACAAAACAAAACACTATACATGTCATTCTTCCAAACCATGAACCCCAGAAAATCAAAACAAAAAATGATAGTTATTGTCTTGTTACTGCACTTGATTTTGTACAACACAGCAAGCAGCCCTTGCGATCGCCGCCGCGTAAGGTACGGGCTACATTCCCTGGCCCCATGCCCTTCAAGTACATAAAAGGTGTCAGTCTAAACTAAAACTCATCCCACAACAAACCAAGCACTTACTTTAAAATCTAAAGTGCAAAAAAGTGTCAGGAACATACCTTTCTGGACATATGCTGGCAGTGCTGTTCTGTGGTATGGATTAATGTCTGATCCAAGTCCACCATGAGGACAAGCTTCTTGTTTCGATGCAATCGATGCTGGTCTTCCCGGCCTAGTTGTTCAGCTTGCTGGAAGAAAATTAAGAACACTCTTGTAACCCGTAACTTACATCTCAGAAAAACCAAAGAGACCTGTAGTGACAAGAGCCACAGCATGTAAAGCTATACCTATAGTGGTAAAAACAGCAGCCATTATGTACAAGTGTGAAATTGGAGATCATTTTCCAGTATGTAGTCAAACGGTTTACTGGCTAAAAAAACAATATATAGAAAAGGTGACTTGTTAGCAAACTTCCTATTGCCCTGCTATCACTCCCATATTTAAGACAGTGGAGGAGAAAACACAGACCTAGGTTGCAGCTTCCATTGCCTTATATGGCTGAAGGGTGGTAAGCAAATGTGTAAAACAAAAACAAATTTGCACCTCTGAATCGCCCATTTTAAATGGTCCCTGCGCCAAGCTCTCAAAGTGATATAGTAACAAAGTCGCTCCGAGTTAGCGGTTTTGGCTATATATTGGTAACTCACCAGCAATATTCTAGCAGGGTTTTATCCCTGATCAGTTGCATCAATACGCTTAGACCTCTTCTTGACAGCAGTGGCATATGAACTGCAGCCTATTAGCCCAGTGCATTTTCTCCTGTGTAGCCAACTAGTCAATCAGTAACTTCCAGTAAACTACTGGATGACAATCACATATGAAATCCCACCCAGCCGTTCTCCTTCCTTCCCCAACACAGCCCTTATTCCTCTGGACATGCTATTTGCAGCTGAATATATAATCTCTGCCTTATATAAAAGAGGCAGTGATCTAGTAGGCAAATCCACACAATTAGCCGTAGTTATAAAAGTTGCTTGAATCATGCTGCATGTCTATACTGTGTGTGCATAATCTCCACTGAATTTCTATTAGATTCACATTGCTCCCTCTAGTTCTATAAGAACTAACAAGGAGAAACCCATCATAAGCAGAAGGCAGAGATGACAGGCTGAAGCCACAAAGGAAAAGGCTACATAGTCTCTGCAGTGTGAGGGGACAGCACTTCTTAATCTGTGATCTATCACCGCTACTATCAGACAGGACTCATGGGAAGAACAAATACGGGCCATGAGACTGTTCTCCCTCTGAAAAGACAAAGGCATTGATAATAACTATAGTCTGCATTAGGAGAACCATATCAAATGGGAAGTAAGAATGAATGAATGGCAAAAAAAAAAAAAAATGCAACACCTAGAGTGAAGGAAATACTTATTTGATTCCTTGCTGATTTTGTAAGTTTGCCCACTGACAAAGACATGAACAGTCTATATATAATTTTAAGGGTAGGTAAATGTTAACATTGAGATATAGAATATCAAAAATAAAATCCAGAATAATCACATTGTATAAATTACTGTATATAAATGTATTTGCATTTTGCAGTGAGAAATAAGTATTTGATTCGCTTGGCAAACAAGACTTAATACTTGGTGGCAAAACCCTTGTTGGCAAGCACAGCAGTCAGACGTTTTTGTAGTTGATGAGGTTTGCACACATCAGGAAGAATTTTGGTCCACTCCTCTTTGCAGATCATCTCTAAATCATTAAGATTTTGAGGCTGTCGCTTGGCAACTCGGAGCTTTAACTTCCTCCATAAGTTTTCTATGGGACTAAGGTGTGGAGACTGGCTAAGTCTCCATGACCTTAATGTGCTTTTTTGAGCCACTACTTTGTTGCCTTGCCTGTATGTTTTGAGTCATTATCTTGCTGTAAGACCCAGCCACGACCCATTTTTAATGTCCTGGCAGAGGGAAGGAGGTTGTCACTCAGGATTTTACGGTGCATGGCTCCATCCATTCTCCCACCGATGTAGTGAAGTAGTCCTGTGCCCTATCAGAGAAACACCTCCAAAATATGTTTCCACCTCCATGCTTGACAGTGGGGATGATGTTGTTTGGGTCATAGGCAGAATTTCTCTTCCTCCAAACAGGGCGAATTGATTTAATGCTAAAGACCTCAATTTTTGTCTCAGCTGACCACAACACCTTCTCCCAATCACTCACAGAATCATCCAGGTGTTCATTGGCAAACTTCAGACAGGCCTGCATATGTGCCTTCTTGAGAAGGGGGACCTTGCGGGCACTGCAGGATTTTAAACCTTTACAGCGTAATGTGTTACAAATGGTTTTCTTGGTGACTGTGGTCCCAGCTGCATAGAGATTAACAAGTTCCCCGGTGTAATTTTAGGCTGATCTCTCACCTTCCTCATGATCAAGGATACCCCACAAGGTGAGATTTTGCATGGTGCCCAGATTGATATCGATTGACAGTCATTTTGTATTTCTTCCATTTTCTTACTATTGCACCAACGGTTGTCTCCTTCTCACCCAGCGTCTCACGTATGGTTCTGTAGCCCATACCAGCATTCTGCATCTTGTCCCTGTCATCCTTAGAAAGCTCTTTGGTCTTGCCCATGTTGTAGAAGTAAGAGTCTGACTGATTGAGTCTGTGGACAGTTTTCTATAAAGGTGACTATGTAAGACAGCTGTCCTTAACCCCTTTACCCCCAAGGGTGGATTGCACGTTAATGACCAGGCCAACTTTTACAATTCTGACCACTGTCACTTTATGAGGTAATAACTCTGGAGCGCTTCCATGGATCCTGGAGATTCTGATATTGTTTTCTCGTGACATATTGTACTTCATGTTAGTGGTAAAATTTAATTCATATAACTTGCGTTTATTTGTGCAAAAACAGAAATTTGAAAGGTCCAATATTTTTTTTATTTTACCAAGGGTAACAGGAGAAATTGGACTGCAAAAGTTATTTTGCAATTTGTCCTGAGTACGCTGATACCTGATATGTGGGGGGGGGGGGGGGGGGAACCACCGTTTCGGCGCATGGCAGAGCTCAGAAGGGAAGGAGCGCCGTTGGACTTTTTCAGTGCAAAAGTGGCTGGAATTGAGATCGGACGCCATGTCACGTTTGGAGAGCCCCTGATGTGCCTAAACTGTCGAAACCCCCTACATGACCCCATTTTTGGAAATTAAACCCCCCAAGGAACTTATTTAGATGTATGGTGAGCACTTTGAACCCCCAAGGGCTTCACAGAAGTTTATAACGTAGAGTCATAAAAATAAAAAAAAAAAATTTCCACAAAAAGGATATTTTTGCCCCCAATTTTTTATTTTCCTAAGGGTAACAGGAGAAATTGGACCCCAAAATTTGTTGTGCAATTTGTCCTGAGTACGCTGATACCCCATGTGGGGGTAAACCACTGTTTGGGCGCATGGCAGAGCTTGGAAGGGAAGGAGCACCGTTTGACTTTTTGAACGCAGAATTGGCTGGAATTGAGATCCATGTTGATGCCATGTTGCGTTTGGAGACCACCTGATGTGCTCAAACAGTGGAAACCCCCCAATTCTAACTTCAACCCTAACCCCAACACACCCCTAACCCTAATCTCAGCCCTAGCCCTATCCCTAAGGGTGTGTGCACACGTTGCGGATCCACAGCAGATTTGGCCCTGCGGATCCGCAGCAGTTTCTGCTGCGTTGTACAGCATCTTTATATTCAATGGCAAATGAAAAACACAGGGCACATGCTCCATTACCAGGTGTCAAAACACAGGGGAACACCGCAGGCTAATCCGCACTAAATCCACAGGTAAAACGCAGGTCATTTGACATGTGGATTTACCTGCGGAGTTAGCCAAATCTGCACGGAAAAATCCACAGCAGAATCCGCATCGTGTGCACTAGGGTGACCGGATCTCATATGGGGGGAAAAAATGTTGGAATCTTGTCCGTCTGGACCCCACAAAACGATTCCCCTTTCCAGATATTGAGATAGCCAAAATTTGAGCTCAATCAAACGACGTTAACCCGTGCCGCTCGTCGCTCAAAGTTTGAAAAAAAACAGGATTTTTTGGGTTGCTTACCGTAAAATCTGTTTCTCAGAGCCTTCATTGGGGGACACAGAGACCATGGGTGTATGCTGCTGCCACTAGGAGGCTGACACTATGCACAAAAGAAGGTTAGCTCCTCCTCCGCCGTATACACCCCACCGACCGGCAGGAAATTCCTCAGTTAGTGAGAAAGCAGTAGGAGAAGTAACGGAATAGACCGAAAACAGAACGAACAACTCAACTGTAACCAATCGACAAACATAAGAACAGGAGTTGTAGAACATGGGAGGGTGCTGTGTCCCCCAATGAAGGCTCCGAGAAACAGATTTTACGGTAAGCAACCCAAAAAATCCTGTTTTCTCGTTCGCCTTATTGGGGGACACAGACCATGGGACGTCCCAAAGCAGTCCCTGGGGTGGGAAACAAACTTCCATCAGGCCAGTGGACTCACCACCGCGGCCTGCAGAATCCTTCTACCTAGGCTGGCGTCCGCCGAAGCGTAGGTGTGGACCCTGTAGAATTTCACAAAGTGTGAACCGAAGACCACGTTGCAGCTTTCCAAAGCTGCAGCGCGGAAGCTCTGTGGCGCAACGCCCAGGAGGCACCCACCGCCCGGGTAGAGTGCGCTCTGATCCCTGAAGGAGCTGCACGATGCTTGACCCGGTATGCCTCCAAAATTGCCGATCTGATCCAGCTAGCAATAGTGGCCTTTGAGGCTGGGTGACCTTTCCTTGCACCGTCTGGAATGATAAACAGAGTCTGACTTCCGCAAGGAAGATGTCCTGGCTAGATAGACTCTCAATGCCCTGACCAGGTCCAGCTTGTTCAAGGATCGCTTCCGAGGATGAGCTGGGCTCGGGCAGAAGGATGGCAGAACAATGTCCTCATTGAGGTGAAATGAAGATACCACCTTCGGAAGGAAAGAGGGCGGAGGCCGCAGAACTACCTTGTCCTGATGAAGTACCAAAAAGGGAGCGCGGCAAGAAAGGGACGCTAATTCCGACACACGTCGGATGGAAGTAATGGCCACCAGAAAGGCCACCTTCCAAGAAAGGAGGGCAAGGGAAACATCCCTGAGAGGTTCAAAAGGAGGACCTTGCAGAACCCCAAGAACGAAATTAAGATCCCAAGTATCCACGGGCGCTCGATACGGAGGAACCGTGTGAGCCACACCCTGAAGAAAGGTTTTGACCTGGGGCCGGGAGGCCAGCGTCTTCTGAAATAAAATGGACAGTGCCGAAACTTGACCCTTCAAGGAACTGAGAGCAAGCCCCGCATCCAGCCCTGTCTGAAGAAACGCCAGAACAGAAGGAAGCGAAAAAACCATGGCCGCAATGTAATTGGCCTCACACCAGGAGAAATAGGCTTTCCAAGTACGGTAATAGATCTTGGAAGAGGAAGGCTTTCTGGCGCGGATCATGGTATGAATCACTCGATCAGAGAATCCTGCCCGTTTCAAAACCTCGGTCTCAACAGCCACGCCGTTAAATTGAGCGACCGAGAATTGGGGTGGCAAATCGGGCCTTGCGACAGCAGATCTGCCCTGTCGGGAAGCTTCCAGGGGGCGTCCGCGAGAAGGTTGACAATGTCCGTGAACCAAGACCTTCTGGGCCAATTCGGGGCGATGAGGACTGGAATCCCTTCTGCCTTGATTTTCTTCAACAGCTTGGGAAGAAGAGGCAGGGGAGGGAACAGGTAGGGGAGCTTGAACTGTGACCAAGGAACGGCCAGAGCGTCGGCGCCCACTGCCAGGGGGTCCCGAGACCTGGACACGAATTGTGGTACCTTCCTTTTGAGGCGAGACGCCATGAGGTATACGTCCGGGGTTCCCCACCGACGACAGAGCAGATGAAACACCTCCGGATGTAGGGACCATTCCCCTGCCGCGAGACCCTCGCGGCTTAGAAAATCGGCGGCCCAGTTGTCCACGCCGGGAATGTGAACAGCGGAAATTGTTGGAACAAAGGTCTCTGCCCATTGAAGAATTCTGGACACTTCCGCCAGGGCTGAGACACTCCGTGTCCCCCCTTGTCGGTTGATATACGCCACCGCTGTGGCATTGTCTGTTTGAATCCTGACAGGCAGGCCCTTGAGGCGCCGTTCCCAGTGGACGAGAGCCAGAAGGATCGCTCGTATCTCTAGGACATTGATCTGCAGAGCTGATTCCCGAGTCGACCATCGACCCTGAACAGTGTGATTGCGGAACACTGCACCCCAGCCGATGAGGCTGGCGTCCGTTGTGACACTCTGGGAAGAAAGGACCGCCCCGAGAGAATGAGGGGAGACGTCAACCACCAGTTGAGAGACCGCTTGATCCGGCATGAAAGACAAACCGTTCGATCCAGAGACAGAGCCGACCTGTTCCACCTGGACAAAATGGCCTGCTGGAGGGGCCTGGCGTGAAACTGGGCAAAGGGAACTGCCTCTATTGCTGCCACCATCTTCCCCAGAATCCTCATGGATGTCCTGTGAGATGAAAACCGTGCAATCTGTAGTGATCGGACGCCCTGCTGCAGGGAAAGAATCTTGTCTTGTGGGAGAAATACCCTTGACCGACGAGTGTCGAAAAGAAGGCCCAGAAACACAAGGCGTTGAGTAGGGATCAGACAGGACTTTTTCCGGTTGACGATCCACCCAAAACTGGACAGGGTGTCTAGAACGATCGCAACACTTAGGCGGGCCTGATGAAAGGAGGGAGCCTTGATCAGAATATCGTCGAGATACGGAAAAAGAACAAGACCTCTGATCCTCAACAAGGCCATCAACGCCGCCATAATCTTCGTGAAGACCCTGGGAGCGGTGGTGAGCCCGAAAGGGAGCGCGACAAACTGATAATGTTCGTGGTGAATCGCAAACCACAGGAACTTCGGATGTCCGGGAAAAATATGGGCACGTGTAGATAGGCATCTTGGATGTCTATGGAACACATGAATTCCTGCTCCTCCATGGAGGCAATCACCGAGCGAACCGACTCCATCCGGAAGTGGCGGAGGCGAACTCTCTTGTTGAGTAACTTGAGATCCAAGATGGGTCGAACCGCCCCGTCCTTTTTCGGCACCACAAACAGGTTTGAATAAAACCCTGTGAATCGTTCCGATTCGGGAACGGGCACAATCACCCCGGAGCTGAGGAGAGAGGCGATGGCCGAACCGAACCCCGGGATCAAGGCAGGATCCCGTGGCGGACGGGATTGGAAGAAGCGATACCGTGGAAGAGAAATGAACTCTATTTTGTATCCTGTCGATACAACCTCTCTGACCCAAGCGTCCTCTACTGAGGCGAACCAGACGTCGCTGAAGAAAAGAAGTCGACCTCCCAATTGGAAGGGACCCACGGAAGACCGATGATAGTCATGCGGACGTAGACCGTCCAGATCTAGATCTGGGTGGTCTTCCCTGGGAAGAGTGGGACCACCAGGACGGAGTGGGCCTGAAGGAGACCTTCTTTCTTTCCTGACGTGCTTGTGGCCTTTGCTGGTTGGAAGGGTTTTCCGCCGCATTGAAACGGCGGAAAGACCGAAAGGGACGGAACTGACGCCTTGGAGGAGGTCTGCGAGGCTTGGATTGGGGGAGAAGAGAACTCGTACCTCCGGTAGCGTCCTTAATAATCTGGTCCAATTGGGACCCAAAGAGACGCACTCCTTGAAAAGGCAGATTAGTCAGAGACTTTTTAGAGGACAAGTCCGCCTGCCAGGCCTTGAGCCAAATTGTACGTCGGATTGCCACGATGTTGCTTGACGCCTGAACCGCGCAAGATGCGGCATCCAAGGAAGCAGAAAGCAGATAATCCCCCGCATGGGAAATCTGATTGGCGAGATCGGCCAAATGCTCCGGTTGTGCCTTATCCAGAATGCCCTGCCGAAGGTCCTCTGCCCAAGCGGATATAGCCTTTGCTGCCCAAGATGAAGCAAAGACTGGACATACCGCCGCAGATGCCGCCTCGAAGGCAGACTTTGCTAGGGATTCTATGATTCTGTCATTAGAATCTTTTAGAGACGCTACACCCGACAGCGGAAGAACAGTATTATTAGAGAGTCTGGATACGGGAAGGTCCACTGAAGGAGAAGCGGCCCAGTTGTCCGTGAGCTCTTTAGCGAACGGATACAGCACGCCGAGACGCTTTCCTCTTTGAAAGCGTCTAGTCGGATCTTCCCTTTCCTTGGTAAAAATCTTCCCAAACTCGGAATGAAAGGGAAACACCCTGGAAGGTGTTTCCGCCCGTCTGAACGAAACCTCCTGATCTGAGGATTTCGCAGGGGCGTCAGTGATGTCGAAGGTATGGTGAATCGCGGCAATGAGGTTCTGCACCGTAACCTTCATGTTCGCATCCTGATCCGAATCCAGCTCTAAGACCCCTTCAGATTCAGAAAGCGCTTCACCTGACTCGGGAGAGGAGGCCCGAGAGGGAGACTGCTGGGGAGTATGGGGTGAGGTAGGGCGAGGAGAGGACTCCGCCTGGAGATCCTGCCTGGGTCTCTTGCGACTGACACTGGCTGGCTCAGATGGGACGTGCTAGGTCCCACAGAAGCTCCCAAGGGCAACTTATCCAGAACGGCTACTAGGGACTGAGACACCTTGGTGAGGTCTGCCACCGACCGTGATAGGGAGGAGGCCCAACCCGGCCAGGGGGGCTCACTCACCCCTGGGGCTATGGATGGCTCCTGAGCGGCGTCGGGCTGGATTGGATTGCTACAGTCCAGGCAGAGGGGAGAGGACTGACCTGAGGGAAGTTTGCGGTTGCACGAAGATCATGCGAAGAACTTGACTAGGGTGCAGGGGAGGGCCAAAGAGCGGGTACGATCAGCCTTAGGGATAGACATTGTGAAAAACCTGAGGTAGTGCCGGAAGGTTGGGTGACAGAGGGCGGAGAAGGGTCAGTCTGCCATGCAGAGCTACTCACGGTCCGGTGTCCCCAAAAGCGATGCTGCTCGACCTGTCCGGGGATGCAGATCAGGGAGAAGTCCAGTTGGCCGTCCCAAAGAGGCAAAAAGCTGCTTGCAGAAACTGCTCAGGGGCTGGGGAGCCTCTCCAGCTGCGTCCGGCTGGCAGGCTGTGAAGATGGCGCCTGCCTGTGGAAAAGCGCGGGTCCCGGGGAAGGGCGGAGCTCCTCGCAGGGTTAATAATTGCTGCCCTCTAGCCATAATATGCTGGGCAGGAGAGGGAAAGGCAGGGGGAGGGCCTGGGGAGAGCGGGAGTGAAGCCCGCTTAGTAGAAAGGGGCGGGGGGCGTGGCCGCGACGCTGCGGTAGGCCCGAACACAAGCCGGGGCCTAAATTAGTTGCGGCGGCCGCCTGTCAGCAGGGGGTCGGCACGGAAGACGCGTCGCAACACCGGGCCGCGTCCCTGCCCAGAACTGCCCGACTTCAGCGCTACCCCTGCCGAGATGGAAAAAAAGGGGGGGGAAGCGCAGAACGAGGCCCGTGAAGACCCGGGGCCTGCATGGATGCGGTGACCGTGGGGGGATGCGGGGCGTGCAGGGACCCTAACGTGGTCCCCCTGGCGACCGCTCCAAGAGAAAACGCCGGGGGAAGACTGACATACTCACCCAGGCAGGGGGCCTTACAATAAAGGTACCTGAAAATCCCACGCTGTCTGTCTCTATGAAATCCGCGCCTCATCCAACCTTCAGGCTCTGGTAGGTGAGAGGGTGGGAGGTGGGGGGCAAGGACCGTCCGTGCGGCTGGCACCTACTTGTGCGAGGCTCCTGGTCCTGCTCCGGAGACCTATGAGGATACGGGGTGGCAGTACACGCCGTACTCAGTCTCTTTGTGGGAGTACGGATGTGACTGTTCACTCCGTATCCCTCCGGAACCTGCAAAGAAACGACGCACACTGAGGTAGATATGGGTCTAATAAAAGATCCGTGTCCACCTCCTACTGACACTAAGCTAAACTGAGGAATTTCCTGCCGGTCGGTGGGGTGTATACGGCGGAGGAGCTAACCTTTTTTTGTGCATAGTGTCAGCAGCATACACCCATGGTCTCTGTGTCCCCCAATAAGGCGAACGAGAAATCCAAATTGAGGTATTTTAAGATTTAGGTATTTTGCATAGTCTGTTAGACTATAAAGAATGTGACAACAACATTGCAGAAATAGCCCTGACCAAATTTTCGAACCATTTGTGGTATTTGAATGCAGAGTTGGTGGGATTATCGGTTTTTGATCCCACCATTACAGACAATGAAAAGTTGTTAATGGCTAATAAATTGCTCAGTAGCACAGATGAACCATCAGAGCACGCTAACCTACATGAGTTGATAATTTTACATAGTTATCCAATCTATTCTAGAGCTTTTGTTAAAGTAGTTTTTGAAACGTCAGAATATAATGCTCGGCATTTGCTTACAACTTGCAGGACATATTGCTTTTGTTCTTCATCTTTTGTCAGAAGGTCGTTAAAGTCGGTTACTTCCTACCTCTTAATTTTTCTTTCCTAACTTTTGGATTTACAACCCTAGCGTGCTCTGATGGTTCATCTGTGCTACTGAGCAATTTATTAGCCATTAACAACTTTTCATTGTCTGTAATGGTGGGATCAAAAACCGATAATCCCACCAACTCTGAATTCAAATACCACAAATGGTTCGAAAATTTGGTCAGGGCTATTTCTGCAAATGTTGTTGTCACATTCTTTATAGTCTAACAGACTATGCAAAATACCTAAATCTTAAAATACCTCAATTTGGATTTTTTCAAACTTTGAGCGACGAGCGGCACGGGTTAACGTCGTTTGATCAAGCTCAAATTTTGGCTATCTCAATATCTGGAAAGGGGAATCGTTTTGTGGGGTCCAGAAGGACAAAATTCCGACATCGATTTTTTGCGGTCACCCTAGTGTGCACACAACCTTACCCTAGCCCTAACCCTAGCCCTAAGACTAATGGGAAAATGGAAATAAGTACATTTTTTAAAATTTTATTATTTTCCCCTAACTAAGTGGGTGATAAAGGGGGGGGGTTAATTTACTATTTATGGCAGGTTTTTCCGATTGGCAGCTATCACACGCTAAAATACGCTTTTTATTGTATAAAAAAAAAAAAAAAAGTTTTTGCATCACATTTTGAGAGCTATAATTTTTCCGTACTTTGGCCAACAGAGTCATGGGAGATCTTATTTTTTGCGGGACGAGTTGACGTTTTTATTGGTATCATTTTCGGGCATGTGACATTTTTTGATCGCTTTTTATTCCGATTTTTGGGACGCAGAATGAACAAAAACCAGCGTTTCATGAATTTCTTTTGGGGGGTGCGTTTACATCGTTCCGCGTGTGATAAAATTGATAAAGCAGTTTTATTCTTCGGGTCAGTACGATTACAGCGATACCTCAATGTCTTTATGTTTTGGTGCTTTTATGCAATGAAAACAATTTTATATAAAAAATTATTTTTGCATCGCTTTATTCTGCGAGCTATAGTAACTTTATTTTTTCGCTGATGCCGCTGTATTGCAGCTCGTTTTTTGCGGGACAAGATGACGTTTTCAGCAGTACCATGGTTATTTATATCCGTCTTTTAGATTGCGCGTTATTGCAGTTTTTGTTCGGCGGTATGATAAAGCATTGTTTTTTGCGTCATTTTTTTTTGAAGTGGTTAACTAAAGAGGTTAACTAGTGAGACCGTTTTATAGGGCGGGTCGTTACGGACGCGGCGATACTAAATGTGTACTTTTTTTTTTATTATTATTATTTACAAAAGAATTTATTGAGGATTTTTTTTTTTTTTTTTTTTTTTTTTTTTTATTTATTTGGTGATTTTTTTTAGAAGTTATTTTTATACTTGTTTATTTTTTTTTTACTTTATTATATTGTCCCAGGTGGGGACATCACTATAAGGTGTCAGATCACTGCTCTGAGCAGGCACTGTGGAAGCCGCCTCTCTGCAGGCCCACGAAGGCCCCCGCGGCCATATTGGATCCGGGGGCCTGCAGAGAGGAGACCCTCGGAGCAGCACAGCACATCGCGCTGCTCCGGGGGTCGCAGGGATGCACGGAGGAAGCCCCCTCCCTGCGCGCTTCTCTCCTATGCCCCCAGTACACTGCGATCATGTTTGATCGCAGTGTGCCAGGGGTTAATGTGCCGGCGGCGGTCCGTGGCCGCCCCTGACACATAGTGCCGGGTGTCAGCTGTGATAATCAGCTGACACCCAGCCACGATCAGCGGCGCTCCCCCCGGGGGTGCCGCTGATCATTATGACGTAGTATCCCGTCCTTGGGAATTAAGTCCCAGGGCACATGGATGGGATAGTACATTAAATGGCAGAAAGGGGTTAATGCAGATAACGAGTTGATTAAGAGCGTCTATCTGGTCTATAGGAGCCAGAACGCTTAATGGTTGGTAGAGGATCAAATACTTATTTCTCACTGTAAAATGCAAATAAATTTATACAATGTGACTTTCTGGATTTTATTTTTGATATTCTAGCTTTCAATGTTAAAATTAACCAATCCTTAAAATTATAGACTGTTCATGTCTTTGTCAATGAGCAAACTTACAAAGTCAGGAAGGGATCAAATTATTATATTCTTCACTGTATACTATTATTTAAAGGGAACCTGTCAGCAGTTTTGGCTGCTATAAGATGCAGCCACTGCATTTCAGGGCTTTTCTACAGAATTCTATAATGATGAAGATAAGCCCCTGACCCAACCAGCAAGAGAAGAAAAGTTTTATTATACTCACCCGGGGGGTGGTCCGGTCTGATGGTGTTGCGGGTCTGGTGCCTCCCATCTTCTCGCGATGCCGCCCTCCTGCTTTCTTCCTCGCTCCCGGAATCACACTTCTGTGCAGGCGTACTTCTCTGCCCTGTTGAGGGTAGAGTAAAGTACTGCAGTGCGCAGGCGCTGGACCGCTCTAACCTTTCCCGGCGCCTGTGCACCACAGTACTTTGCAATGCCTTCAACAGGGCAGAGAAGTACACCTGCACAGAAGTGCGATTCCGGGAGCTAGAAAGCAAGCAGAAGGGCGTTGTTGCAAGAAGATGGGAGACGCGGGACCCGCGGGACCCATCTGACTGCCCCCCCGGTGAGTATAATCAAATTTAGTTTTCTTATCTTGCAGGTCGGAAAAGGGGCTTATCTACAGCATTATAGAATGCTGTAGATTAAGCCCTGAAAGGCGGTGGCCGCATCTTATAGCAGCCAAAACAGGTGACAAGTTCTCTTTAATACTTGCTTATGTTGCATTACACATAAGCAAAAAAAATTGCTTACAGCTGTAACAAAAGATTCGGCATTGTCTCACCATGAACTCCATTCTAAGGCAACACTGAGATTAGGGTGTAACATTATTAACTTCTTATGGGGCTGTATTGCCATCTAATGTGATGTGGCATCGCTAATTTGATTTTCTGTCACCGGTTGCGAGTCGCACACAACTCACTTGCCACATGTGCCTGTGACTTACTTATGACTTGTCTCTAATGCAGCTTTTTTTTTTTTTTTAAACAGCAAACTCCCATCTCTAAAATACTCTCGAAAAAGCAAGTTGCACAAATAGCTTGCCTGAGGGACGCCGTTACATCATACGCTTCACAATGTAGTCGAAGCATAACTCATTACATGCAGTTGTAAAATAGGTTTAATGCCTTTGTTTAATACAAAGAATACTTAATCGAGATGAATTTACACTGCTCCCAGTGTCAAACATATTGTCTTTTGGCCTCAGTTGAGTTGGTATATATGGAATCGCTCAGGCTGCTTCGCTATACCATAAATATAAAGGAACTTACGGGCGACATTACTATATATAAAAATCAGTGTGTGTGTGTGTGTGTGTGTGTGTGTGTGTGTGTGTGTGTGTGTGTGTGTGTGTATATCACCAACAAATCACGAAGCATCTTTCATTTCACCAGAGCTGTTCAAAAGAAGCTAAGCTGTGATTGCTTGCTATGACCAACAGTTTTCCTTGCAACCAATCACTAAGCATCTCTCATTTCACCAGAGCTGAGCTTGGGGTGGTCCCAAGGTCAAAAGGGGCGGGGGAGGTGGTGCCCAAGGTCCCCTCGCGTGATATTATTTGCTGGAAGTGTCACAGGCCAGGATATATAGCTGCCTGTTGTTCCCAGACCACCGAGCAGATGGACTTTAGCATGGGATGCCGTAGTTCATACTACGCATATCCAGCTTGCAGTGTGAATTCGCCACCTAACGAGGGGCCCGTGAAGGTGAACGGGCGACCAGCAATGGCACTTCTAGACTCCGAGAGCTTGGTGACCCTTGTGAGGGCCAGTTTTCCTATCAACATACTCCCGGGTAAAAAGATTGGCGTTCGGTGCATACATGGCGATGCAAAGGACTACCCTATGGCCAGGGTGAACATTGAAACGGTGCACGGCACCGAGTCGCATGAAGTTGGCGTTGTTCGAGATTTGTTGCATCCTATAATTATTGGCCGGGATTTCTGTCTGTTTTGGGATCTGTGGGGGAAGGGTTCTGAGTGTGCTAGCAAGAGCAGGGAACCAATCCACCCCAATGAGGCATCACCACCACCAGAGGCAGACTGGATTCCTTTATGTGTCATTGTTGGGGATGAAGAGGAAGGGTCCCCTGTACCTGACATCCCGGAGTTAATGGTGACCGGGGAGAATTATGGGACTGCCCAACATAGGGACCCCACGCTGAGGGAAACCTTTAACAATGTCACCGTCATTAATGGGGTTGCACAAGAGCCGGGAGCAGACACAAGGTTTCCCTATTTTATGTTGAGTGGGGAATTGTTGTACCGGGTCACGAAAATAAGGGAGGAGGTGGCAGAGCAGTTAATAGTACCAGGCCCCTATAGACAAAAAGTGTTGGACATGGCCCATTCACACATCTTGGGGGGACACCTGGGGATGGAAAAAATGCAGGAACGGATTGTAGAGATTCTATTGGCCTGGGTGTCACCGGGAAATAGCAAACTATTGCAGGTCCTGCCCGACATGTCAGTTAACTGCCCCCACATCTCATTTTCGGAACCCTCTTGTGCCACTGCCCATTATTGAGGTGCCATTTGAGAGAATTGCCATGGACTTGGTCGGTCCCTTAGTTGAATCAGCTCGGGGCCATCAGTATATATTAGTCATCCTGGACTATGCCACACGCTATCCTGAGGCCATTCCCCTGAGAAACTCTTCCACGAAGAGTATAGCCCTCGAGCTGGTCCATGTGTTTTCCCGGACCGGTTTGCCGAAGGAGATCCTGACCGACCAGGGGACACCTTTTATGAGCAAGGTGATGAGGGAATTGTGCAGAGTCTTGCAAATATCCCAGTTGAGGACTTCAGTGTACCATCCGCAGTCAGATGGCCTTGTTGAGAGGTTTAACAAGACGCTGAAGAGCATGCTGAGAAGAGTCAGAGAAAGATGATAGAGACTGGGATTGTCTCTTACCGTATTTACTGTTTTCTATCCGTGAAGTTCCCAAGGCCTCCACGGGGTTCTTGCCCTTTGAGCTTCTGTACGGCCGGCATCCGCGAGGTCTCCTAGATATAGCCAAGGAAACCTGGGAAGCCGAAGTCACGCCCCACAGAAGCGTCATTGAGCATGTGGCACTGATGCAGCAGAGTGTTGCGAAGGTGATGCCCATTGTTAAAGAACATCTCCGCCAGGCACAAGAGGCTCAGGCCAGGGTCTACAACCGTTCAGCCAGAGTGAGGCAGTTCAATCCAGGAGACCGAGTTCTCGTGCTAATCCCGACGGTGGAGAGTAAGTTCTTGGCCAAGTGGCAAGGGCCATATGATGTGGTGGAGAGGCTGGGAGACATGAACTACAAGATCCACCAACCCGGAAGACAGAAGCCATACCAGGTTTACCATGTCAACCTCATCAAGCCGTGGCAAGATAGAGAGCCAGCGGTAACTCCGTGCTTGCTCGGCAACCTAGAAGAGGAGGTTGGAGCGGTTACCATAGCGGAGACCCTATCGAAGGCCCAGAAACAGCAGTGCCGGGAGTTACTCCAGAAAAACAGGGACCTGTTCTCAAGAGTTGCCGGGGGTGCACGAAGCTGGTGTAGCACAAAGTTATGACCGAGCCACATGTGCGGGTGAAATCGTATTGTATTCCTGAGGCCCGGCGAGAGGAATCTCCAAGGAGGTGTAACGTATGTTGAAACTCGGGGTCACTTAGGAATCCAAGAGCGGCTGGTCGAGCCCGATTGTCCTGGTCCCAAAACCTGATGGTGAATGGAGGTTCTGCAACGATTACCGGAAGCTGAATGAGGTCTCCAAGTTCGACGCTTATCCCATGCCACGCGTTGATGAGCTCATTGAGAGGCTTGGACCTGCCAGGTACATAACCACTTTGGATCTGACAAAGGGATACTGGCAGATCCCCATGGCACAGGAAGCCAAGGAGAAGACAGCATTCTCCACACCAGACGGGTGCTTCAAGTATGTCCGGATGCCGATTGGCCAGCAGGGAGCTCCGGCAACCTTTCAGAGGGCTATGGATAGAATCCTTGCACCTCATAAGCTATACGCTGCCGCGTACCTGGATATCGTCATCTTTACCCCTGGACAGGGAGTCTCACCTGGAAAAGGTCCAAGCAGTGTTTGACGCTCTAAGGGAGGCGGGGTTTACAATAAACCCGAAAAAGTGTGCCTTGGGTAAGGAGGAAGCCAAGTACCTCGGATATGTAGTGGGGCGTGGCGAGATCAAACCCCAAATCAATAAAGTGGAGGCAATTCAAACATGGCCAAGACCTCTGTCAAAGAAGCAAGTTAAAGCCTTCCTGGGGATTGTGGGGTACTACAGGAGGTTCATCCCAAACTTCGACACAATGGCTGCACCTCTAACTGATCTGCTTAAGGGGACAAAGTCAGTGATGGTCAGCTGGTCCGAAGAAGCAGAGTCAGCCTTCCAAGAAATGAAGGGAGTTCTTTGTAAGCAACCCGTTTTGGTGGCCCCAGACTTTAAACGTGAATTTGTTCTCCAGACAGAGGCCTCAGATGTCGGGGTAGGAGCAGTCCTTTCCCAAGAGATACGTGGAGAGGAGCATCCTGTTCTCTACTTGAGTAGGAAGTTAACTTCTTGTGAGAGAAATTACTCAGTTGTAGAGAAGGAGTGTAAGGCAATAAAATGGGCAGTGGCTACAATATACTACTACCTGGTGGGACAGAAGTTCAGATTAATATCCGACTATGCCCCGCTCAGACGGATGAGGGAAACAAAGGGTAAGAATGCTAGGGTCACCCGCTGGTTCTTAGCCCTACAAGACTTCAGCTTCCATGTAGAGCATAGGGCCAGGAAGCTACATGGGAATGCCGATGCCCTCTCCAGAATCCATTGCCTGGTAGGTGAAAGTGCCAAGCCCCATGGCTTTAGGCAGCAGGGGGGGGGAGGTATGTGGCAGGGCTAAGGGTCGTGTAATCGATGGGAGATGTGTGTCTCATAAATGGCTTGTCTCCATAATGTAAGGCATAACAAATGTTGCTGTATTATTAATAAAATGTAAAATATATATATATATATATATATATATATATATATATATATATATATATATATATATATATATATATATATATATATATAATAACTAACCGTAATTAGTTACTATGCCCGGGCGGCGCCAGGCTCTTCGGCTAGTTTACCACCGTACATACCTATCAGTATACTACAAATGCAGCGTAAATCAATGAGGCTGCAAGAGGCCATAAATCCCAAACTTCATGTGCAGAGGTGCCAATACTTGTGCCTGGTTTATCACCATCAACATAAGAGTAATCCGGTAATAGCTATTCCTACCGATCTGACTGGTTATACCATCTCCCATACAGATTTTTGGAGAGTGGTTATCTTACTGTGGCTAAACCTTAGTTGAAAATGACTTTCACTGCAGATTGCCATCAATGATCTGTGCGAGTAGTACTGGACCTGTGCTGTTCTCAGGATTGGTGGAAGTCCCAGCAGTTGATTTGTTACTAATCAGACACTGGTGGTATAACCTAAGGAATGCCAGCACTTTTTGTAATGTAAAAACTCCTTTAGCAGAATACTAAACAGAAGAGCTTACCTCTGAGCTAACCATAAGCTCTGGGACACTGTGCACCATAGAGACTGTAGCTGTTGATAACGGCACCTGTTGTTTTCCGTTCTTGCTTTGTAGCCTGGAGAAAAACAGGACATCATTTTAGTTCACAAATCACATTAGGCCTCATTCAGGTGTCAGATTCTCAGGTACAAATCTTTTTTTCACAGAGACTATATAGCTATGGGTCCCCTATGGGGCTGTTCACATGTCCATGTGTTTTTTCCAGTCCCAGTGGTTTAACACCAAACCACAGATACGTGTCCAATTTTGATCTGGGTCATTACAAGTGAACCAATGCAATTTTACATTTTCTAATTCTTTTGAAATTTTGCTCATTGTTAATAGTGTGCTAGAGAATGGAAAATGTGAAGAAAAACATTTTCTTCTATATACTTTAGTTTTCTTACATTTTTTAGTTTTGAACAAAAAATGTGAATTTCTGTATTCCATTCCTAAACTTTTCAAAAAGTTCACATGTGCCTCCCATGGTACTAGCCACATCTGTACCAAAAGTCAAGTTGGTATCTCAAAGGGATCACACTTCAAAAAATAACGAAGACTTCAGATGTGTTTAGCCTGTGGTCCAACAGTGCAGGGTCCATATTTTCCAAATAAAAAAAAAAAAAAAAAGGTTTCAGATCTTGTCCTGATCCTAAACCAGGGAAATTAGATCACCTCTATTATACACCAATAGCTGCTACTGCCCAGGCGCCATTTTAAAATAGATTTTTTTTTTTTTTTTTTTTTAACACTCCTCAGGAAAACAAAGAACATTAACTGCACATTAAGGCTATGTGCCCACGTAGCGTTTTAAAACGCTCACTAAAAACCGGACTCCTTCCCGGAAATCGCGCGTTTTTTTCCACGCGATTATGATCGCTATTTTGCCACGATTTTCGCGTGCGATATTCAAGCACTTTCCAAGCGATTTGAAGCATCGCTTGGAAAGTGATTGACAGGTTGGTCACACTCGTCAAACATAGTGTTTGACAAGTGTGACCAGGTTTTTACTATTGAGGCCGCCTATGCGGCATCAATAGTAAAAGATAGAATGTTAAAATAAATATAAAAAAAAAAAAAAAAAATCGGGGTATATTTACCTTCCGGCGTCCCGCGCTGCATTCCCGGGCTACAGCGTTCCCAGTAATGCCTTGCGAGACCTGTGATGACGTAGTCTCGCGTTACTATAGCGGTCTCGCGAGACCGCTAGAGTCACGCGAGACTACGTCATCACTGGACCGTGCCGCAAGGCATTACTGGGAACGCTGAGGCCGGGAATGCAGCGCGGGACGCCGGAAGGTAAATATACCCCGATTTTTTATTCTTTTTTTTACAGGGGTATGGTGCCCAGGGCCTGGAGGACAGTCTCCTCTCCTCCACACCGTGGGTACCAACCGCACGAGACGCTTAACTTCCCGCATGGGGGGCATAGCCACATAGGGGAAGTAAGCGATTCTCATGCATTCCTATGGGTGCGGAATCGCGGCAATTCTTTGCGATTCCGCACAAAAGAATGAGCATGCTGCGATTTTTTCCGCGATGCGATTCCGCCGCGGAAAAAAGCGCAGCATTAGCACAGCATGTGCGGAATGCCATAGGAACGCATGGGGTGCGTTCTGTACACGATTTTTAAACGTTTTTGCGCCAAAAATCGCGGCAAAAACACTTAAAAATCGCTACGTGGGCACACAGCCTAAACATTCGATTGTGCTGCAGAGCAGGAACCACGGCTGGCACCTGCCTGCAGAAGGGTTTTTTTTTTTCCCCAAGTATATACATATATTCATTATATAAACTAGGGGGCAGGTCAGTGAGGTATCAGTGACATCTCAGCAGGCTAAATCAGGAATATATAATCAGAGCACCACATGAAGACCACCCACAGGCCGCCCCGGAGCACGAGCATATCATTAACACAAAACTGAAAATAGAGATTAAACAATAACCACAAGACATTAACCAAGGTACCATTGTAATCAGTATAACAGCGCCGACCTGACACTGTCTGTAGGTTACTCTGCACAATCCTGCTGACAGGTTCCCTTTAAGGGTATAAGAGTTCAAAGTTTGAAAAGTGCAAAATTTTCCACCAAAATTCAATTTATTTCACAAATAAACACAAGACATATTAAAGAAATTTTACCACCAACATGAAGTACAATATGTCATGAAAAAAAAAAAAAAAAGAACCTTGGCATCACCGGGATTTGTTGCAGAGTTCCAGAGTTATTACCACATAATGTGACAGTGGTCAGAATTGTAAAAATTGGCCTGGTCATTAGTGTGCAAATCACCTTGTGTGGTAAAGGGGTTAATTCTACCCCGAGATATAGAAAAAAAAAAAAAAAAAAACGCAAAATCATACTAGCCCAAAATTCTGACTCAAAACTTAAGAAACCTATTTAAAAAAAATAATTAATTTAGATAAAGATTCAAAACTTAGATTTTTAATTTGGTAATGAAGCTCTGAAAAAAAAAAGAAAAAAAACACCAAAGCGAAAACATTCTAAAATGCCAGAAAAAAAAAAAAAAGAAAAAAAAAGCAGGTTTGGATCACTTGAAATGGTATAACCCATCTGAGTCACACAGATAATAGTTGCCAATGCAAGTCTATAGGTCCATAAAAAAAAAAATAAAAAAAATATCAGCACTTGAATACCATCATTGTCCAGTATGATTTTTCATCTGTTTCAAAGAAGCTTGAGAGAACTTTGGATGAAAAAACACTGATGAAACGGATGGTAAAAACTAACACTGACCAAATATTGATGAAAATTGGTCCGCTTTTTGCACACACAAAAAAGTCACTGACATGTGAATGAGGCCTTAATGACACTTCACACTATTCATGATCATGGAAGAAGAACGATCACTACAACACTGCTCAGAGTTACCATTTAGGGCTCTACAAGACAGAACTATCGACAGCAAAGTTTACCACGAAATAGCCAAAACCCTGATAAGAGAAATACTGGTCCAGGTTTATAGCACCAGAGACAGAACGATTCCGATTCGCTCTGGGGTCTGACCCATGATTCTGCTTAGGACACATGTTCAGGTTTTCAATAATCCTCAACATCAAGGTCTCTGGATTTGCCACAAAATCACAGCAAATCCACAGAGTAATACACTTTTTTTCTCATTTCTTTGTTATTTTATCTCCACATCCATCAAGGACTTTTTTTTTTTTTTTGAGAGCGAGCTCTATGGCACCATTTGGATTATGTAGCAACGAGAAAAACTTAGTACACCTCCTTTAAATTCAACACATCAGGAGATATACATTTATAGAAATATGGTCCTTAGGAGATCTTAAAATCTGGTAAATACAACCTGAGACGAACAGCCCATGACAAATTACACACAAAAACGAGGCCAAAACACAGAAGTAGTGTCTGAAAAACTAAGTACACCCCATTATTCAATAGCTTGGAGAATCACCTTTAGCAGCAATAACTTGAAGTAATCGCTTTCTGTATGACTTTCTCAGTCTCTAACATTGTGGAGGAATTTTTTCACACTCTTCTTTACAACGTTGCTTAGAGAATCGGACATCAAATTCAAGTTACCCAAACCAGAGAGCATGAATCAGGACAATGGCCGTACAACTGCAGCCAGGTAAGTGTTAGTCTGAACGTCCTGAGAAAGCAGCTGAAGACTGTCTTGGCGGGCTAGTCCGAGGCAGGTCCCTGACTGGATTCTCCGCACTCTGATCCCTCTGACTGACCACTTTCACCCTATACGTGTACACACACAGGGAGAGACTTGTGTCAATTGGCACGGGATGGGGTGAACCGGTCAGGGACCTGCCTCACACTAGTGAGGCACAGTTACAGCCCCCTCTCTGCATTCTCAGAGAAGCGATCGATCCAGCGGCGCCCATGTGACAAACCGAATGCTGCCAGGGAGAACAAAGTTCATTTCCTCCTGGCAGCGGGGCTCACAGTGCAGGCACCGGCAGGATAGTAACGTTATTAATTTTTCTGTTGATAAGTTCCCTTTAAGGCACAGACTTCGACTTCTGCACCATGATTTTTCTTCTTTTTCAACCAGTCTTGTATAGATTTGGTGGTGTGCTTGTGATCATTTTCATGTTTGCAAGACTATAAGTCAAGCTTTAGCTTTTGGACACATTGCAGCATATTTGATTCTACAATTCTGTGGTGTACAGAGGAGTTCTTGGTTGAATCAAAAACTGAAAGATGCCCAGGTCATGTGGCTGCAAAAAAACAAGCCCAAATTCATCACCCGTCCATCAGCACGCTTGACAGATCGTATGAACTGTTTAGGATATGCTGCGCTTGGTTTTCTCCAAACGTGGCGCAGGGCATACTTGTTCAATCTTTTTTCTAACTGTACAGTCATCAACTTGAACATTTAAAATGTCGAGACCTTTAGTGTTTGGGCTGTAGCTCTTGGGTTTTTTTTGCAATTTCTAAGAGCATTGAGGTTTGACCATGGGATGAATTTACCTCAACATCGTCTCATGGTAAGGTCACCAACTGTCTTTAATGTTTTATACTCGTGAATAATTTGTCTCATTGTTAAATGATAGACTTGATAATTTTTTTGGAAATGGCCTTATAACCGTTCCCTGCATTTTCTAAGTTCATCGATTAGGTCTCTCCTCCTTGGCATTTCAAAAATACTCCAGACTGCCAACACATCCGCTTTAAGGGAGGTAGTTTTGCTTGCCGATGAGCAATTAAAAGGGAACATGTCACCTGTTTTGGCTGCTGTAAAGGGCCTTTTACACATAGCGATATCGCTACGTCACCGATTTTGTGACGCAGCAGCGATATCACTAGCGATATCGCTACACGTGACACTTACCTCCGACTGGTTCCCCCGCTTGTTATCGGTGATCGCGCGAGAACGTCCTGGGCCGTTTTCTCGTCGTCGGCTTCCTGCTGGCACCGACGAGCGAGCAATGGACGCAGGCGGAAGAAGTCATCGCCGCGTCTGACAGGTATCGCTCACCGACCGCTGCTGCATCGCTGGTGAGATCTGCCTGTTTGGCAGCTCACTAGCGACCATTTAGAGATGCACCAGCGATCCTGACCGGGTCGTATCGTTGTCGGGATCGCTGGTGCATCGCTAAATGTAACGGGGACTTAAGATGCGGCGGCTGCCTTTCAGGGCTTATCTACAGCATTCTATAATGCCAGTCCGATGGGTGTCGCAGATCCAGCTCTGGCACCTCCCATCTTCTTGTGACGCCGCCCTCCTGTTGCTTCATCGCTCCCCGGCATCGCGCTTCTGTGCAGGCGTACTTCTCTGCCCTGTTGAAGGCAGAGTAAAGTACTGCAATGTCCAGGGACTCTCTGACCTTTCCCGGCCCCTGCATACTGTAGTATTGTGCCCGAAGTATACCTGCGCAGGAGCGCGATAACGGGGAACTATGAAGCAACAGGAGGGCTGCATGGCAAGATGGGAGGCACCGGACCAGTGACACCCATTGGACTGGACCGCCCCCCCCCCCCCGGGTGAGTATAATAAGAAAAATAAGTTTTATCTTGCAGATCGGACCGGGAGCTTATCTACAGCATTATAGAATGCTGTAGATCAGCCCTGAAAGGCGATGGCCACATCTTATAGCAGCCAAAACAGGTGACAGGTTCCCTTTAAGGGTATCTGATTATAAGCACCTGGCTGCTACTTACTCCCTTAATTCCTGTGGAAGAAGTAAAAAGTAAATGTACTTATTTTTCACACACTGCTTTTGCATTTTGGCTTAGTTTTTTTCTAAGTAAGTGATACACCGTAATTTAACCTGTATTGTTCATCTCAGGTTGCATTTCCCTTATTTAAGATCTTCTAAGGACCAGATATTTACATATTATGTATACCCCTCCTCACATGTAAAGCACCATGGAGTAAATGGCGCTATAAAAATAAATAATATCTCTTGATAAGCAAAACCAAGAATTGAAAGAGTATACTTCAGGTTTTTATGACTATGTAATGTATTTTATGCAGTAACCTGTCTTATCTATTCTGTTATTTCCAAAAACTGTTTTTCGGTGATTACTTTGTATCTCCGTTCATACTGCACCCACACACACAAATGATACACCATTTGAAAGGTAAACTTGCCCCCTTCAGCAAGAAAATAGCCAAACCACACATCCACGATTTGATCACAAAATACAGTTTAAACATTAATTTTCATAAACCTGCAGTAAGGAAAAAACGACCTGCAGGTGGCACCACAGTACCCCAAAGCACACTACCACAGAGCTGCTTACAGACATCACAAACAAATCCTAACACTTGCCTTGGGGGCTTTCCAGCTTGCCAAACTGCTTGCCTAGCCTATTTAAGGCACACTGGAGGATTGCACACTTCACTGCAGGTGAGTCACATATGCAAACACATTTGGAAACATGTACTGCCTATTGAATTGCACACTTGCTCCATTCATACTCCACCCACACAAACAAATGATACACCATTTAAAAGGTCAAATGACCTGCAGGTGGCACCACACTACCCCAAAGCACACTACCACAAAACTGCTTACAGACATCACAAGCAAATCCAAACATATGCCTTGGGGTCTTTTCCATCTTGCCCAGCTTATTTCGGGCACATTGGAGGATTGCACACTTCACTGTAGGTGAATCACATATGCCAACACATTGGTAAACATGCACTGCTTTTTTGGTGATTACTTCGCCCCACACACACACAAACGATACACCATTTGAAAGGTAAACTTGCTCCCTTCAGCAAGAAAAGAGCCAAACAAACCACACATTCATGATTTTATCACTAAATACAGTTTAAACATTCATTTCCATAAACCTGCAGAAAGAATCAATTACCTGCAGGTGGCACCTCAACTGGAAGACTTTTTTGGGCCTCTACTTATCAAACCAATTGTATTACCAATCTACATATATAAATACCTGTCTGTGTTCATCAGCTCATGAAATACATTTACATTTGACCTGCTTTTTGTTCTGAAATTGCCTGCGCCCCCGATGACCAGTGTGCAAAGATTTCGCAGGTGCCAAGCTAGTTTTTTTTTTTTTTACTGAAGAAAGGGGGTTTAAAGACTTTTGAGCTTTGATTTTAGCATAGTAATAGAACTATGCAGCAGCTGCAAGTGACTGGCATTCTCACGAGTTAAACAGTCAGGACAGACGTAAACATTGTGGCAATCGTGTTGGCAGATCTTCTGCACCATGGGGCTTTTTTTTTTTTTTTTTACTATTTATTGTTCAGTATAAAGAGGATTGCTACTTAATTGTGTGGGCCGAGAGGAATACAGTAATACAAACTTTTTAGCAGTTTTGCTAATAAAAACATTTTATTAAAAAGTCATGCTTGTGTTGACGCATATTGCGAGTCAAAGATCCTGGGCCCGCCACGATGCACAGATACACCATGAGGGCACATTCACATGTTCAGTCTTTTACATCAGTATTTGTAAACCAAAATCAGGAGGGTTATTCCATGGTAACTTACGTTACATTCACAAGCCAAAAACTGAGTTAATAATGGCTACGGACTGTTCTTTGAAGGCAGGCACAAAAATGAATGATTGTATATTGTACATTAAATTATTCTCAATAGATTTCAACACAGACTGATTTTTCAAGAATACAAAGTAAATACAAAACAGTGTTATTACTTGGTAACTTACGTTACAACACAATGTAGTAACTTGCGTTACAAAGCTGATGGTAACTTACGTTACAACACCATTACTTCATATGAGAAGTAAACTTATTGTAACGTGAGTTACTAACTGTGTTGTAACGCAAGTTACCATGGAATGACCCAGGAGTCGGTGATACATACAGAAGTGGTGCACTTGTTTCTATTGTACTTTTCCTCTGATTGTTCCACTCCTGATTTTAGCTTACAAATACTGATGTAAAATACTGACCATATACTGATTGTGTGACAGTGGCCTTAGAAGAGAACTTTAGAGGCTAATTAAACAATAACCAGTGATCGGATTCCTTCACTGCAAATATCAATTAAATCAGCATAACGACGCCATTATGGCTATGCCTTTACTTTACAGTGTTAAATCCTGCTGAAAAGTCCTCCAAGCTTGTCAAGCTGATGATTTGTTGTAACTGTGCATGAGATCTCAGAATATTCATGGATTTTGTTGGTACTGTAAGAAAGCTGCATTTACAGACCAAATACGCCACAAAAATGCAATGATGCCGCATGTGATCATACCCTTAAACACAGCATAATAAAGGAGTTTAGTGGCTATCCTAGGGACAGTGTCTTACTATAGCTCACCTGGATAGTACTACATTTTATATGCATTCTTTTTAAAACCTATGACCAAAATGTAGAAATGCATTTTTCCAAATTGAGACTGATCTTCTGTGAGTTTGCAGTTAATACAGTCCTCAGATTACGCATCTGGATATTCACACTCCTAGGATTGTTAAAAACCACACGTTCACTTTAGTCCACAGGCCATTACTAGCGATGAGTAAGTATACTGGTTACTCGAGATTTCCCGAGCATGCTCAGGTGATATCCGGGTATTTGGATGTGCTCGGAGATTTAGTTTGTCGCCGTAGGTGCATGATTTGCGGCTGCTAGACAGCCTGAATACACGTAGGAATTTCCTAACAAACCGGCAACCCCCCACATATATTGCCGCAAGTCATGCAGCTGCGTCGACAAAACAAATCTCCAAGCAAATCCAAATACTCGGAGATCACCCGAGCATGCTCGGGAAATCTCGAGTAATGCGTACACTCGCTCATCACTAGTCATTACAATGGTATTGAATACATTTTTTCATTTTAAGGCAAATTATATTTTTCTGGAGTATAATGTGGGGATTTTGCTCAAATTGTACTGATTTGAGTATTCAGAAACTTGGAAGCAACTCTGCTATGCTGGGCAGATACCTGGTGACGCGAGCAATATTTAACAAGAAAACCACATAAGTTGCGGGGATTTGACCTTACCCTCCTTGGCTGATCTGACAGCTGAGGACCCCAGTTGCTCCAGCAAGATTGCTGGCAGGGTAAATGCAGCGATGTTAGTAGAAGGTGGGCTGTCGCAAGTCGTAAAGAATACTGGTTTTGTTCAGTGTCGTTGAGTAACCGTTTTACTTACTGTGTCAAGTCTTGGCCACATTCCGCACACAAGCCCTTCATAACCACTGGATGGTTACAACTTGATAACCTTACCAAAACACCCCTGTAAGAAAATCACACAAAAGAAAAAGACATTAAACATGTGTAACATGTAGAGATCTATAGGCTAACCTTTCTGCGTAAGTAACCCAAAAAAAATACAAACTAACATACTGCAACACTGTTTATTTGGGATCACTGTCTTGCTGAAATGTCCACCCTTGTTTCAGCTTTACTATCCTGGTAAATGGCAACAGATTTTCATCATGAATGTCTAGAAACATTTGTCCATTCATTCCTCATTCAATTAAAAAAAAAAAAAAAAACAGCCCCACCTAGAAACTTTACTGTTGGTATGGTGTTTTTGGGGTGACATGCAGTGCATTTTGGCCTCCAAACATGGTGTGTATTATGGCATCCAAAGAGTTCAATTTTGGTCTCATCTGACCAGATTAAATTCTCCCAGTATTTCAGAGGATTGTCTAATGTTATTGAGAAAACTGTAAACATGCTTGAACATGCTTTTTGTTCAGCAATAGTCTTGGGTGGCGAGTGTGCATATAGGCTAAAGAGGTGGAGTTCATTATGGTTGAGTGCATCAATATGTTTTGCAACAATAAGGTTGCAAAGGTCTTGAGACAGTGCAGTGGTTTTACCCATCATGACCCATCATGATCTTTTCTTTAAATGTACAATACCTTTTCACTGTATCATTTCTCATTATTACACATAACTTAAATTTATGGACATCTATGGTTTAATTTCTATGCCTGTGTGGATTGGATGGGTTGTTAGTTACAGATATCTGGTGAGAATTTCGTGTCAATGTAAGTCTAACTATGGTTATACCAAACTTGCATTTTTAAACTACGGTAAGAGGTAAAAAGGGAAAAAAGAATTGGCATGCTATGGTATGGGCTCAGCTACAGAGGCTGCTGGATACATGGGGGACCCTTCAAGCAATATATGTCCTGAGTCGGAAAAGGTCTAAAGAGGTAGTCCCATAATTGAAAGTTATACCCCATACATAAGAGATAACTTACTGGTCACTGAGGGTTACACCACCTGGGCACCCAGTGATCACAAGGAAGAGGAGCTCCGTCTGAATGGAGTAAAGGTGGAACATGGTTGACCTCCAATCCATTAATTTTAAACGGAAATAGCCTAAGGTTGTACTCTGAACTCTCCAGCAGTCCCATACTAAATTAATGGAACTGTACACCTACACTACATTCAGACGGGGCACTACAGCACTGAACTCTCTCCTGGATTGAAAGTGATGATGTCCTGATCACCAATCACCTGATCTGCAAGAAATCAATGGCCTCAAAAGGACATGTCACGGGATGGTCATGACATCAATCCTTAAATGGGCAGAACGGTGGCTCAGTGGATAGCACTACAGCTTTGCAGCGCTGGAGTCCTGGGTTCGAATCCCACCAAGGACAACATCTGCAAGGAGTTTGTATGTTCTCCCCGTGTTTGCGTTTCTTCCCACACTCCAAAGACATACTGATAGGGAATGTAGATGATAATGTGTGCAAAGTGTAAAGCGCTGCGGAATATGATAGCGCTATATAAAAATAAAGATTATTATTAAGGTCCATCAAACAAAGAGCAGCAGCAGATTCTGGTGAAAAATGTGGCTTTTTTGTAAAGTTTCCCTATATAAACAGAATGGAAAACCACTGACAAAACCTTGCTAGATTCCAAAGCACTATACAGAATAAGGCCTAGTGCATATGGCCATGGACCTGCACTACCCATCTGTAGCCATGTTACTAGCACACACTCCTCAAACATTGCGATAATGCAGTGTTTAACCATGTACTGTACTTTTCTGTAGCTCAATTTAGAAAACCCCATGTAAAATCTTATAAAGGAAAGACATCCTTTTCAGACCTTTCAAGCAGGCTTACCATTTTGCGACACAGCACCTTCACAGCCCGCAGCACTTTACTGACACGATCAACAAAGTCCCCTTTGGGATTTGAACCCAGGACCCTAGCAATACAAAGCAACAATGCTAACCACTGAGCCACTGTGAGTGTGAACAATTCGCCAGAGGTTAAAAAAATATAAAGGCGGATGTACTCCTGTACGGGCACTCATGTTTTTCTGATAAATCCGGTTTCAAATATTATAAAACACAATTTAGCGCCTGCTGCTTTTATGTATCACTATCAACTGGCTGTAAAATGCCTTTCACAGCCAAATCGGTCAGATGCGAGGTCTCCAGAAGCCCCTGTGTAGCTCAATTCAATTAGTAATAGCAATATATACATTGTTTGGGTTTTTTTAAACTTAGGAGAAATATGTGAAAGTTAATTTTCACCGACTTCATCTTTTTCACTTATGAACTGTCCGGTCCTAATCTTCCATAAGTAAATATACTTGTAGCTCAGAAAATCAGAAATATAATTGGAAAGCGCAGTATGTGCCTTGCCTGGCTTCCCTCCTGTGTGCTAGACAACCTCCTCCCTGGAGTAGCACATGGCAAGGTTCAGCTGCCGGCACACCCCTTCCTTACAGAAGCAATTGTTTACCACCTATCCTCAAAGGCAGCCATGGAAAACAAAAATGGCCCTTTCTCCCATCTCTCCAGAGACTGCAGCTCCACAGATGGGAACAGACAGATGTGTTTTGCAAAGTATAGCAAGCCGCTTTGCTGGATAAAAGCTGCTACCAAACAGTTGTCCTACCCCATTCTGTACCCACACTAATGCAGCTCTTCCCATTACTATCTGCAGATTAATGTCATTATAGATCCTTTGTTGGAGGCTTCTCGCTCCTAACAATCAGCCTGCGGGCAGCACAGCTACTCACTAGCACTGCGTTACGGAGAGACGAGGTGCTGTCCTGCTGGAAGCGCACTAGAACACTTCTCAACAGCTTAGTGCACTGCCGATTACCAGAAAAAGATATGAACATTAATCATCAACTTATAAATCATGCTGAATTACAGAAAATAAAAATATAAGGCGTGTCGGCAGTTTTCAGCCGTGCCACGGTCGGTACACATTCATACTCTTAATGGTGCTCTTTATTAGGGTATAATCATACACACTCCATGACTGCTGGCGCAAATCCAAGCGTGTGATGCAGAAAAACACATTTACGTGTCACAGGTGAATTTGCCCTTATACAGTGTCATTAGAAAGTTACCTGTTGTGTAAATCAGATTTGTATATTTAAGGGAATCTGCCAGCAGGTTTTTTAATTTGAGAACAGCATGATGTAGGGGCAGAGGCCCTGATTCCAGCAATGTATCACTAACTGGGATGCTTACTGTAGAGGAGAGGATCACTAGAGGACAAGCAAACCTGCTGCCGTGTAGTCATCCGTATTCTTGTGCTCTGTGCAACTCCACCAACATCACTGACTGGGAACTTTCTGTGTACACTCTGCATAGGTAGACAGCTGCCAATCGGTGTGCGCGGTTAGACAGAGCTCAGTATTCAGAAAACCGGAAGATCTGCAGCAGAGAAAACTGAGAAGTGCAGCAAGCAGTCCAGTAATACATGTAGGATCTCTGCCCCTACACCATGCTGCTCGCAGATGAAAAAGACATAGGATCCACCATTCACAATGTGATGTAACAGCTCACCTTCTCCCCCTCCATTCATAAAGACCAAGTCAGAGCGTGCATGACAGTTCTCCAGGTTCAATGCCACTATAACTGACCAGATGGCGTTACCCTTTTCTCAGTCTCGTGGTCCCAAGAGGGGATGTTCCCCATGTGGGAGATGTGTTGCATGCCCCAGTATTGAGCGCACTACTGTATTCCACTCTTCGGATGGCAGCACGAAATTTAAAAATCACACAATTACATGCACCCCAGCATTATAGAATGCTGCATATCATGCCTGCAAGGTGGTGGCCGTATCTCATGTTGGCCAAACCTATCGACAGGTTCACTTTAACAAAACTTTACTGATACAGTTGTGTGTGCATAACATGCGTTCTTAACCTGCAGACTATGCACAATTAATGTTACTCCATGGAGAAAATCTGCACATAAAACACCGGAGGTCAATTTACGCTTTCTATTAAGTCAGTCCACTATGCTGGAACTGCAAGACGCTGCGTTTGTGACTCAAAGATATGCGCCCTTACCCTAAAATAACCTCAGCAGGTATTCACCCTCTCTGGGTCCAGAGACTGCTCCCTGGCACAGCACGTGTCACAGTTCTAGCCAGTCACTGAGATCACTACACATGCATCGAGCTCAGCGACAGCACCGAAGCGGACAGCCCGCGGTGACCTGCGCTGTTGATGTGCCACCACCACTGCAGCCAAAACCCTGGGACCAGAGCATTGGTAGGAAACAGCCTGTGGACCCAGGGGGGTGAGCATCTATTGAAGTTTGTTATTTTAGGTATTTTACAGTTTGAGGCCCACTCTCCTGACATTGGACAACCCTTTAATTCATGGACATAAAACAAGGCTCATCAGTAATAGAGCACCATGCACTGTATTTAAGGCCTAATTTGGAGACTTGCAAAGCAATGGCTCACAATTAAAGGGGTTGTTCACTACTAGGACAACCCATTCTTGACCAAAATGTTTGGGGCCCATAAAATAATAAAGCTTATACTCACCTCCCGTGCCGGCAGTCATTCTCCCCGGGGCTTCTGTGCTAATGTTGTGACACGTCACAGCGCTGACGTCACTGTACCAGCCTTCCAACAAATCGACCATGAAAATGAAGTCCGGGCTGCCTCTGGGGTATGACGTTATCCAAGTAGTGGATAACTTCAGTGAATGACTTCAAGAAACCCAAAAATGTGGCCTTACTTAGGAAACTACACATCTAGACGTTTAGCATGGTGTGAAATCACAATTTTTCTTGATGGAAAACAAGTGAATGTGGGTCATGAAGGAATCTTTTTCAAAGTTGGCACAGTACAAGCAAAAGGCAAAAACAAAAGAAGTTGTTCAAAACCTCTTCAAAAACACTTCAGGAAGGGAAAAAAAAAACTCACAACTATTCTCAAATAAGAGGTTTCCGGAAACGGGTTTCTACTTGAAAGCCAAAAAAAAAAAAAATCTGCACATAAGATTATAGCATGTTCACACAACTTTTTTTTTCAGCGTGGGACAGAACAGACAGGTAGGGATATGGTTGTTTTTTATTTGTGTTATTAGAGTAGACGAGGGATTCAGTGGAATGGGCATTAAGTGACTATAACCGTGTTTGTGATTTTACCAAGCCTTGAGCTTGATGTCAACGGACAATACAAAGGTGACAACTGGGCAGCTGTGGGCTGCTATTTTTAGGTTGGGCAGGCCCAATACCCATGGCCCCTTAACAGGCTGAGAATAACAGACCCCAGCTGTCTGCTTTAGCAAGGCTGGTTGTCAAAAGTGGGTGGGGGGGGGGGGGGGGGGGGACACCACGCAGTTTTTTTTTTTTTTAAATTAGTTAATTAAAAAAATACAGTGTGGGGACCACTCCATTCTTGATAACCAACCTTGCTAAAGCTGACAGCTGAGGGTTGCAGGCTCCAGCAGTCAGTTTTGCCTGGCTTGTTATCAAAAATACAGGAGAAACAAGACATTTTTACATTTATAGCGCAGCAGCAGCTGAAGAGTACTCCAATCAGCCACCGCCTGCACTCACTGTTAACAGTTGAGTACAGCTCTCAACATTGCCACCTGCTAGCACTGATTGCAGCGCGAGCATGGGACAGCAATGCGAATTGTCTTCAGCACCCGGCACAGGGAACAGAGCAAACTGTACCGCTGATTCCCAGGCACCGGTATGTGTGATACTGATGCAACACAGTTTCCACACGTATTAAATACATGGACACTGCTATCTCCTGGGTACTGGCTTTTCCAGTACCAGAAATATCAGGATGTGTGAAAGCCCTTAGACTCATTCACACATCCGATTTTCATGTACAAGTGCTATCTGTGATGTCATGGATAGCACTTGCACCTGTGACAGTATAGAGGGAAAATTCATATGTCGAGGATTTTTCTATCGCGGAGACATGTCCAATTTTAACCAGAGGAATGAATCAAAATCAGCAATGCAAAAAAAAAAAACTTGAGCCACACTAGGAGAACATAAGTTCAATTTTTTTTTCCCCCCACATAATGTCAAGATGGAGACATTTTTTCTTTTCATTTCTCCACATAAGAGAAAATCAGATGACACTCATACTCACACTGATCAGAATTATTTAGGTCATTTTTTATAGCATTTGAAAAAAAAATAAATCGGATGTGTGAATGAGGCCTTAGGGTATGTGCACATGCCATCTTTTAAACGCTGGCATACCTGCACCATTTTTAAGCAGAAGAAGTTGACTGTTTTTCCTGAAGAGTTGTCCTTCTAAAGAAGCTTCAGTGTCAGCAATAATGTCGACTTTTTTTTTTTTTTTTTTTTTTTTTTACTTCACATATAAATTGGTGGCTCTTCCAAGGGACTTTGGAAGACTGAAGCAGTTAAAAGTTACAAAAGGTAGAACATATGCAAAGCAAGCAGTTTTGACATCGCAGAGCATGGGCATGATTTTTAGCTTTATCTATCGTTTTTTCAAGCAGATTCCAGGCAGAATCAGCCAGAAAAATATAAATTGTGCACATACTCCAAACGATGACTTGCAGCCTATACTTTAGGATTTTGCGAGTCTTAACTTCTTCAGGTTTAAAAAAAAAAAAAACACCATGTAGTTAAAAGCAGAGAACAGACGATCCTTGAGATGTTTTTTACATGGATGTTTTTGGCCGCCTGAAAAAGTGTGTGTACACATACCCCAAGACTGTCAGAACACTTTTACATTACTGCAGCCCTAAGAGAAGTCTGCATATTAGATATTTCTTTCAAAAAAATTGTATTAGTTTTTATAGCAACAAAGGGAAATATGTGAAAACAAGGGAAAATCTTATAAAATAGAAAATAAAATTTGCAATATATAATTTATTTTACAGCTTTGTTCGTAAGTTCATGGGACATTTCAGATCATCAGAGCTGACCTGGGTTCACATAAGACCCTGCCAATTCTGGCACAATAAAGGGATCAATATGATCAGATTATAATGGAAATACTGGAGTAATTACCACATTTCATACACAGCGCTCAGACAATGCAATAGAGTTGCAAAAGAGCAGTATTTGCCCAATATGTCAGAACCTTTTTTTGCATCGTTCACTTGGTGGAACTTGCAGGAAGGGGCTTGGTCTCTAAAGGACTAACTAATCACTATAAGTTACACCAGGAAATGATGTAGTCATCTCGTGCCAGCTAATTTTATTAAAGGGAACCTGTCAGCAGATTCATGCTCCCCAGCACCACGGGCAGCGCGCCTCCCTCCCCAGCACCGCGCCTCCCTCCCCAGCACCACAGGCACAGTGCCTCCCTCCTGGGTTGCATGACTGCAGCCAGGTATATTTTTCACTGACAATACATTTTATGGAAAATATACATAAGAGATCTGTCTGGGGACCATATCCAGACAGGAGACTAGTCCGCACATGTACTCCAATAGCCCCCAGCCTGATCTTCAAACTATACAGCTCTGGCAAAAATTAAGAGACCACTGCAACATTTTCAGTTTGTCTGATTTTACTATTTATATGTATATTTTTGAGTAAAAGGTAAATTGCTCTTTTATTCTATAAACTACTGACAACATGTCTCCGAATTGTAAAGCACTAAATTTTGCATTTATTTTCAGAAAATGAGAAATGGTCAAAATAAAAAAAATGCAGTGCTTGTAGACCTCAAATAATGCTAAGAAAACAAGCTCATAATCATTTAGAAACAACACTACTAATGTTATAACTCAGGAAGAGTTCAGAAATCAATATTTTGTGGAATAAAAAAGATTTTTAATCACAGCTTTCATGCGTCTTGGCATGCTTTCCACCAGTCTTTCACACTGCTTTTGGATGACCTTATGTCACTCCTGGTACAAAAATGTAAGTAGTTCTTCTTTGTTTGATGGCTTGTGACTATCCATCTTCCTCTTGATTACATTCCAGAGGTTTTCAATGGGGTTCAGGTCTGGAGAATGGGCTGGCCATGACAGGGATTTGATGTGGTGGTCCTTCAGCCACACATTGATTGACCTGTGTAGCATGGCGCACTGTCATGCTGGAAAAAACAGTCCTCAACTCTAAATACCTTGGCAGAAGGAATCAACTGTTTTTCCAGGATAACCTTGTATGTGGCTTGATTCATACGTCCTTCGGAAAGATTATCCAACCCAGTTCCAGCCTTGCTGAATCATCCCAAGATCACCGATCCTCCACCAAATTTCACAGTGAGTACAAGATACTGTTGGCTTGTACGCCTCTCCAGGTCTCCATCTAAGCATTAGTCGACCAGGTATAGGGCAAAGCTGAAAATTAGACTCATCAGATACGATTACCTTACTCCAGTCCTCTATGGTCCAATCCTTATGGTCTTTGGCACACTTCAGCCTGGCTCTCCTTTGCTTCTCAATGATGAAAGGCTTTTTTCTACCTTTACATGACTTGAGCCCTGCCTCTAGGAAGGAGTCTGTTACGAACTGTTCTTGCCGTGCACTTTACCCCAGCTGCCATTTGACATTCCCTTTGTAGGTCACTTGATGCCATCCTACGGATGCTGAGTGACATTCGAATAAGATGACGGTCATCCCTGTCAGTGGAGAGTTGTTTTCTCCCTCTGCCGGTCTGTAAGCTTTGTTGTCCCCAATGTCTGCTGCTTGATCTTGTTGTAATGGATTGAAGTCTTAGAAATTTTAAGGATGGAGGCAACATGACGTTCAGTGTCCCTCTGCTAGTAAAGCCAGAATTGAGCCCTTCTTTTCCTCACTCAAGGCTTTTCTTTTCAACTCCTTTGGCATGGTTAAAAGTCATTTTGTCATTCCTATTACTTTTGGGATATTACTAGCACTTTTTTTTGCCATCCAGTTTGTCCTATTGCAAGAGGATTGTGAACACCACAGCAAGGTTTTTTTTTTATACTTTCCTTCGTTAAATAGGATTTGGTTCAGGTGATCACCTAATCAGAAGCCCATTAAGTAGAATGAGGTGTACTCTGGTTGGAATCCAACTGACACTGGAATGGAATGGCTGTCAGACATGTAGAGAAGCTGATTTTTATAAAACTGTGCAGTGGTCTCTTAATTTTTGCCAGAGCTGTATATTCAGAGAGAAATATACCTGGCTGCAATCATGCAGCTTAAAGGACTAATTAAAGGGACACCACTTGTACAGAGTCCGGTGGGCGGTCCTGACCTAATCAACATCCTCACAGGCCACATTGTTTGTTCCCTTTGCTTCCTTGGGGCAACAGAGTTACCAGCAAATTCAGAGACAAATCGTTTCCAGAGCGATGATTGCATTCCTTCATTCATCATATAAGTAAGCTCCATTTGTCATTTTGTTTATGATTGAAAAAAAGGCCGCTTGTTGGCCGATACGTTGGTTTAATGATGCATTTTGGATGAAATTAAGGAATAGAATCCTCTCTGTGGTGCCTTGGAAACGATTGGTCCCTGGACCCGCCACAGGCCGATTTACCATTATAAGACATGTTCAGCCTTCCACGGGCAGAAGAAGCCAACACCAGAACACATCAGATCACGGCCACTGTGGTGGTGTCTCAGAGTGACTTGTAATGGCAACCACAGGCCTGTGGATGACAGCGGGCTGTATAGGAGGATGGCCTATACTATAGCTAGGTACACACGAGCAGATATTCTGTTACCTGAGAGAAGCGGGTAGATTATGCCAATCACATACTGATAACATTCTGTTAGATGAGAAGAGGGAAAAAAAAGTCTCCATCTTGTCAATCTGTGGAAATCAGACTGCACTCAGATGTCATCCAAGTGCAGTCTCACTGAGTTGCGTGGCCGAGAGCGATCTGAATATCAGATCAAAGTTACGGCCATGTGCACAAGCTCTTAGGGAAAGCCATGAGATTTGTGGGGGTCTGACTCCCACCCATCAGCTGCGCACCTCTGGCCGGTGAGAACTGCTGATTAGTTGGCGCGCCAGGTGTATCGGAAGACTGACATGATGAAAATAAAGTCTCTCTTTGTAGCAGCACGTGCTATTCTCCAGATATCTCACAATATCAGAAAAACAAAACAAGCCCCTAAGAAGGGAAACAAGAGAACAGAAGAAGCCCCCCACACAGAAGGATGGGCCCAGCGCTCAGACCACAGGCTGGACAGCCCCAGACTTTCTCCCCGCATGAGGCTGCGGACACGGTGCTGCCCCCATCGCTGGCAGGTGGAGAGACGACATTTCTGGGCAGCAGCGCTCAGCACAGCCGTGAATGGGTTAACCCGCCCGGCGCCGCGGCCTGATGTAAACAGCCGCACCACGAGGACGCCCTCCCGCGGCTCTTACCCCGCGCACACCACCTGGCCCGGCTTCACACACAGCTCCAGCACCACTCCGGCCCGGTCCGACTTGACTTTCCTCTCGGGCGCTCTGGGAGGCCTCCCGGCCTCGTCCTGTGAGCCTCGGCGCTCCTTCACGTCGGCCCCCGGGATAGTGACTCCGAGGGCCAGAACGGAGCCGATCTGCACCGACGTCCCAGCAGACACCTTCCATTCCAGCAGGCGCATGGGTCGGGGCCCCGGGAGGCGGACGTCGTTGCATTGGCTCGGCTTGGACACTTCCCCGTCCTCCTGCGCTCTCATGCTGAGCATGTCCCGGCCCACACTCCGCCAGGCTGGGCGTCCGCTCGCTGGAGATGCTGAATTCTAGTGGGCGCAAGGACCTACCATGACGTCACGCCCATGTGACCAAACTCTAGTGTGGGAGGAGCCTGTACACACTATACAGGAAGTGCAGAGGGAACTGCCGCATGCCAGTCCACACTCGGAGCTGCGGGCGGTGTAAGAGAGAGGTGTGATAGAGAGGGACATGGGGGAAGAGAGGTGTGATAGAGAGGGACGTGGGGGTGAGAGGTGTGATAGAGAGGGACGTGGGGGTGAGAGAGGTGTGATAGAGAGGGACGTGGGGGAAGAGAGGTGTGATAGAGAGGGACGTGGGGGTGAGAGAGGTGTGATGGAGAGGGACGTGGGGGTGAGAGAGGTGTGATAGAGAGGGACGTGGGGGAAGAGAGGTGTGATGGAGAGGGACGTGGGGGTGAGAGAGGTGTGATGGAGAGGGACGTGGGGGTGAGAGAGGTGTGATAGAGAGGGACGTGGGGGAAGAGAGGTGTGATAGAGAGGGACGTGGGGGTGAGAGAGGTGTGATGGAGAGGGACGTGGGGGTGAGAGAGGTGTGATAGAGAGGGACGTGGGGGAAGAGAGGTGTGATAGAGAGGGACGTGGGGGTGAGAGAGGTGTGATAGAGAGGGACGTGGGGGAAGAGAGGTGTGATAGAGAGGGACGTGGGGGTGAGAGGTGTGATAGAGAGGGACGTGGGGGTGAGAGAGGTGTGATAGAGAGGGACGTGGGGGAAGAGAGGTGTGATAGAGAGGGACGTGGGGGTGAGAGAGGTGTGATGGAGAGGGACGTGGGGGTGAGAGAGGTGTGATGGAGAGGGACGTGGGGGTGAGAGAGGTGTGATGGAGAGGGACGTGGGGGTGAGAGAGGTGTGATAGAGAGGGACGTGGGGGTGAGAGAGGTGTGATAGAGAGGGACGTGGGGGTGAGAGAGGTGTGATGGAGAGGGACGTGGGGGTGAGAGGTGTGATGGAGAGGGACGTGGGGGAAGAGAGGTGTGATGGAGAGGGACATGGGGGAAGAGAGGTGTGATGGAGAGGGACGTGGGGGTGAGAGAGGTGTGATGGAGAGGGACATGGGGGAAGAGAGGTGTGATGGAGAGGGACGTGGGGGTGAGAGAGGTGTGATGGAGAGGGACGTGGGGGAAGAGAGGTGTGATAGAGAGGGACGTGGGGGTGAGAGGTGTGATGGAGAGGGACATGGGGGAAGAGAGGTGTGATGGAGAGGGACGTGGGGGTGAGAGAGGTGTGATGGAGAGGGACGTGGGGGAAGAGAGGTGTGATAGAGAGGGACGTGGGGGTGAGAGGTGTGATAGAGAGGGACATGGGGGAAGAGAGGTGTGATGGAGAGGGACGTGGGGGTGAGAGAGGTGTGATGGAGAGGGACGTGGGGGTGAGAGAGGTGTGATAGAGAGGGACGTGGGGGTGAGAGAGGTGTGATAGAGAGGGACGTGGGGGAAGAGAGGTGTGATGGAGAGGGACATGGGGGAAGAGAGGTGTGATGGAGAGGGACGTGGGGGTGAGAGAGGTGTGATGGAGAGGGACATGGGGGAAGAGAGGTGTGATGGAGAGGGACATGGGGGAAGAGAGGTGTGATGGAGAGGGACATGGGGGAAGAGAGGTGTGATGGAGAGGGACGTGGGGGTGAGAGAGGTGTGATGGAGAGGGACGTGGGGGTGAGAGAGGTGTGATGGAGAGGGACGTGGGGGTGAGAGAGGTGTGATGGAGAGGGACGTGGGGGAAGAGAGGTGTGATGGAGAGGGACGTGGGGGAAGAGAGGTGTGATGGAGAGGGACGTGGGGGTGAGAGGTGTGATAGAGAGGGACGTGGGGGAGAGGTTTGATAGAGAGGGACATGAGGGTGAGAGAGGTGTGATAGCAAGGGACCTGGGGAGTGAGAGAGGTGTGATAATAAATTTTATTTCTATAGCGCCGACATATTCCGCAGCACTTTACATTTCAGAGGGGATTTGTACAGACAATAGACATTACAGCATAACAATAATCACATAGATTATAACAGATACCAAGAGGAGTGAGGGCCCTGTTCGCAAGCTTACAGTCTATGAGGAAAGAGGTAGACACGAAAAGTGGGTGGTAACAGTTGCCCTGATTGTATGGACCAGCCATAATGTTAAGTGTGTAACAGTACAGACACAGAGGGCTAATGGATGCATAAAGCATGTGGGAACATGATGCGGGGAACCTGGTTATGGTAAAACTTTTGGCTGTGCCACACAGGGATAGATTAGGTTAATGTGTTGAGGCGATAGGCCAGTCTGAATAAATGCGTTTTCTGGGCACGCTTAAAATTGTGGGGATTGGGGACTAATCGTATTGACCTGGGAAGTGCATTCCAAAGAATTGGCGCAGCATGTGTAAAGTCTTGGAGACGGGAGTGGGAGGTTCTGATTAATGAGGATGCTAACCTCAGGTCATCAGCAGAACGGAGGGCGCGGGTAGGATGGTATACTGAAACAAGGGAGGAGATGTAGGGTGGTGCTGAGCCATGGAGAGCTTTGTGGGTGAGGGTAATAAGTTTATACTGAATTCTGGAGTGGATGGGTAGCCCGTGGAATGACTGGCACAAGGTAGAGGCATCGGTGTAACGATTGGTGAGGAATATGATCCTGGCTGCAGCATTCAAGACAGATTGGAGGGGGGAGAGTTTGGTAAGAGGGAGACCGATTAGAAGAGAGTTACAATAGTCGAGACGAGAATGAATAAGAGAGTTTTTGCAGAGTCAAAAGTAAGAAAAGGTCGAATTCTAGAGATGTTTTTAAGGTGCAGATGACATGAGCGAGCTAGTGATCGAATGTGGGGGACGAAGGAAAGCTCGGAGTCAAGTATGACCCCAAGACAGCGGGCCTGTTGCTGGGGAGTAATAGTGGAACCACACACAGAAATGGCAATGTCGGGTATAGGTACATTTGTAGAGGGAGGAAACACAAAGAGTTCAGTCTTTGACAGGTTCAGTTTCAGATATAGTGAGGACATGATGTTGGACACAGCGTTTAGACAATCGCCGGTGTTTTCTAGAAAGGCAGGCGTGATGTCAGGAGAAGAAGCGTATAATTGGGGGTCATCAGCATAGAGATGGTACTGGAAACCAAATCTACTGATTGTTCTACCAATAGAGGCAGTGTACAAGGAGAAGAGGAGGGGGGGAGTGAGAGAGGTGTGATAGAGAGGGACATGGGGGGAAGAGAGGTGTGATGGAGAGGGACATGGGGGTGAGAGAGGTGTGATGGAGAGGGACATGGGGGGTGAGAGAGGTGTGATGGAGAGGGACATGGGGGGGAGAGAGGTGTGCGATAGAGAGCAGTGTCGGACTGGGGTGCCTAGGGCCCACCAGTAACATTAACGGCTCATTTTTCACCTGCATACAAATATGACACGACCCTCGTTCACAAATTTACCTATATCTGTATATAATAATAAACTGGGTAGTTTGGTTAATGAATGCTGAGATTCTGCTTTCTCCTATACAGATTGAATCAATTGAATTATTCCAAGTACTGCCCATATAGTGGGGTTGGGGACCCAGATCTGCACAAGGAGCCATCGGGGGATTACCCTATTACCCTGTGGCCAATCTGAGCCTGATAGAGAGGGACATGGGGGAAGAGAGGTGTGATAAGAGGGAAATGGGGGGTGAGAGGTGTGATAGAGGGGCAGGGGGGTGAGAGGTGTGATGGACATGGGGGGTGAGAGGTGTGATAGAGAGGGACGTGAAGGTGAGAGGTGTGATAAGAGAGGGACATGGGAAGAGAGGTGTGATGGAGAGGTGTGATAGAGAGGGACGTGGGGGTGAGAGAGGTGTGATAGAGAGGGACATGGGGGGTGAGAGGTGTGATAGAGAGGGGTGAAGGTGAGAGGTGTGATAAGAGAGGGACATGGGAAGAGAGGTGTGATGGAGAGGTGTGATAGAGAGGGACATGGGAAGAGAGGTGTGATGGAGAGAGACATGGGGGGTGAGAGAGGTGTGATAGGGACGTGAAGGTGAGAGGTGTGATAAGAGAGGGACATGGGAAGAGAGGTGTGATGGAGAGGTGTGATAGAGAGGGACATGGGAAGAGAGGTGTGATGGAGAGGGACATGGGGGGTGAGAGGTGTGATAGAGAGGGACATGGGGGGGAAGAGAGGTGTGATGGAGGGGCATGGGGGGAAGAGAGGTGTGATAGAGAGGGACATGACGGTGAGAAAAGTGATAGAGAGGGACATGAGGGTGAGAGAGGTGTGATAGAGACGGACGTGGGGGTGAGAGAGGTGTGATAGGGACATGGGAAGAAAGGTGTGATGGAGAGGGACATGGGGGGTGAGAGAGGTGTGATAGGGACATGGGGGAAAGAGTGGTGTGATGGAGAGGGACATGGGGGTGAGAGAGGTGTGATAGAAAGGCACATGGTGAGTGAGAGAGGTGTGATAGGGACGTGGGGAGTTAGAGAGGTGTGATAGGGACATGGGTGAGAGGTGTGATAGAGAGGGACATGGGGGTGAGAGGTGTGATAGAGAGGGACATGAGGATGAGAGGTATGATAGGGACGTGGGGAGTGAGAGAGGTGTGATAGAGGGATGTGGGGAGTGAGAGAGGTGTGATAGAGAGGGACGTGGGGAGTGAGGTGTGATAGCAAGGGACCTGAGGTGTGATAGAGAGGGACGTGGGGAGTGAGAGAGGTGTGATAGAGAGGGACATGGGGGTGATAGAAAGGGACATGGGGGGGAGAGAGGTGTACGATAGAGAGCAGTGTCGGACTGGGGTGCCTAGGGCCCACCAGTAACATTAACTTGAGGGCTCATTTTTCACCTGCATACAAATATGACACGACCCTCGTTCACAAATTTACCTATATCTGTATATAATAATAAACTGGGTAGTTTGGTTAATGAATGCTGAGATTCTGCTTTCTTCTATACAGATTGAATCAATTGAATTATGCCAAGTACTGCCCATATAGTGGGGTTGGGGACCCAGATCTGCACAAGGAGCCACCGGGGGATTACCCTATTACCCTGTGGGCCAGTCCGAGCCTGATAGAGAGGGACATGGGGGAAGAGAGGTGTGATGGAGAGGGACGTGGGGGGTGAGAGAGGTGTGATAGAGATGGACGTGGAGGGTGAGAGGTGTGATAGAGAGGGACATGAGGGTGAGAGAGGTGTGATAGGAACGTGGGGAGTGAGAGAGGTGTGATAGAGGGACGTGGGGTTGAGAGAGGTGTGATAGAGAGGGACATGGGGGAAAGAGGTGTGATGGAGAGGGACGTGGGGGGGTGAGAGGTGTGATAGAGAGGGACATGGGGAGTGAGAGAGGTGTGATAGAGAGGGACATGAGGGGAAGAGGTGTGATGGAGAGGGACATGGGGGTGAGAGAAGTGTGATAGAGAGGGACATGGGGAGTGAGAGAGGTGTGATAGAGAGGGACATGAGGGGAAGAGGTGTGATGGAGAGGGACATGGGGGTGAGAGAAGTGTGATAGAGAGGGGCATGAGGGTGAGAGAGGTGTGATATAGAGGGAAGTGGGGATGAGGTGTGATAAGAGAGGGACATGGGAAGAGAGGTGTGATGGAGAGGGACATGGGGGAAAGAGGTGTGATAGGGACATGGGGGGTGAGAGGTGTGATAGAGGGGCATGGGGGGTGAGAGGTGTGATAGAGAGGGACATGAGGGCGAGAGAGGTGTGCTAGAGAGGGATGTGGGGGGTGAGAGGTGTGATAGAGGGGCATGGGGGGTGAGAGACGTGTGATAGAGAGGGACATGAGGGTGAGAGGTGTGATAGAGAGGGACGTGGGGGTGAGAGGTGTGATAAGAGAGGGACATGGGGGGTGAGAGGTGTGATAGAGAGGGACATGGGGAGTGATAGAGAGGGACATGGAGAGTGAGAGGTGTGATAGGGACATGGGGAGTGAGGTGTGATGGAGAGGAACATGGGAGGTGAGAGAGGGACATGAGGGTGAGAGAGGTGTGATAGAGAGGGACGTGGGGGTGAGAGAGGTGTGATAAGAGCGGGACATGGGAAGAGAGGTGTGAGCGAGAGGGACATGGGGGGTGAGGTGTGAGAGAGGGACATGGGGAGTGAGAGATGTGTGATAGAGAGGGACATGGGGGGAAGAGGTGTGATGGAGAGGGACATGGGGGTGAGAGGTGTGATAGAGAGGGACATGAGGGTGAGAGGTGTGATGGAGAGGGACATGGGGGGTGAGAGAAGTGTGATAGAGAGGGAAGTGGGGGTGAGGTGTAATAAGAGAGGGACATGGGAAGAGAGGTGTGATGGAGAGGGACATGGGGGAAAGAGGTGTGATAGAGAGGGACATGGGGGGTGAGAGGTGTGATAGAGGAGCATGGGGGGGTGAGAGGTGTGATGGAGAGGGACATGAGGGTGAGAGAGGTGTGCTAGAGAGGGACTGGGGGGTGAGAGGTGTGATAGGGGGGCATGGGGGGTGAGAGAGGTGTGATAGAGAGGGACATGAGAGTGAGAGAGGTGTGATAGGGACGTGGGGGTGAGAGGTGTGATAAGAGAGGGACATGGGGGGTGAGGTGTGATAGAGAGGGACATGGGGAGTGAGAGAGGTGTGATAGAGAGGGACATGGAGAGTGAGAGGTGTGATAGGGACGTGGGGAGTGAGAGAGGTGTGATAGGGACATGGGGGGAAGCGAGGTGTGATGGAGAGGGACATGGGAGGTGAGAGAGGTGTGATGGAGAGGGACATGGGGGTGAGAGAGATGTGATAGAAAGGCACATGGTGAGTGAGAGAGGTGTGATAGGGACGTGGGGAGTTAGAGAGGTGTGATAGGGACGTGGGTGAGAGGTGTGATAGAGAGGGACATGGGGGTGAGAGAGGTGTGATAGAGAGGGACATGAGGGTGAGAGGTATGATAGGGACGTGGGGAGTGAGAGAGGTGTGATAGAGGGATGTGGGGAGTGAGAGAGGTGTGATAGAGAGGGACGTGGGGAGTGAGAGGTGTGATAGCAAGGGACCTGAGGTGTGATAGAGAGGGACGTGGGGAGTGAGAGAGGTGTGATAGAGAGGGACATGGGGGGGGAAGAGAGGTGTGATGGACAGGGACATGGGGGTGATAGAAAGGGACATGGGGGGGAGAGAGGTGTACGATAGAGAGCAGTGTCGGACTGGGGTGCCTAGGGCCCACCAGTAACATTAACTTGAGGGCTCATTTTTCACCTGCATACAAATATGACACGACCCTCGTTCACAAATTTACCTATATCTGTATATAATAATAAACTGGGTAGTTTGGTTAATGAATGCTGAGATTCTGCTTTCTTCTATACAGATTGAATCAATTGAATTATGCCAAGTACTGCCCATATAGTGGGGTTGGGGACCCAGATCTGCACAAGGAGCCACCGGGGGATTACCCTGTGGGCCAGTCCGAGCCTGATAGAGAGGGACATGGGGGAAGAGAGGTGTGATGGAGAGGGACGTGGGGGGTGAGAGAGGTGTGATAGAGATGGACGTGGAGGGTGAGAGGTGTGATAGAGAGGGACATGAGGGTGAGAGAGGTGTGATAGGAACGTGGGGAGTGAGAGAGGTGAGGGACGTGGGGGTGAGAGAGGTGTGATAGAGAGGGACATGGAGGAAAGAGGTGTGATGGAGAGGGACGTGGGGGGGTGAGAGGTGTGATAGGGACATGGGGAGTGAGAGAGGTGTGATAGAGAGGGACATGAGGGGAAGAGGTGTGATGGAGAGGGACATGGGGGTGAGAGAAGTGTGATAGAGAGGGGCATGAGGGTGAGAGAGGTGTGATAGAGAGGGAAGTGGGGATGAGGTGTGATAAGAGAGGGACATGGGGGAAAGAGGTGTGATAGGGACATGGGGGGTGAGAGGTGTGATAGAGGGGCATGGGGGGTGAGAGGTGTGATAGAGAGGGACATGAGGGCTAGAGAGGTGTGCTAGAGAGGGATGTGGGGGGTGAGAGGTGTGATAGAGGGGCATGGGGGGTGAGAGGTGTGATAGAGAGGGACATGAGGGTGAGAGGTGTGATAGAGAGGGACGTGGGGGTGAGAGGTGTGATAAGAGAGGGACATGGGGGGTGAGAGGTGTGATAGAGAGGGACATGGGTAGTGATAGAGAGGGACATGGAGAGTGAGAGGTGTGATAGGGACATGGGGAGTGAGAGAGGTGTGATAGGGACATGGGGGGAAGCGAGGTGTGATGGAGAGGGACATGAGGGTGAGAGAGGTGTGATAGAGAGGGACGTGGGGGTGAGAGAGGTGTGATAAGAGCGGGACATGGGAAGAGAGGTGTGAGGGAGAGGGACATGGGGGGTGAGGTGTGAGAGAGGGACATGGGGAGTGAGAGATGTGTGATAGAGAGGGACATGGGGGGAAGAGGTGTGATGGAGAGGGACATGGGGGTGAGAGAGGTGTGATAGAGAGGGACATGAGGGTGAGAGGTGTGATGGAGAGGGACATGGGGGGTGAGAGAAGTGTGATAGAGAGGGAAGTGGGGGTGAGGTGTGATAAGAGAGGGACATGGGAAGAGAGGTGTGATGGAGAGGGACATGGGGGAAAGAGGTGTGATAGAGAGGGACATGGGGGTGAGAGGTGTGATAGAGGGGCATGGGGGGTGAGAGGTGTGATGGAGAGGGACATGAGGGTGAGAGAGGTGTGCTAGAGAGGGACGTGGGGGGTGAGAGGTGTGATAGAGGGGCATGGGGGGTGAGAGGTGTGATAGAGAGGGACATGAGTGAGAGAGGTGTGATAGGGACGTGGGGGTGAGAGGTGTGATAAAAGAGGGACATGGGGGGTGAGGTGTGATAGAGAGGTGTGATAGAGAGGGACATGGAGAGTGAGAGGTGTGATAGGGACGTGGGGAGTGAGAGAGGTGTGATAGGGACATGGGGGGAAGCGAGGTGTGATGGAGAGGGACATGGGAGGTGAGAGAGGTGTGATAGAGAGGGACATGAGGGTGAGAGGTGTGATAGAGAGGGACGTGGGGGTGAGAGGTGTGAAAAGAGCGGGACATGGGAAGAGAGGTGTGATGGAGAGGGACATGGGGAGTGAGAGGTGTGAGAGAGGGACATGGGGAGTGAGAGAGGTGTGATAGAGAGGGACATGGGGGGAAGAGAGGTGTGATGGAGAGGGACATAGGGGTGAGAGAGGTGTGATAGAGAGGGACGTGAGGGAGAGGTGTGATAGAGACGGACATGGTGAGAGAGGTGTGATAGAGAGGGACATGAAGGTGAGAGAGGTGTGATAGGGACGTGGGGAGTGAGAGAGGTGTGATAGAGGGATGAGGGGTGTGATAGAGAGGGACGTGGGGAGTGAGAGAGGTGTGATAGCAAGGGACCTGGGGAGTGAGAGAGGTGTGATAGAGAGGGACGTGGGGAGTGAGAGAGGTGTGATAGAGAGGGACATGGGGGGAAGAGAGGTGTGATGGAAAGGGACATGGGAGGTGTGATAGAGAGGGACATGGGGGGTGAGAGAGATGTGATAGAGAGGGACATGGGGTGAGAGGTGTGATAGAGTGGGGCATGAGGAATGAGAGAGGTGTGATAGGGGCATGGGGGAGAGACATATGCTAGAGAGGGGCATGGGGGAGTGAGGTGTGATGGAGAGGGGCATGGGGAGAGAGGTGTGATGGAGAGGGGCATGGGGGTGAGTGAGGTGTGTTAGAGAGGGACATGGGGGAGAGAGAGAGGTGTGATATAGAGGGGCATGGGGGAGAGAGAGATGTTATAGAGAGGGGTATGGCGGGGTGAGAGCGTATGATAGTGAGGGACATGGGGGTAAGAGGTTCTCCCCCTCATTTTTGACAATTAGCTAAGCTAAAGCAGACAACTGGGGGCTAGTATTCTCAGGCTGGTAAGGGGCCATGGCTATTGGCACCCCCCAGCCTAAAAATAGCATCCCAAAGCCACACAGAGAAGATGCATGTATTAAATTCGCCAATTCTGGTGCTTTACCCAGCTCTTCCCACTTGCCCTGTAGCGGTGGTAAGTGGGGTAATATTTGTGGGGTTGATGTCACCTTTGTATTATCCAGTGACATCAAGTCCACGGATTAATGTAGAAACATCTATAAGACACCTATCCATTACTAATCCTATAGTTTTAAATGAACACACAGCCAGATTAAAGTCTTTTGAATAATAATAATTTTGAAAATTAATAGTAATCGAAAGAATGGCACAGATTCCATTAATGATTCTAAATTAAACCATACTCAGGTCCACACTCCATTGAATCCCTCATCTCCTGTTATAAACCAAAAATAAAAAACAACAATATCCCTCCCCTGTCCGTCATTCTGTCCCACGCTGTAATCCATGTCTGGGGATAAACAGTTTTCAACCTGGACGGTGCCAAGATGCACTTAGAACCACTGATAAACGAGCTGCTGTGGTGTGCTCAGTTACTAGAGGTGACTTTATTGAGGTTCCTGCCGGTCACTGAGGCTGCGTTCCCAGTTGGGCTAATGAACTGCAGTGACGTCAGTAAGATAAGTGGTCGCACAATGATAAAGTCTCATGGTGCGGAGGCGAGTTCACCACAGTTCACTGGGAGAATATCACTGCCGTGAATTTGAACTGAGGTGAACTCGCCTCTGCACCATGAGACTTTTTCTCACAGTGCTAGCAGTGATCTCACCAAGTTCACCAAAGTTCATTTTTCCGGCTGGGAACGCAGCCTCAGTGACCAGCAGCAACCTCGACGTCACTGCTGGTTACTGATGCTGCGGTTGCAGCAGCTCATTAATCAGTGGTTATCAGCCTGAACGGTCACATATTGGCACCGTCCAGGTTGAAAACTGTATCTCCCCCAGATATGGATTACGGCGTGGGACAGAACGACGGACAGGTGAGGGATAGTTTTTTTATTTTTGTTTTTTTACAGGAGATGGGGGATTCAATGGAATTGGCAATAGATGAGTTTAACTGTGTTTGTTATTTTTAAATAAAAAAGTAAAAGTTTTGTTTTATTTCAAATAAAATATGTTATTCTGGCTGTGTCTTTACTATACAACTATTGGATTAGTAATGGATAGGTGTCTTATAGATGCCTCTCCATTACTAAGCCGCGGGCTTGATGTTCTCTGACAATACAAAGGTGACATCAACCCCACTTTCCACAGTTACAGGGCAAGTGGGAAGAGCCTGGCAAAGTGCCAGAATTGACCCATCTAATAGATGTGCCTTTTCTGGAGGCAGCAGGCTGCTATTTTTAGGCTGGGAGGGGCGATATCCATGGCCCCTTACCAGCCTGAGAATACCAGTCCCCAGCTGTCTGCATCGAGGCAGCACGGTGGCTCAGTGGATAGCGCTGGGGTCCTGGGTTCGAATCCCACCAAGGACAACATCTGCAAGGAGTTTGTATGTTCTCCCCGTGTTTGCGTGGGTTTCCTCCAGGTACTCCGTTTTCCTCCCACATTCTAAAGACATACTAATATAGGGAATTTAGATTGTGAGCCCCTTTGGGGACAGTGATGATAATGTGTGCAAACTGTAAAGCGTTGCTGAATATGTTAGCGCTATATAAAAATAAAGATTATTATTATTTAGCTTGGCTGGTTGTAAATAATGGGGGGGACATCGTACCATTTTTTTAATTATTCATTTAAATAAATAAAATCGGAGTGGGGACCCCTCTATTCTTGATAACCAGCCTTGTTGCAGCCCCAGCTGTGAGTTTTGCCTGGCTGGTTAGCAAAAATACAGGGGAGCCGAAGCCCCTTTTTTTTTTTTTATCTATGATTTATGGACAGTGCAGGCGCCGGCTAATAAATACTCCCATCAGCTGCTCCTGCTCTCACTGTTTTTAGTGGCAGTAGTGACTGGAGGTAAACTTTATACCTCCGATCATAGCTGCGGGCTCACGCTGTTATTTGACAGTGTGGGAACTGCGGCTGTCTGACCGGCGGTGATGATTTTACCGCCAATCAGAAGTGGTGTTTTCCTCGCTGTCAAACACCTGGTGTTTGGGGGGCCGAACCCAAACAGAAACACGGATTTCTTGGTGAAGTCCGTGTATGGTGTCTGAACAAAATGTGTTCTGTATGGGAGCTGCCCTTTACTGTTCAGGTTTGCTCATCTCTAGTGTGGAGTTCTATTAGTGAGGTCAATCCTTCTGTGAAGAGACAGGTGTGAATCAGGTGGCCCTTATTTAAGGGTGAAGCCAGGACATGTTGTACATGCATTTCTCCTGGAAAGCCTGAGAAATGTGGGTCGTTTGAGACATTGTTCGGAAAAGAGCGTACTTTGATTAAAAAGTTAATTGTAGCGGGTAAAACTTATAAAGAAGTGCAGACAATGATTGGCTGTTCCGCTAAAATGATCTCCAGTGATTTAAAATGGAAGGCCAAACCAGAGAGACATGGAAGAAAATGGAAGACCACCATTCGAATGGATGGAAGAATAGCAAAAGGCAAAGGCTCAGCCAGTGATCAGCTCCAGGATGATCACAGACATTTTCAAGTTACCTGTGAGGACTGTGACAGATAGAAGTCGCCTGTGTGACGCTAATCTCTTTGCAAAAAGTCACTGTTAAAAAAAGACCTGTACTGAAGCAGATACAATTTGACAAAGACCACATCAAGTGGCCTAAAGAGAAATGGAGAAACATTTGATGCCTGTTTTGAGACCATCAACAGTTCCCATTGTAACCAGCTCTAGGGGTAGACTATGCCACAGATTAATAGTTCTTATGGTGAAGACGGCCTGTCTCTTCTGGAGATTGATCCTTTTTTTGACCAGACAGAGGCAGTGCCCCCTTGTCTTTTGAGGGGGATTTACATGAAACCACTTTTGACTACACTTTTTGTGTGGTATTTTCATGTACTTCTGTAAGTTACCCCTTAGACCTCTCATCACGAAACTACATTTAATTCTTTAAAGGGAACCCGACCTAGAAGAACTGAAAAATAACTTATACTCACCGGCAGGGCGGTCAGGTTTGAGGGGTGTCGCGCTTCTTGGTCCGGCGCCTCCCATGTTCTTACGATCGTCATCCTCCTAGGTTCTGTGTGGATGACGCGTCCCTGCATCATCCACACAGGCTCCCCGGCATCGCGCTCCTGCGCAGTCGTACTTATCTGCCCTGTTGCGCTGGGCCTCTCTGACCTTTTTCCGGCACCTGCTCACTGCAGTACTTTGCTCTCCCCTCAACAGGGCAGAAAAAAAAGAAAAAATGTCAAATCTTCATTAGAATTCCATTAAAAAGACATAAGAGATATCATCCATGGGTAACAGGCTAAGGTCCTGATTCACTTACCTTGTTGTCACTTTTGTTTTTTTGTCTTGTGACATCAGTTGCCATTTTTCACCCCAAATTCATGAAAATAAATAACGCATGTGATTCATGAATTTGGAACAAAGTAAAAAGAAAAAAATTGGCTTTCTTCCAGGCGCAAAAGCAATGATGAAGCAGGGTCATGGGGAGAATCTCTTACATCTTTGCATCAGAATTCTAAGACAAGATTTGACATTGTAAGCAATGTGGATGTGCTGATTTCCCTTTCTAAATCTATATTGAGCGTTGGTGGTCTAGGACTGCCACCTACAGGTCTGGGACTGAGACTTGGTAAGCCCTATTACAGACTTTGTTATTCTTGGCTCACTTCTGGTAGTCTTCTACTTCTCCATTGGTGATGAAGACCCTGGAACACCTGCACTGTGTCCTACTATTATACTGTCTGAAAGCGTCAAGTTCTTCTTGGATTATTTGTATTCCATATGATTGATTTTTCTTAAAAGCATTTAGTTAAAAGTGAGACTTAGGATATACAGAAACAAAGTAGCAGCTCCATGCTGAATTGGAACTACCTGCAGATAGCCAATGAATCACTATGCGACTGTCTCCATCTAGTGGCTGAATGTAACACATGCAGCGTTCTGGCATGCAGGTTATTGTTACAGATTAATAAAATGATAACATATCTAACTTTAATGTCATTGATTCTTTGTCAATTTGGCTTGTGCTATTACAACCTCCGATAGTATAGTATCAGCACTGTAGTTTCAAATAGTGTGTAAATATTCAAGGGATGTTCCAGTCTGAGAAGAAAAACTGCAGTCACTTTATCTGACTGCAAATTGCCGAATCGTGACAGTGTGCAATGTGCACACGGATACAATTCCCGTGATAGTTGGTGGTCACACGTGACTGCATGCATGTGACTTTTATAGCTGCGACCACTTGCCTCCTCTCAATGATCTAATCTGTTCACCCATTTTTTGACTGCCATTGCTTTAGGGCTGCTGGGTAATATTTCATTTGTTTGGATAACTGATTCTCGCCCTCTTCTGAAGGCTGGGGTCAGACTTGCGAGAAACTTGCACAAGTCTCGCATCTCAATACCCGACACTGCCGCTGGCTCTCGGGATCGGAGTGTGCGGCTGCATGTATTTCTATACAGCTGAGTGCTCCGGTCCCGGGTGCCGGCGGCAGTGCCGCGTATTGAGATGCGAGACTCATGCAAGTTTCTTGCAAGTCTGACCCCAGCCTAATTGGCATGTGGCTGGTACTCTACCCCTTGCCTTACATTTCAGTTGGGGTGTATGTGCACACGTGTACCCATGGCTCCCCTTCTCGAATGGCATGCCTGGACTAGACCTATCTACTTAATCCTACTCGCCATACTTGGTAAAATCGGCTGTATATGTACGTAATTAGAGGTATTTGAATTTATATGTTATGGCCGTATTTTTTGTGTGTTCACACGTTACATTTTTGCAACATTTTTTTTTTAGGTAAAACCTGCAGTACAGAAGCTGCCTACAAAAAGCAGGATTTGCTGAGTTTTTGCTGTGTTTTTCTTTTCTTTTGTGCATGCTGACCCAAAAAACTCATGATGCAACTCCCTTAGATCTTTGCACCCAAAACTCAGCAATAACCGATACCTGCATTTTTGGCTGTGTTTCTGCACTTACCCATTACTTTCTATGGGTGAAAAAGCCCTGCAAATATGCTGAAAAAACACGGAAAGAAGTGACATGCTGCAGTTTGCAAAAACGCAGCAGTTTCCTAAATCAGTCAGGAAAACCAAAAAACAATGTGTGCGCATGAGATTTCTAAAATTTCATAGACTATGCAGGTACTGTAAAACACAGCTAAAAATTTGTAGTAAAAAAAAATGCAGCAAAAATACGTGTAAACATAGCCTGTGTGTGCAACGTGTCTGTGCACACGCTGAAAAAAGTTTCTCGTTTTTGGTGTGTTTTGCCTGTGTTGAGTTAAAAATGCAGGTCAAAAACGCACAGAGAATTGACATACAGCAGATTATCTTCTGCACCAAATCTGCAAGTCAAAAATAAGGAACGTGTGCATGACACGTCAGGTTCCTCATTCACTTTGCTGGTATCACGATTGCTTCAGGTTTTTCTAGAAAGTCAGCATGACAAAAATGCACCAAATCTGCAATGTGTGCACAAGCCCTTATAGACCAGTTCATGCTATACTGTATGTTTACCAGGTGTCTTTGTACTTACCTGTGATGTCTCAGTGTTATATTATGCATATATATACAGTATATATATTTTTAGTTTTTCTATATTAATAAAATGATTGTTTTATTTTCTTGGGCTTGCATTTTTCTATCATTGGGGATATTACTAAGGCTAGTTTCACACTAGCGTTTATTCCACGCAGCGCACATCGCCGCCTACTGTCGCACATGGACGCTTGCGATCTGCGCACCCTATCTTTAGCATAGGGTGCGCAGATCGTGCGCTGGCCGTGCGCTAGTAGGATTTTGGCGTGTGCTGCGCATTTTTGAAGGTGCGCCGAGCGCGCCGAAATGCAACATGCTGAGTTCGGGCCACACGGGCGCACCTTCAAAAGTGCGCAGCGCATGCCAAAATCCTACTAGCGCACGGCCAGCGCACGATCTGCGCACCCTATGCTAAAGATAGGGTGCGCAGATCGCATGCGTCCATGTGCGATAGTAGGCGGCGATGACCGGATGGGGCGGGCAGGGAGCGGGGCTTAGCGGCGCCGTGCGCTGCGTGGAATAAATGCTAGTGTGAAACTAGCCTAATATTGTATAATGTAAGTGTGTAAATCAGATAAATGTAATCACATAATAGCCCTATAAAATGACGAATAGAAGGGATACAGGATAGATGTATATCTTTGTACCGGGTTAGCCAGTAGATTTTAGAATTGAGAGTCCTCAGTGGTTGATAGAATAGAAGGGAATCATTCATCAGCCTTTTTTGCTTAGATCAAAAGACCCCTTTTACTCCTTCCCGACACGCCGTAGATGTACAGCACTGTGGGAGCTGAGTTCCCTCCAACCACAGTACATATGCTTTCTGACGATCGCGCTGGCTCATGCTGAGCGCCACCTCGATCAAATGCGAGCTGACACCCTGCAGCAATGCCCACGATTAGTGTTGAGCGATACCAACCGATACCCTAAAATATCGGATCGGATGGTATCGGCCCGATACGAAAAAAGTATTGGGTATCGCCGATTCCGATACCGGAAGTCCCATTCAAGTCTATGGGACTTCCGGTATCGGAATAAGAAAAACCCTTTTCTCTCCTTGTACAGCCTCCCGGGGGGGTGTACGGACCTTCCGGGGGTCTGTGCCGACTACCCGGGGGTCTGTGCAGGCTGCGGGGGGCTGTGCCGGCCTGCCGGTGGTCTGTACCGACTGCCCGGGGGTCTGTGCAGGCTGCGGGGGGCTGTGCCGGCCTGCCGGTGGTCTGTACCGACTGCCCGGGGGTCTGTGCAGGCTGCGGGGGGCTGTGCCGGCCTGCCGGTGGTCTGTACCGACTGCCCGGGGGTCTGTGCAGGCTGCGGGGGGCTGTGCCGGCCTGCCGGTGGTCTGTACCGACTGCCCGGGGGTCTGTGCGGACTGCCGGGGGTCTGAGCAGACTGCGGGGATCTGTGCAGGATCGTCCGATGGGACTACAAGTCCCATCGGGCGATGCCTGCTACCATGACGGTGATTGACACATTAGCCAATGATGGGACAGTAGTAGTCCCATCATCCGGCTAATGTGTTGAATGTACAAAAAATAATACTAAAAAATACATACTACATGCTACATACATACTACATACATACTACATACATGCAACATATATACTACATGCATGCAACATACATACATACTGCATATATACCACATGCATGCAACATGCATACTACATACAGTATATACCACATATACACTACATGCATGCATACTACATATATACCACATATACCGGGGGACTGTGCGGACTGCCCGGGGGTCTGTACCAGCCTGCTGGGGGGCTGTGCCGGCCTGCCGGTGGTCTGTACCGACTGTCCGGGGGTCTGTACCAGCCTGCCGGGGGGCTGTGCCGGCCTGCCGGTGGTCTGTACCGACTGTCCGGGGGTCTGAGCGGACTGCCGGGGGTCTGTACCGGCCTGCCGGGGGGCTGTGCCGGCCTGCCGGTAGTCTGTACCGACTGTCCGGGGGTCTGTGCAGGCTGCGGGGGTCTGTACCGGCCTGCCGGGGGGCTGTGCCGGCCTGCCGGGGGTCTGTGCGGACTGCCCGGGGGTCTGTGCCGGCCTGCCGGTGGTCTGCACCGACTGTATGGGGGGCTGTGCGGACTGCCGCGGGTCTGTACCGGCCTGCCGGGGGGCTGTGCCGGCCTGCCGGTGGTCTGTACCGACTGTCCGGGGGTCTGAGCGGACAGCCGGGGGTCTGTACCGGCCTGTCGGGGGTCTGTGCCGGCCTGCTGGTGGTCTGTACCGACTGTCCGGGGATCTGAGCGGACTGCCGGGGGTCTGTACCGGCCTGCCGGGGGGCTGTGCCGACTGTCCGGGGGTCTGTGCCAACTGCCCGGGGGTCTGTGCCGACTGCCTGGGGGTCTGTGCCGACTGCCCGGGGGTCTGTGCAGACTGCCGGTGGTCTGTGCCGGCCTGCCGGTGGTCTGTACCGACTGCCCGGGTGTCTGTGCAGGCTGCGGGGGGCTGTGCCGGCCTGCCGCTGGTCTGTACCGACTGACCGGGGGTCTGTGCAGGCTGCGGGGGGCTGTGCTGACCTGCCGGTGGTCTGTACCGACTGCCCGGGGGTCTGTGCGGACTGCCGGTGGTCTGTACCGACTGTCCGGGGGTCTGAGCGGACAGCCGGGGGTCTGTACCGGCCTGTCGGGGGGCTGTGCCGGCCTGCCGGTGGTCTGTACCGACTGTCCGGGGGTCTGAGCGGACTGCCGAGGGTCTGTACCGGCCTGCCGGGGGGCTGTGCCGACTGTCCGGGGGTCTGTGCCGACTGCCCGGGGGTCTGTGCCGACTGCCCGGGGGTCTGTGCAGACTGCCGGTGGTCTGTGCTGACCTGCCGGTGGTCTGTACCGACTGCCCGGGGGTCTGTGCGGACTGCCGGGGGGGGGCTGTGCCGGCTTGCGGGTGGTCTGTACCGACTGCCCAGGTGACTGTGCAGGCTGCGGGGGGCTGTGCCGGCCTGCCGGTGGTCTGTACCGACTGCCCAGGGGTCTGTGCGGACTGCCGGGGGTCTGAGCAGACTGGGGGGGGTCTGTGCAGGATCGTCCGATGGGACTACAAGTCCCATCGGGTGATGCCTGCTACCATGACGGTGATTGACACATTAGCCAATGATGGGACAGTAGTAGTCCCATCATCCGGCTAATGTGTTGAATGTACAAAAAAAAAAAAAAAACATACTACATACATACTACATGCTACATACATACTACATACATGCAACATATATACTACATGCATGCAACATACATACATACTGCATATATACCACATGCATGCAACATGCATACTACATATATACCACATATATACTACATGCATGCATACTACATATATACCACATATACCGGGGGGCTGTGCCGACTGTCCGGGGGTCTGTGCCGACTGCCCAGGGGTCTGTACCGGCCTGCCGGGGGGCTGTGCCGGCCTGCCGGTGGTCTGTACCGACTGTCCGGGGGTCTGAGCGGACTGCCGGGGATCTGTACCGGCCTGCCGGGGGGCTGTGCCGGCCTGCCGGTGGTCTGTACCGACTGCCCGGGGGTCTGTGCAGGTTGCGGGGGGCTGTGCCGGCCTGCCGGTGGTCTGTACCGACTGTCCGGGGGTCTGAGCGGACTGCCTGGGGTCTGTGCAGGATCGTCCGATGGGACTACAAGTCCCATCGGGCGATGCCTGCTACCATGACGGTGATTGACACATACTACATGCTATATACATACTACATACATGCTACATACATACTACATGCATGCATCATACATACATACTACATATATACCACATGCATGCAACATGCATACTACATATATACCACATATATACTACATGCATGCAACATACATATATACTACATATATACTACATGCAACATACATACTACATATATACTACATGCATGCAACATACATATATACTACATGCAACATGCATATTACATGCATGCAACATACATACATGCTACATATATACCACATGCATGCAACATGCAAACTACATATATACCACATATATACTGTACTACATGCATACTACATATATACCACATGCATGCAACATACATATATACAACATATATACTACATGCATGCAACATGCATACTACATACTGTATATGCCACATATATACTACATGCATGCAACATGCATATATACTACATGCAACATGCATACTACATATATACCACATGCATGCAACATACATATATACTACATGCATGCAACATGCATACTACATATATACTACATGCATGCAACATATATACTACATGCATGCAACATGCATACTACATATAAACCACATATATACTACATACATGCAACATACATATATACTACATGCAAAATGCATACTACATATATACTACATGCATGCAACATACATACTACATATATACCACATGCATGCAACATGCATACTATACAGTATATATACCACATACAGTATATACTACATGCATCCAACATACATATATACTACATATATACTACATGCATGCAACATGCATACTACATGCATACTATATATACTACATGCATGCAACATGCATACTACATATATATACTACATGCATACTATATATACTACATATATACTACATGCATGCAACATACATACTACATATATGCAACATGCATACTATATATACCACATATATACTACATGCATGCAACTTACATATATACTACATATATACTACATGAATGCAACATATATAATACATATACTGTATACTACATGCAACATACATACTACATATAAACCACATGCATGCAACATGCATACTACATATATACTACATGCATGCAACATACATATATACTACATGCATGCAACATACAAACATACTACATATATACCACATGCATGCAACATGCATACTACATATATACTACATGCATGCAACATACATATATACTACATACAATACATTCATACAATACATACATATAGACATACAGTACATATAACAGAGTACATACTCACCATCACTTGTCACTTTGATCCCCGAAGCCATTGTCATTTTTGAAATAAATATTAAAATAACAAACAAACAATATACTCCCTGATCGGCAGAAATCCACGAGAGTCCCACGACGATCTTGCGTGGAGAACTGCAGCATCAGCTGATGCTACCGTTCTCTACGGGGCCCAGGAAACCAGTGTCGGGAGGTAGGTATCCTTCCGCCCTGTATTCCTCCGCCAGTATAAAAAAAAAAAAGTCCCTAGTCTCATTTTATGGCAAAAGCTGCATGGGAAATTTTTCACACAGCAATGCCATAAAATGAGACTAGGGACTTTTTTTTTTTCTTTACAGTGGCAGAGGAATACAGGGCGGAAGGATACTTACCTCCCGACACTGGTTTCTTGGAGCCCGTAGAGAACGGTAGCATCAGCTGATGCTGCTGTTCTCCACGCAAGATCGTTGTGGGACACCCGTGGACTTCTGCGGATCAGGGGTGAGTATATTCGTGCTTTGTTATTTTAATATTTATTCCATAGATGACAATGGCTTCGGGGATCAAAGTGACAAGTGATGGTGAGTATGTACTCTATGTTATATGTACTGTATGTCTATATGTATGTATTGTATGAATGTATTGTATGTAGTATATATGTATATTGCATGCATGTAGTATATATGTAGTATATATGTAGTATGCATGTTGCATGCATGTGGTATATATGTAGTATGTATGTAGTATGTATGTTGCATGTAGTATATACACTCACTGGCCACTTTATTAGGTACACCTGTCCAACTGTGTGTTAAGACTTAATTTCTAATCAGCCAATCACATGGCGGCAACTCAGTGCATTTAGGCATGTAGACATGGTCAAGACAATCTCCTGCAGTTCAAACCGAGCATCAGTATGGGGAAGAAAGGTGATTTGAGTGCCTTTGAACGTGGCATGATTGTTGGTGCCAGAAGGGCTGGTCTGAGAATTTCAGAAACTGCTGATCTACTGGGATTTTCACGCACAACCATCTCTAGGGTTTACAGAGAATGGTCCGAAAAAGAAAAAAAATCCAGTGAGCGGCAGTTCTGTGGCCGGAAATGCCATGTTGATGCCAGAGGTCAGAGGAGAATGGGCAGACTGGTTCGAGCTGATAGAAAGGCAACAGTGACTCAAATTGCCACCCGTTACAACCAAGGTAGGCAGAAGAGCATCTCTGAACGCACAGTGCGTCGAACTTTGAGGCAGATGGGCTACAGCAGCAGAAGACCACACTGGGTACCACTCCTCTCAGCTAAGAACAGGAAACTGAGGCTACAATTTGCACAAGCTCATCGAAATTGGACAGTAGAAGATTGGAAAAATGTTGCCTGGTCTGATGAGTCTCGATTTCTGCTGCGACATTCGGATGGTAGGGTTAGAATTTGGCGTAAACAACATGAAAGCATGGATCCATCCTGCCTTGTATCAACGGTTCAGGCTGGTAGTGGTGGTGTCATGGTGTGGGGAATTTTTTCTGGGCACTCTTTGGGCCCCTTGGTACCAATTGAGCATCGTTGCAACGCCACAGCCTACCTGAGTATTGTTGCTGACCATGTCCATCCCTTTATGACCACAATGTACCCAACATCTGATGGCTACTTTCAGCAGGATAATGCGCCATGTCATAAAGCTTGAATCATCTCAGATTGGTTTCTTGAACATGACAATGAGTTTACTGTACTCAAATGGCCTCCTCAGTCACCAGATCTCAATCCAATAGAGCATCTTTGGGATGTGGTGGAACGGGAGATTCGCATCAGGGATGTGCAGCCGACAAATCTGCACCAACTGTGTGATGCCATCATGTCAATATGGTCCAAAATCTCTGAGGAATGCTTCCAGCACCTTGTTGAATCTCTGCCACGAAGAATTGAGGCAGTTCTGAAGGCAAAAGGGGGTCCAACCCCTTACTAGCATGGTGTACCTAATAAAGTGGCCAGTGAGTGTATGTATTATATATATGTTGCATGCATGTAGTATATATGTAGCATGCATTTTGCATGCATGTGGTATATATGTAGTATGTATGTAGTATGTATGTTGCATGTAGTATATATGTATTATATATATATGTTGCATGCATGTAGTATATATGTGGTATATATGTAGTATATATGTATGTTGCATGCATGTAGTATATATGTGGTATATATGTAGTATGCATGTTGCATGCATGTAGTATATATGTTGTATGTTGCATGCATGTAGTATATATGTGGTATATATGTAGTATGCATGTTGCATGCATGTAGTATATATGTAGCATGCATGTTGCATGCATGTGGTATATATGTAGTATGTATGTAGTATGTATGTTGCATGTAGTATATATGTATTATATATATATATGTTGCATGCATGTAGTATATATGTGGTATATATGTAGTATATATGTATGTTGCATGCATGTAGTATATATGTGGTATATATGTAGTATGCATGTTGCATGCATGTAGTATATATGTTGTATGTTGCATGCATGTAGTATATATGTGGTATATATGTAGTATGCATGTTGCATGCATGTAGTATATATGTTGTATGTATGTATGTTGCATGCATGTAGTATATATGTGGTATATATGTAGTATGCATGTTGCATACATGTAGTATATATGTAGTATATATGTATGTTGCATGCATGTAGTATATATGTAGTATGCATGTTGCATGTAGTATATATGTATGTTGCATGCATGTAGTATATATGTGGTATATATGTAGTATGCATGTTGCAAACATGCAGTATATATGTAGTATATATGTATGTTGCATGCATGTAGTATATATGTAGTATGCATGTTGCATGTAGTATATATGTATGTTGCATGCATGTAGTATATATGTGGTATATATGTATTATGCATGTTGCATGCATGTAGTATATATGTGGTATATATGTAGTATGCATGTTGCATGCATGTAGTATATATGTAGCATATATGTAGTATGCATGTTGCATGCATGTGGTATACACTCACTGGCCACTTTATTAGGTACACCATGCTAGTAAGGGGTTGGACCCCCTTTTGCCTTCAGAACTGCCTCAATTCTTCGTGGCAGAGATTCAACAAGGTGCTGGAAGCATTCCTCAGAGATTTTGGACCATATTGACATGATGGCATCACACAGTTGGCGCAGATTTGTCGGCTGCACATCCCTGATGCGAATCTCCCGTTCCACCACATCCCAAAGATGCTCTATTGGATTGAGATCTGGTGACTGAGGAGGCCATTTGAGTACAGTAAACTCATTGTCATGTTCAAGAAACCAATCTGAGATGATTCGAGCTTTATGACATGGCGCATTATCCTGCTGAAAGTAGCCATCAGATGTTGGGTACATTGTGGTCATAAAGGGATGGACATGGTCAGCAACAATACTCAGGTAGGCTGTGGCGTTGCAACGATGCTCAATTGGTACCAAGGGGCCCAAAGAGTGCCCAGAAAAAATTCCCCACACCATGACACCACCACCACCAGCCTGAACCGTTGATACAAGGCAGGATGGATCCATGCTTTCATGTTGTTTACGCCAAATTCTGACCCTACCATCCGAATGTCACAGCAGAAATCGAGACTCATCAGACCAGGCAACGTTTTTCCAATCTTCTACTGTCCAATTTCGATGAGCTTGTGCAAATTGTAGCCTCAGTTTCCTGTTCTTAGCTGAGAGGAGTGGTACCCAGTGTGGTCTTCTGCTGCTGTAGCCCATCTGCCTCAAAGTTCGACGCACTGTGCGTTCAGAGATGCTCTTCTGCCTACCTTGGTTGTAACGGGTGGCAATTTGAGTCACTGTTGCCTTTCTATCAGCTCGAACCAGTCTGCCCATTCTCCTCTGACCTCTGGCATCAACATGGCATTTCCGGCCACAGAACTGCCGCTCACTGGATTTTTTTTCTTTTTCGGACCATTCTCTGTAAACCCTAGAGATGGTTGTGCGTGAAAATCCCAGTAGATCAGCAGTTTCTGAAATTCTCAGACCAGCCCTTCTGGCACCAACAATCATGCCACGTTCAAAGGCACTCAAATCACCTTTCTTCCCCATACTGATGCTCGGTTTGAACTGCAGGAGATTGTCTTGACCATGTCTACATGCCTAAATGCACTGAGTTGCCGCCATGTGATTGGCTGATTAGAAATTAAGTCTTAACACACAGTTGGACAGGTGTACCTAATAAAGTGGCCAGAGAGTGTATATGTAGTATGTATGTATGTTGCATGCATGTAGTATATATGTAGTATGCATGTTGCATGCATGTGGTATATATGTATGTTGCATGCATGTAGTATATATGTAGTATGCATGTTGCATGTAGTATATATGTTGCATGCATGTAGTATATATGTGGTATATATGTAGTATGCATGTTGCATGCATGTAGTATATATGTATGTTGCATGCATGTGGTATATATGTAGTATGCATGTAGTATATATGTGGTATATATGTAGTTTGCATGTTGCATATTGGTATATATGTATGTATGTATGTTTCATGCATGTAGTATGCATGTTGCATGTAGTATATATGTATGTTGCATGCATGTAGTATATATGTAGTATGTATGTTGCATGTAGTATATATGTAGTATATATGTATGTTGCATGCATGTAGTATATATGTGGTACATATGTAGTATGCATGTTGCATGCATGTGGTATATATGTAGTATGTATGTATATTGCATGCATGTAGTATGTATGTAGCATGTATGTAGTATGTATGTAGCAGGTAGTATGTATGTAGTATGTTTTCGTTTTTTTTTACATTCAACACATAGGCCGGATGATGGGACTACTACTGTCCCATCATTGGCTAATGTGTCAATCACTGTCATGGTAGCAGGCATCGCCCGATGGGACTTGTAGTCCCATCAGACGATCCTACACAGACCCCCGCAGCCTGCTCTGCCCCCCGGCAGGCCGGTACAGACCCCCGGCAGGCCGCTCAGACCCCCGGACAGTCGGTACAGACCACCGGCAGGCCAGCACAGCCCCCCGGCAGGCCGGTACAGACCCACGGCAGTCCGCACAGACCCCCGGGCAGTCGGCACAAACCCCCGGGCAGTCGGCACAGACCACCGGCAGGCCGGCACAGCCCCCCGGAAGGCCGGTACAGACCCCCGGGCAGTCGGCACAGCCCCCCGGCAGGCCAGCACAGCCCCTCCGGCAGGCCGCTCAGACCCCCGGACAGTCGGTACAGACCACCGGCCGGCCTGCAGAGCCCCCCGGCAGGCCGGTACAGACCCCCGCAGCCTGCACAGACCCCCGAACAGTCGGTACAGACCACCGGCAGGCCGGTACAGACCCCCGGGCAGTCGGCACAGCCCCCCGGCAGGCCGGTACAGACCCCCGGGCAGTCGGCACAGACCCCCGGTATATGTGGTATATATGTAGTATGCATGTTGCATGCATGTAGTATATATGTGGTATATATGTAGTATGCATGTTGCATGCATGTGGTATATATGCAGTATGTATGTATGTTGCATGTATGTAGCATGTATGTAGTATGTATGTAGTATGTATATAGCATGTAGTATGTATGTAGTATGTATGTAGCATGTAGTATGTATGTAGTATGCATTTTTTTTTCTTTTTTTTTAGATTCAACACATAGGCCGGATGATGGGACTACTACTGTCCCATCATTGGCTAATGTGTCAATCACCATCATGGTAGCAGGCATCGCCCGATGGGACTTGTAGTCCCATCGGACGATGCCTGCACCGACCCCCGCAACCTGCACAGACCCCCGGACAGTCGGCACAGCCCCCCGGCAGGCCGGTAAAGACCACCGGCAGGCCGGTACAGACCCCTGGCAGGCCGCTCAGACCCCCGGACAGTCGGTACAGACCACAGGCAGGCCGGCACAGTCCCCCGGCAGGCCGGTACAGACCCACGGCAGTCCGCACAGACCCCCGGGCAGTCGGCACAGACCCCCGGGCAGTTGGTACAGACCACCGGCAGGCCGGCACAGCCCCCCCGTAAGGCCAGTACAGACCCCCCGCAGGCCGGCACAGCCCCCCGGCAGGCCGGTACAGACCCCCGGCAGTACGCTCAGACCCCCGGACAGTCGGTACAGATCACCGGCAGGCCGGCACAGCCCCCCGGCAGGCCGGTACAGACCCCCGCAGCCTGCACAGACCCCCAGACAGTCGGCAAAGCCCCCCGGCAGGCCGGTACAGACCACCGGCAGGCCGGTACAGACCCCCGGCAGGCCGCTCAGACCCCCGGACAGTCGGTACAGACCACCGGAAGGCCGGCACAGCCCCCCGGCAGGCCGGTACAGACCCACGGCAGTCCGCACAGACCCCCGGGCAGTCGGCACAAACCCCCGGGCAGTCGGCACAAACCACCGGCAGGCCGGCACAGCCCCCCGGAAGGCCGGTACAGACCCCCGGGCAGTCGGCACAGCCCCCCGGCAGGCCAGCACAGCCCCCCGGCAGGCCGCTCAGACCCCCGGACAGTCGGTACAGACCACCGGCAGGCCGGCACTGCCCCCCGGCAGGCCGGTACAGACCCCTGGCAGTCCGCTCAGACCCCCGGATAGTCGGTACAGACCACCGGCAGGCCGGCACAGCCCCCCGGCAGGCCGGTACAGACCCCCGGCAGTCCGCTCAGACCCCCGGACAGTCGGTACAGACCACCGGCAGGCCGGCACAGCCCCCCGGCAGGCCGGTACAGACCCCCGCAGCCTGCAGAGACCCCCGGACAGTCGGTACAGACCACCGGCAGGCCGGCACAGCCCCCCGGCAGGCCGGTACAGACCCCCGGGCAGTCGGCACAGACCCCCGGGCAGTCGGCACAGACCCCCGGTATATGTGGTATATATGTAGTATGCATGTTGCATGCATGTAGTATATATGTAGTATGCATGTTGCATGCATGTGGTATATATGCAGTATGTATGTATGTTGCATGCATGTAGTATATATGTTGCATGTATGTAGCATGTATGTAGTATGTATGTAGCATGTAGTATGTATGTAGTATGTATTTTTTTTTTCTTACATTCAACACATAGGCCGGATGATGGGACTACTACTGTCCCATCATTGGCTAATGTGTCAATCACCGTCATGGTAGCAGGCAAGTCCCATCGGGCGATGCCTGCTACCATGACGGTGATTGCACAGACCCCCGCAGCCTGCACAGACCCCCGGACAGTCGGTACAGACCACCGGCAGGCCGATACAGACCCCCGGCAGTCCGCACAGACCCCCGGGTAGTCGGCACAGACCCCCGTACAGTCGGCACAGCCCCCCGGCAGTCCGCTCTGACCCCCGGACAGTCGGTACAGACCACCGGCAGGCCGGTACAGACCCCCGCAGCCTGCACAGACCCACGGACAGTCGGTACAGACCACCGGCAGGCCGGCACAGACCCGCGGCAGGCCGGTACAGACCCCCGGACAGTCGGCACAGCCCCCCGGTATATGTGGTATATATGTAGTATGCATGTTGCATGCATGTAGTATATATGTGGTCTATATGTAGTATGTATGTATGTTGCGTGTATGTAGTATGTATGTAGTATGTATGTAGCATGCATGTATTATGTATGTAGTATGTATGTAGCATGTAGTATGTATTTTTTTTTTTTTTTTTACATTCAACACATAGGCCGGATGATGGGACTACTACTGTGCCATCATTGGCTAATGTGTCAACCACCGTCATGGTAGCAGGCATCGCCCGATGGGACTTGTAGTCCCATCGGACGATCCTGCACAGACCCCCGCAGCCTGCACAGCCCCCCGGCAGGTCGGTACAGCCCCCCGGCAGGCCGGTACAGACCCACGGCAGTCCGCACAGACCCCCGGGCAGTCGGCACAGACCCCCGGCAGGCCGGTACAGAACCCCGGGCAGTCGGCATAGACCCCCCCCCGGAAGGCCCGAACTGACGGCGCACCATTATGCGCACAGACTGCGCATCATGATGACGTCATTTCGGCAGCCAATCAGAGCCACAGCAGTGGCTCTTGGCATTATGGGAACTTCTGATTCCGATATCCGATATTGAAAAAAATATCTGTACTCGGTATCGGAATTCCAATACAGCGAATATCGGCCGATACCCGATATTTGCAGTATCGGAATGCTCAACACTTCCCACGATCAGTGCTAGCACCGATTGCAGGCTTTTAACCCCTCTGATGCCACTGTCAAAAGTGACAGCGACATTGATGAGCATCGCAGAGGGAAGCATGTCCCTCTCAGCTCCCATTGACACAATGCGACTGCGATTGCCGATGGTCTCTATGGTGACCCCGGGCTGAAAGATGGCCGTGGAGTCACCCAGGTATGGTCACCTGTTAGCTCAGTGCCTGTGATACACAGATCTAATGCCTTGCAATGCAAAAGCATTGCAGAGTATTAGAACAGCGATTAGGGCAGTGAATGATGATGTCCCATCCTGGGACAATGTAAAGAAAAATAAAAAATTGTAAAAAACACCCATAAAAATATCGTTTCATTACTATTAGAATCAAAAAGAATTTTTTAAAAACACAGAAAATTATTACCACTAACACCAAAAAAACAGGGTAGGTTTTGAAAGGAAAAGGTGAAAAAATCTCAACAACAGGAAGGATAATTATTAGATTTTAAATTTAATCCCAATTAGTCCCTTGTAAATGTAGGACTTCCTTAATTAACTACCAAAACAAAACCCAGCTCAAAAGACACACTGATACACATATAACGCTGAGTAACTGACGGTAGATAGTCAATTGCACATATACCCACAAAGGAAAAGCTAGAGGTTAGCTGTAATATCTTAGGTAACAGGTTTATTTTAATTTAGTCCCATGTACAACATATTCATGAATATTGGACTGACCCTAACACACAATTGTATTTTTGGACTAGTCAGTTATCCCATAGACTGTGCCATATAAAATACTGGTTAACCACAAAAATACCACTACCTAAAAAAAAATTTTAATTGGTAATGCCAAAATCCTAGTTTAAGAGCTTTCCCTAAAATATAAAGTCATAGGATGCACCTATAATAAAGTGCAACTGTGCTCAGAAAATGCCTAAATATTTCACATACTCACGAACAAACATAATAAGCATGCTATAAGATCCATGGTCTCTTTCATATAGAAAACAGGCAGACAATGCCGCTGTTCAAAAAAGCATTCCACAAAAAAGTCATAACAGGTCACTTATCTGAATGAAGATAGCATTGTTTGTCCCAGTAGCATCGTCCCTAAGCATTTCACCCCCTCCCAGTATAAGGGCTCATCAGGGGACCACAGATAGGAGCACGCCATAATGGTGGATGTAGGTAAAGGCGAGAGATGACATTTATCTATAGAAAGTCTACCATAGTGATTCTAAATATGGGTATATTCCACCTTAATTTTTAACCAAAACACCCCCTAGCCTCAGACAGACAAGGGTGCATATATTCAAGCATATACCGTCCTCCTTGAAATTCCGTTGCATGGAAAGCACGCCGGATAAGTGTCCATGCCTCCCGTTCACTTAGACCAATCAGCATAGAGCGGGAATCTCCATCACTACTGGGCATTGAAACGCAAATGCGTCCCACAGTCACTGACATGCGCATTAAACTCAGTACTGCTCACATTGTGCCCGAATTTCCCGGCAACTGCAACGCAGATGCGCCTCAGGCATTCACCGACATGCGCACTGGCTCACTTCCACCCGGGGACACGCGCGTGAAAGAAGACAAACACCTCAATACTGGAAATACGGCTACTATCTCCAGTGACAAATTATGCGTCCCACAGATGATCCACAATATTGAAATTATTTTCTGCATCCCGCTGTCATCGGTTGAAGGGCGGAAAATATAGATATATATTTCCATCTCAAAACAATAACCAATTCTCTCCCAGAGTAAAAATACCACACATCCACACAGATAAGTGATATTACGTATCAGGCTATAACTGAAAAAGGGGCATTCGCCCAGAACTATCAATACCCACTTTAAGACAATAGGTGCACGTGAAGTTTTTTTGATGTTAGTGGTAATATTTTTCTGTGTTTTTAAAAAATTATTTTTGATTATAATAGTAATAAAACAATATTTTTATGGGTGTTTTTCTCAGTGCACATTTATCCTGTTCTCTGTGTTGAGCTCTTACATCTGGGTTTCTGTGTAAATCTCTGAAATACATGATTCAGATGGAATTCTCAGCAGAAGAATCCCTATAATGAGGCAGATGGAGGCACTGTGAATGCTGTCTGACCTGTGATCTGGCATTGTCCGTCTTTTTAGATGTGCATAAAAGCGTGGTCTGCCATAGTTTTGTGTACCATTAAAAAGAACGACACCGCTAAACAAAAGCCAGATGGAGTCCAGAGTAACTCTGCTGCCTCATTGTAGTGGGTGGCTCCCTCAGGGGTTTTATCTGAATCATGCCACTCAGATATTTTGATGAAAACCACTATATAAGTGCTCCGAATAGAGCACAGGATAAATGTGTTCCCAAACGTTATGTAAAATGTTCCCAATAAAAGCTTCAACTCAATCCACAAAAAAAGCAAGTCCCCACACAGGTCCATAATCTGTTAGCACAAATATGGGGGGCTTTCACACTACTGGTACTACAACAGCTCTGAAAAAGCGCTGTGGTTCCTTGCCCCCCCAAAGAAATTCAAGTGTTGGCGGGTACGTCTGATATACATGCAGATGGGTACTGACAGACATGGCTAGTATACAGGCAGTCAGGTGCTGGCAGGTACTGCTGACATACTGGCAGTTGCAGGCAGGTATGGCTGAAATACTGTTAGGAATCTGGTTTCTATGATGCCTATATCCAGATTCTCACATTTGTCTCCAGAGGCTAAGTCCTTTTTTCCAGCTTCTGAGCATGCCCACGGGTCGAGCTCCCATTGGAGTTCAGGAGACAGGTGCTCAGGTCCTGCTCCTGATTCCATTGGCTTAGGTCAGGGCTCTGGAGATTTCCGGCAGGTCCCGTACGCTATAAAAAGTGCACATGGCCGTTATGCCATGCGCTAGTATTTTTATACTGCTGCTGTGTGTATGGTGACAGATGCTTGGACTGGTGACTGACTCATTAAGAAACCCCTTCCCTCTGATAATATGCCTGTGTGAGTGAGTGGAATTCAGTCAGCACCTGCACTAGCGCCAGCGCGCACAATCTCCATCTTCCTGCAGCTTAGCGTCCTGAATCGCGCTTGCGATACTTGCGGTTGCAGCCTGTCCAGGCGTGCGCAGTTGCGACGCCGAGCACACGTGTACATGGTAAGTCCTCTCTGTTGTAGTGATTATACTTAACTACTCCAGTTTCCGGCTACCGCACGTGTTCTGCTGAGATCCTGTGCTGTTAACAGGCTCTGCAATACTATTTTTGTATTGTTTCTCCCTGCAGCTCTGTGTCTCTTAACAGAGCTTGCCTTATTGCACCTGGGTGAGTTAGAACCCTGTGCATATTAGTGCTCTGCCTCTCTCAGCAGCGGTTTTACCATCCACCCCACGGTGGACCCCGAGTGGCGAAGGCACTTCAGTTATTTTTTTTTTTTTTTTAGTGTCTTCCGCCACTCCTAACAAATACTAGCAGATGGGTGCTGGTGGGTATCGCTGATATATAGGCAGGCAGGTGCTGGCAGGCACTGCTAATATACTGGCAGGTGCAGGCAGGCTTGGATGATATACTGGCAGGCGAGTGCTGGCAGGCATGACTGATATACAGGATGGTGCTGGCAGGCATGGCTGATATTCACTCAGGCAGGTGATACCGGACACCACTGATATACAGGCAGGGGTAGGACCAGTTCAGACTGGATGAACAGGAACCGCTTCATGAGAAACTAGTTCACTGATAGGAAAGGTTCCAGTCCTCAGGTGCCAAGAGACAGGGAACCGCAGGTGCTGACAGGTAAATGCAGGTGTGGACAGGCAGGGAGCCGCAGGTGCGGACAGTCAGGGAAATGCAGGTTTAGAAATAGGTTCTGTTACAGACACTGCAGGTTTAAAGATAGGTACTGTTACAGACACTGCAGGATTAGAGATCGGTACTGGTACAGACACTGCAGGTTTAGAGATAGGTACTGGTACAAACACAGGAGCTTTAAGAAAAGTTCCAGATATAGATACAAATATTTTCAGGGATAGGTCCAAACTCAGACTAGATCAGACACAGGTACAGGTTCACGGTACAGGCCTAGACATACTAACCTAGAGAAACAGGTTCAGGTAAGATCAGATACAGGTACAGGTTCAGGGAACAAGCCTGGGCATACTGACAAAAGGAAATAGGTCAGAGTTCAGAGACAAAAACACTAAAGAAGAATGTTGCTCAGGCACCTTCCAACAGGTGGAGGTGCCTTAAGTAGTAGATGCCTACCAGCATTTGGCTGAGGACACATTAGGAGCGCATGCACTGTCTCTTCAAGAACCAGGAAGTGCCCGCGTGTCCACCCTAATCAGAAGTTAAGGAGCTTGCAGCGCGGCCAGAGGTGGTGAGTAAGTCGGTGTCCCTGCATGGTGAGGGATGGGAAGCTATGCAGAGATGCAGGCAGTGGTGTTACAGGGGGTTTCCACTGAAACATCAGGGGCTCTCCAAACGCGACATGACAACCGCAGACCATTCCATCAAAGTCTGTGTTACAATGTCACTCCTTTTCTGAGCCCTGCCATGCGCCCAAACAGTAGTTTTCTGCCATATATTGGGTTATGGGCATATTCAGGAGAAATTGAACAACACATTGCTAAACTTGGAAAGTAAAAAAATTGAGGCTAAAATAACATTTTTGAGGGGAAAATGTGATTTTTTTTTTTTTTATTTTCATGGCTCTACGTTATAAACTTCTGTGAAGCATCTGGGGGTTGAAGGTGATCACCACATATCTAGATAAATTCCTTGAGGTGTCTAGTTTTCAAAATGTGGTTACTTGTGGGGGGCTTCTACTGATTAGGCACATCAGAGGCCCTCAAAATGTGACATGCTGTCTGCTAAAGATTCCAGCAATTTTACATTCAAAAAGTCAAACGCGCCCCTTCCCTTTCAGGGCCCTGATGTGCACACAAACAGTAGTTTTCACCCACATATGGGGTATCAGCATACTCAGGGTATCAGCACACTCAGGAAGAATTGCACAACAAATTGTATGGTGCAATTTCTTCGGTTAACCTTGTGAAAATGCAAAATTTGTGGCTAAAAGAACGTTTTTGTAGAAAAAAGTCATTTTCTATTTTCATGGATCTACGTTATAAACTTTTGTTAAGCACCTGGGGGTTCAAGGTGCTCAACACACTTGTAGATAAGTTCCTTTGGGGGTCTTGCTTCCAAAATTGGGTCAATTGTGTGGAGTTTCCACTGTTTAAACACATTAGGGGCCCTCTAAATGCGACATGGTGTATGCTAATGACTCAATGACTGCAGCAAATTTTGCATTCAAAAAGTCAAATGGCGCTCCTTCCCTTTCAAGCCCTGCTGTGCTAACAAACAGTTGTTTTCCTCCACATATGGGACATTGGCATGCTCAAGAGAAATTTTTCCTGTTATCCTTGTCAAAATAAAAAAAATTGGGTCTAAAGTAACATTTTTATGAAAAAAGTTAAATGCTCATTTTTCCTTCCACATTGTTTCAATTCCTGTGAAGCACCTAAAGGGTTAATAAACTTCTTGAAAGTGGCTTTGAGCACCTTGAAGGGGGAGTTAGGAGACTGTTAGGAGATTCGAGTTCCTGTGCTGTCTGCTTAAGCTAAGTGTTTTAGGCCTTTTTCACACTTCAGTTTTTTGACGGCAGTCAAGATCCAACATTGCGGCGGATTGACGGATCCGCTATAAATGTGTCAAAACGGGTGGAAGCGGATGATACGGATCCGTTTTTTGACGGATCCGATATATGGATTTTTATTTGGATCCATAAAAAAAAAAAGGATCCGTATCATCCGTTTGCATCCGTTTTTATCATCCGTTGGATCCGTTTTCTGACAGATCCGTTTTTCCACACCTCCAAAATGGGATGCTCCCAAATATGATTTGCTCTTGGAAACTGCTCCCAAACCTGATTGGATCCTGGAAACTAGGGGAAAACTATATCTAGGGTGTTTTAACACAATATCTTTGAAAGGTTATAGAGCTAGTGGCAGAGATGGAAGGAGTAATAGCAAATATTAATAGCATCTGTGTGGATTTTGATATTGAGTGCAATCATTTGGCAATTCTTGCTTGGCAGAAGGAGGAAACAAGACTGCGCTTCCTGCGTCGGCGAAAGAAGAGACGACAGTGGATTCATCCTATAAATGCACAGAGATTGACCCTTGGAGTTTTTTCGACACTTTACCTGGAATTGAGGGATAACCCGGAGAAGTTCTTCAATTATGTGCGGATAAGACACGACCTGTTTGAGATTTTGGTGGAGCGTGTTGGAGCGCAAATCCAGAGAAGGGACACGTACTTGCGCTTTTCGATATCACTGAGCGTTTGATGGTGACCCTTCGGTAAGTTATCTTTTTTCTAAAAGTTTTGATTCTGCAGACTTTAATTGTCATGTTCTTGCTCGTAGTTTGTATTAAATTTATTTTTTCCCCTTTTTTTAACAGATTCCTGGCAACTGGAGAATCCTTCACCTCCTTCCATTACCAGTTCCAGCTTGGGATATCTACAATATCTGGAATAGTCCAACAGACCGGCCGGGCATTGTGGGATTGTCTAAAAGAGGAGTACATGCCACAGTCAACACAGGAAATGTGGCTTGAGATTGCTGAAAACTTTTAAGAAATATGTCAGTTTCCTAATTATGTTGGTGAAGTGGATGGGAAGCACATTAGGATTGTGAAACCCGTTGGATCCGGATCAGAATATTTCAATTATAAGAAATTCTTCTCAATTGTACTGATGGCAATTGCTGACTCAAAATGCAAATTTATTGCGGTTGATATTGGTGCGTAAGGTCGATCCAATGATTCTCAGGTGTTCAAGATGTCTGCAATGGGCCGTCGTTTGTATGGAGAAAATTTTGATTTCCCACCTCCAAGACCACTCCCTGGAGCAACAGGCCCATCAATGCCATTTGTGTGTGTTGTTTAGACATTTGAAATGCATCGTCACCATCTTCTGAAGCCATATGGAAGTCATGGATTGACACACAGGAAAAAAATCTTTAACTATCGATTAACAAGAGCACGAAGAGTGGTGGAGTGCGCTTTTGGGATTTTAACATCAAAATGGAGAGTGCTGTTAACTGCCAAAAAAATGAAAACTGAGACTGTGGATGAGGTGGTGAAGGCATTTGTGATCCTGCACAATTTTGTAATTTCAAAGGAACCAGTTTCCATTGAAGAAAATGTTTGTGAAACCACCTTGTGGGATTATCACCAGACAAGTGTTCGGAGTACTGTGTCAGTGACAAAAACGAGGGACACATTTGCTGATTATTTTGTCATCATCGGAAGGAAGAGTTGACTGGCAAGATGACATGGTATAATATTTTTTTTTTAATGTTATACCAAGTTTCCTTTTTTGTATAGGAAAAACTTTTGTAATTTTTCCTTTTTTGTTTCATAGTTTTGGTACCTTTACACCAATTTTGTGTAATAAAAGTGTGGTGTTTTTTTCCATGTATACCACTCTTGTTCCTTGACCCTTTTGGTACCTTTAAAAAAATCTTGTGTATTTAACCTGTACACCACCGGTGTACCTTGAACCTTTTTGTACCTTTACCAAAAAATGTTGTGTATTTTACCTGTACACCACCGGTGTACCTTGAACCTTTTTGTACCTTTACCAAAAAATGTTGTGTATTTTACCTCAACACCACCGGTGTTTTTTTTTTTTTTTTTTACTTAACACTAAAGAAAAAAATTAAACACAATAAAATTCTTTTGACGCAAAAAATATTTTATTTATTTTAACAATCTGTTAAAAATTCTTTACAAATGCCGGTATTGCTAGGTGGAGATATCATCGGAGGGGTTAACAGGGCTGACCACATCAAGGGGGGGGGACTGGGAACAAGGTTGGTGAGGATCAGAAGTGGAAGGGGGGTTTAAAACATGAGGTTGGGATGGGAGTTGATGGACAGAGGAGGTTTGTGGGAACATCGAAGGTGTGGGTGGTGGTGGGTACGGTGAGGGCATTAGGGTATAATGCAATGGGGAAGGAAGGTACTGGGAAGATTGGAATGGTGAATTCGAGAAAGGAGAAGGAGTTGTGGGAGGATGGACTGTGGTAGGATGGACAGCGGTAGGATGGAGGGTGGGAGGATGGACGTTGGCAGGATGAACAGTGGAATGAGAAGGTGATGGAATAGGTAGATGGGTAGATAGGGAGGCCTGGGAGATTGCAGTGACTAGAGCATTGTGACAGCTTTGCATCACATGCATCTGCAGGTGAGGATTTAAATTTTCCATGTGCCGGACAACTGATTTGAAAAAATATGTCTCGGCGCCTGGTTTGACTCTGAATGCATCCTCTCCATATAACTTCTGAGTTCCATGATATTTTGATTTATCAAGTTCAACCCAGAAGTTATCTGTTGCCCTAACAGTCAGAATGCATTTTGGATGGATGCATTCAGATTCAAACAGTCAAAGAAAAACATCCTTTCCTGACCTCTCAGACGCTGCCGTCCAGAACCAAATGTTGGTAGAAATGTTGTGGCAGTGTCAGAGGAGTGGGGTACTGTAAATCGTCACCTGCAGCTTCATGTGATGAAGACTGCCCTGCTGCTCCAGTGCTGGTGGATGGGACAGAGGGACGAGACAAGAGGGAAGGTACAGAGGGGTCGGATACCTCGATGTGGTTCCCGGTGGCGGTCTCCGAAGGGATTCCTCCAGAGGGAGCCAACTCAGAAGCAGGTGCTGCAGATGGTGCTATAATAAAAGACAAAAGAAATATATATTAATATATTGATATTTCATTGGACTTGCTGAAAAAAAAATTAGGTTAAACATGTAAACATTTGTACTACAGAAATGGTTTGTGGAATATTTACCTTCTGCTCACCATCGTCGACCAGAGGAACGACAGGGCTCTGTAGTATTTATACCGGCTGCTCCTGCATCCTCTTGATCCACTCGGAACCTGCATCTCCTTGTTGAAGTCCCTCTTGAAGCAATCCCAGAGTGACCGCCACCATATGATAACCCTGCCACCTGTGAAGCAAAAAAAAAAACAAAGTGGTTAGTATTCAACACACATGCTGTAATATAACTTACTGAAATTTGAATACTTACGTGCTAAATCCTTGTCCCTCGCATCGAGCTCCTCCCAGTTTTCTATAACCGCAAAGCAGACTTCATCCCAATGCCGTCGGGTGGTTGGTTGGTCGGCATGGCGGTGGTCCGCCATGTTCCACAGCGGCTCCCGCTCTCGCACCGCCTCGATGAGGGTGTCCACATCAATGATCCCCTCGTCATATTGTCTGTCGGGAGCACGCTGTGAAACCTGTGAAGAAAAAAAAAATTAATAATAAATTCATACACATGAGGTTCATTAATCAATCAACCAAATAAAGTGTAACTTAATGTTCGCTGACCGCCGGAAGCATCACCTCGACGACGCTGGGATGTCCTGGGAGTCATTCTAGTGCGGGCACCATATTGTGAAGACTATAAAAAAAAAACATGATTATGTGCTTGGATGGATGCGTAGTTATTGTGTGTGCTGTGATGAATGTTTGTGTTGGGTGTAGCATTATGTATGTCAGTATTTGTATCTGCTAAACTTACACTCTGCGCGCCCCCTCCTTGCATTTCTCCACCCTGCATGTCTCCTCCTGGAAGCTCCTCAGATTCAGCTTCCTGTGAAAATAGAATAAATGCATATAGGGTTTAAAAAAAAATGTGTCAAATGAGAGTAAAAAAAAAAAAATTATTTAGATTACCTCAGTTCGCTGGTGCTGTGAGGGGGGGCTCCCAGAAGAAGACATTACTCCCAAACTGCTGCGGCCTGGCTGGCGGGTCTCTGCTGCGGCCTGTGTTATGAGTTCATTTTCCCCTTCACCATTGAGGTCTGATGAACTCCCTCTTCTGGTGAAGGAAGGTAGTGAGGCTGATTATCAAACACCTGAGCTGGTAGAGGATGACTGGGTGACGGGAATTGCTGACTGGATATAAGGCAGCCGACGCCCTTCTGCCTCGCTGGTGATTTCTCTGAGGGATTCTAGGAGACCAGTCTGATTCCTGCTCCTCAAAAGCTAAGTTTTCTGCCTTGCTTTTTGCATTTGTGTTTTGGTTTTATTTTGCCTTGCTTTTCTGGATTCTGCCATTCCCTGCTGGGGTGAGCTGAATTCCTTTGTGTCGTTTTGCTCTGTCTTCAGAAAATACCTGAGTACTGACATAGTCTTTTTGAAGCCTAGCGTCTTCAGGGCCTTTTTCCCTGTCAGTCTCTTGGCTCTTGTTTTGATAGGGTTTTTGGCGGATTGCAGACAGCAGCTTTTCTGTCCTGTCCTATCTAGTTAGCTTGGGCCCCATCATTTGCTCAGTCTATCTTTCTATCTGTGTTAGTGTTTTTTCTTCTTGCTTCACCGTCATTATATGTTGGGGGCTGCCTATTGCTTTGGGGTCTGCTCTGGAGCAGTTTAGATTTCCCTTTCTGTCTTTAGGCTATGTAGTTCTCCGGCTGTGATCAAGGGGTCTAGGGCACCGTAGGAACCCCCCACGGCTACTGCTAGTTGTTGTTGATAGGTTCAGGGGTCTGCAATCCGATAGCTGCCAACTTCTCTGGTTTTCTGGACTTAGCTAGCATTTCTGTTTTTGCCTCCTTCGGTGACTCGTTCATAACAGAATCACCAGCCATACCGCAGATCCTAAGGTACTCAATAGCAGGTTTACCCGTACAGGCCTCCAGACAATGCACTATCAGGGTGCAGTGGACCCATATAATTAGGATAGCAACACAGGTGCAAAAATACCAACAAAATAACCTGCTCACATCCTACCAATATATGGAGGGGGCGGTTATCTGGTATATAGATGCACATGAAAATTGTGTTTGAAACCAAATGGGCCCAGCTGCACCCTGAAAAAAGTGCAAAGAAAACACATTTAAAAAAATGTGGAGTATTAGCTGATATTTTGGCCAAAATACGTGAGCCCGTAACCTGCGTCAAAGATCTCCACGTTTACGGGTACCTAACACTAATATATACTAATACAGCAAAGCACAGAAAGAGGAAAAAATCCTCCAATAATGATACACAGCAAAGAACAACAAGGTTTACCCGTACAGGCCTCCAGACAATGCAATATCAGGGTGCAGTGGACCCATATAATTAGGATAGCAACACAGGTGCAAAAATACCAACAAAATAACCTGCTCACATCCTACCAATATATGGAGGGGGTGGTTATCTGGTATATAGATGCACATGAAAATTGTGTTTGAAACCAAATGGGCCCAGCTGCACCCTGAAAAAAAGTGCAAAGAAAACACATATAAAAAAATGTGGAGTATTAGCTGATATTTTGGCCAAAATACCTGAGCCCGTAACCTTGCTGTGTATCATTATTGGAGGATTTTTTCCTCTTTCTGTGCTTTGCTGTATTAGTATATATTAGTGTTAGGTACCCGTAAACGTGGAGATCTTTGACGCAGGTTACGGGCTCACGTATTTTGGCCAAAATATCAGTTAATACTCCACATTTTTTTTTAAATGTGTTTTCTTTGCACTTTTTTTCAGGGTGCAGCTGGGACCATTTGGTTTCAAACACAATTTTCATGTGCATCTATATACCAGATAACCGCCCCCTCCATATATTGGTAGGATGTGAGCAGGTTATTTTGTTGGTATTTTTGCACCTGTGTTGCTATCCTAATTATATGGGTCCACTGCACCCTGATATTGCATTGTCTGGAGGCCTGTACGGGTAAACCTTGTTGTTCCTTTGCTGTGTATCATTATTGGAGGATTTTTTCCTCTTTCTGTGCTTTGCTGTATTAGTATATATTAGTGTTAGGTACCCGTAAATGTGGAGATCTTTGACGCAGGTTACGGGCTCACGTATTTTGGCCAAAATATCAGCTAATACTCCACATTTTTTTAAATGTGTTTTCTTTGCACTTTTTTTCAGGGTGCAGCTGGGCCCATTTGGTTTCAAACACAATTTTCATGTGCATCTATATACCAGATAACCGCCCCCTCCATATATTGGTAGGATGTGAGCAGGTTATTTTGTTGGTATTTTTGCACCTGTGTTGCTATCCTAATTATATGGGTCCACTGCACCCTGATAGTGCATTGTCTGGAGGCCTGTACGGGTAAACCTTGTTGTTCCTTTGCTGTGTATCATTACTCGATAGCAGGAAAGAATTGTAAAAAAAAAAAAAAAAAAAAGTGTGTATATTTTTTCCGCTATATCTCTGAGGCCGTAGGGGGAATTTTTTTTTTCTCTCTCTCAATGGACATAAAGCAATTGTCTGATCGTGTGGAGCAGCTCGCTGCGGAAGTGCGGGGAATATCCGCCTACCTTGCTCATTCACATGCTGCTGAACCAAAGATCCCTACTCCTGATGTGTTTTTTGGGGATCGGTCTAAATTTTTGAATTTCAAAAATAATTGCAAATTATTTTTTGCCTTGAAGCCTAACTCGTCAGGGAGCTCCGCGCAGCATTAAAATTGTCATCTCTTTGCTGCGTGGCGATGCCCAGGATTGGGCGTTTTCTTTGAAACCAGATGATCCTATTCTGACTAATGTGAACGCATTTTTTCAAGCCTTGGGGTTGTTGTATGATGAACCTAATGCTATTGATCAGGCTGAAAAGACCCTGTTGGCATTGAGCCAGGGTCGAGATTCTGCAGAATTGTACTGTCAAAAATTCCGAAAGTGGGCGGTCCTTACTACCTGGAATGATAATGCCTTGGCAGCTCTCTTTCGGAAGGGTTTGTCAGAAGCCGTAAAAGATACTATGGTGGGATTTCCTGTTCCCTCTGGTCTTGACGATTCTATGTCATTAGCATTCAGGTTGATCGGCGTTTACGTGAACGCAGGACTGCACGAGAGGTGTTGCCACCTGTTGAACAAGTGTCTGAACCTATGCAATGTGATAGAGTTTTGTCCAGGGAGCAACGTCAGGAGTTCAGAAGGCGTAATAAGCTGTGTTTTTTTTGTGGAGATGCCTCGCATATTATTTCTGTCTGTCCTAAACGAGAGAAACGTTTTGTACACACGATTTCTGTGGGTGGTGTTCAACCTAAGTTTCTTCTGGCAATTACTCTGATCTGCTCCCTGTCCACATTTTCCGCCAAGGCTTTTGTGGATTTGGGAGCAGCCCTGAACCTAATGGACTTGGATTTTGCTAAACGTTGTGGATTTCCTATGATACTTCTGCGGACGCCTATCCCTTTGAGGGGGATTGATGCTACTCCTTTGGCGAAAAATAAACCTCAGTTTTGGACCCAGGTGGTAATGCGGGTCACCCCAGACCATCAAGAAAATTGCAGATTTTTGGTGTTGCATAATTTGCATGATACCATTCTTCTGGGGTTTCCCTGGTTGCAAATTCATAATCCAGTTTTGGATCACCCCAGACCATCAAGAAAATTGCAGATTTTTGGTGTTGCATAATTTGCATGATACCATTCTTCTGGGGTTTCCCTGGTTGCAAATTCATAATCCAGTTTTGGATTGGAAATCTGTGTCTGTGGTGAGTTGGGGTTGTCGGTGTGCCCTTAGTGAGGCTCCGGTTTTTTCCACCTCTCCTCAGTCACATGATGTTCCTGACTATTTGGCGGACTTTTATGATGTATTTAGTGAGAATGAGTCTGCGTCTTTGCCTCCTCCTAGGAGTTATGACTGTGCAATTGAACTGAGCCCGGGGTGTAAATTTCCCAAGGGTGGGCTCTTCAATTTATCTGTACCCGAGCACGAGGCTATGCGATCCTATATTAAGGAGGCATTGGAGAAGGGTCATATTAGACCATCCTCTTCACCATTAGGTGCTGTTTTTTTTTTCGTGGCCAAAAAGGATGGTTCATTAAGGCCTTGTATTGATTATCGTGCCCTCAACAAAATTACTATTAAATATCAGTATCCGTTACCCCTGATTTCGGATTTATTCTCCAGAGTTAAAGGTGCTTGCTGGTTTACCAAGCTTGACCTCAGGGGGGCGTATAATCTTATCCACATTAAGCATGGGGATGAATGGAAGACGGCGTTTAATACTCCAGAGGGACATTTTGAGTACCTGGTGATGCCTTTTGGGCTCACTATTGCCCCTTCTGTCTTCCAGTGCTTCATGAATGACATTTTCCGAGACTTTGTGGATAAATTTTTGATTATCTACCTGGATGATATTTTGATCTTCTCCAAGGATTGGGATTCTCATGTGGAACATGTTCGGACTGTGTTCCGGATCTTGAGGGAGAATTCCCTGTATGTCAAGGGATCGAAATGCCTTTTTGGGGTACAGAGGATTTCATTTTTGGGATTTATTTTGTCTCCGTCAGCTATTGAAATGGACCCGGCCAAGGTACAGGCCATTTATGATTGGGTTCAGCCCACTTCTTTGAAGGCCCTTCAGAACTTTTTGGGTTTTGCTAATTTTTATTGGAAATTTATAGCAAAATGTTCTAGTATTGCCAAGCCATTGACTGATCTGACTAAGAAGGGTGCTGATGTGTTGAATTGGTCTCCGGAGGCTGTTTCTTCCTTTCAGGAGCTGAAGCGAAGATTCACTTCTGCCCCGGTTTTGCGGCAACCTGATGTCTCACTCCCGTTCCAGGTAGAGGTGGACGCTTCTGAGATTGGTGCAGGAGCTGTTTTGTCCCAAAAGGATCCTGTAACATCTAAAATGAATCCCTGTGCTTTCTTTTCCCGAAAGTTCTTCCCATCTGAACGTAACTATGATGTGGGGAATCGGGAACTGTTAGCCATGAAATGGGCATTTGAGGAGTGGAGACATTGGTTGGAGGGAGCTAAACATCAAGTCGTGGTCCTCACTGACCACAAGAATTTGATTTACCTGGAGTTGGCCAAACGCTTGAACCCTAGACAGGCTAGATGGGCCTTGTTTTTTACACGTTTTGATTTTGTGGTCTCTTTTCTTCCTGGCACTAAGAATGTCAAGGCTGACGCTCTTTCTAGGAGCTTCTTGGCTGATTCTCCTGTGGTGACCAAGCCTGCTACCAACTTAGGTGAAGGGGTAGTTCTTTCTGCCATCTCGCCCGATTTGAGCATTGTCCCAGTGGAAAGTTGTATGTTCCTGACCAGTGGAAGAAGAGAGTGATGTCTGAAGTTCATTGCTCTGCATTGGCTGGTCATCCAGGTATTTTTGGTACTAGAGATCTGGTGAGTCGGTCTTTTTGGTGGCCCGCCTTATCTCGTGATGTCAGGAATTTTGTGCAGTCCTGTGGGATTTGCTCCCGGTCTAAACCTTGTTCTCGCTCTAGTGGGTTGTTGATGCCTTTGCTGGTCCCCAGAAGGCCATGGACCCATATTTCAATGGATTTCATCTCTGATATGCCTGTCTCTCAGAGAATGACTGTTATTTGGGTGATTTGTGATAGGTTCTCTAAGATGGTTCATCTTGTACCACTCCCTAAGTTGCCATCTTCTTCTGAGTTGGTGCCCCTGTTTTTGCAACAGGTGGTTCGCTTGCACGGGATTCCTGAGAACATTGTATCTGACAGAGGAGTTCAGTTTGTGTCTAGATTTTGGAGGACTTTCTGTTCCAAGCTGGGATTTCAGTTGTCCTTCTCCTCTGCGTTTCACCCTCAGACCAATGGGCAGACGGAGAGAACAAACCAGACCATGGAGTCGTATTTGAGATGTTTTATTTCCGCTGATCAGGATGATTGGGTTTCATTTTTGCCCTTGGCCGAATTTGCTTTAAATAATAGAGCTAGTTCTGCCACTTTGATGTCACCTTTTTTTTGTAACTTTGGGTTTCATCCTCGATTTTCTTCAGGGCAGGTGGAGCCTTCTGCCTGCCCAGGTGTTGACACTGTGGTGGAGAGAATGCACCAGATCTGGGACCAAGTGGTGGATAAGTTATCTCTCTCCCAGGAAAAGGCCCAGCGGTTTTCCAACCGACATAGGACCATTGGTCCCCGGTTTAAGGTGGGTGATATGGTTTGGTTATCATCTAAAAATATTGCTATGAAGGTAGCTTCTCCTAAGTTTAAGCCTAGATTTATTGGACCTTAAAAGATTTTGGAGATCATTAATCCGGTCTCTTTTCAGTTGGCTCTTCCTGTCACATTTAAAATCCATAATGTGTTTCATAAGTCCTTGTTGAAGAGGTTTGTTGAACCAGTAGTTCCTGGGGTGGCACCTCCGGACCCTGTATTGGTTGAAGGTAACATGGAATATGAGGTAGAGAAGATACTGGATTCCCGTCTGGCTAGACGGAGACTCCAGTATTTGGTTAAGTGGAAGGGTTATGGTCAGGAGGATAATTCCTGGGTCTCTGCCTCTGATATTCATGCCAAAAGATTGGTGCGTGCCTTTCATCGGGCTCACCCTGATCGCCCTGGTGGCGTGGATGAGGGTTCGGTGGCCCCTCCTCAAGGGGGAGGTACTGTTATGAGTTCATTTTCCCCTTCACCATTGAGGTCTGATGAACTCCCTCTTCTGGTGAAGGAAGGTAGTGAGGCTGATTATCAAACACCTGAGCTGGTAGAGGATGACTGGATGACGGGAATTGCTGACTGGATATAAGGCAGCCGACGCCCTTCTGCCTCGCTGGTGATTTCTCTGAGGGATTCTAGGAGACCAGTCTGATTCCTGCTCCTCAAAAGCTAAGTTTTCTGCCTTGCTTTATGCATTTGTGTTTTGGTTTTATTTTGCCTTGCTTTTCTAGATTCTGCCATTCCCTGCTGGGGTGAGCTGAATTCCTTTGTGTCTTTTTGCTCTGTCTTCAGAAAATACCTGAGTACTGACACAGTCTTTTTGAAGCCTAGCGTCTTCAGGGTCTTTTTCCCTGTCACTCTATTGGCTCTTGTTTTGATAGGGTTTTTGGCGGATTGCAGACAGCAGCTTTTCTATCCTGTCCTATCTAGTTAGCATGGGCCCCATCATTTGCTCAGTCTATCTGTGTTAGTGTTTTTTCTTCTTGCTTCACCGTCATTATATGTTGGGGGCTGCCTATTGCTTTGGGGTCTGCTCTGGAGCAGTTTAGATTTCCCTTTCTGTCTTTAGGCTATGTAGTTCTCCGGCTGTGATCGAGGGGTCTAGGGCACCGTAGGAACCCCCGACGGCTACTGCTAGTTGTTGTTGATAGGTTCAGGGGTCTGCAATCCGATAGCTGCCATCTTCTCTGGTTTTCTGGACTTAGCTAGCATTTCTGCTTTTGCCTCCTACGGTGACTCGTTCATAATAGGCCTGGCTGACGAGTTTCTGCTGCGGCCTGGCTGGCAGTGCTTCCTGAATGGATCTGCAAGTATAAAGACACTTGTAAAGCTACTATACAAAGAATCAGAAAAAGCATTCAGGCCTTTATACTTACAGGGAAAATAGAACTCGTTGCCTAGTGTTCTCTGCTGCGGCCTGGCTGGCGGTGCTTCCTGAATGGATCTGCAATTATAAACAAACTTGTAAAGCTACTATACAAAGGATCAGAAAAAGCTTTCAGGCCTTTATACTTACAGGGAAAATAGAACTGGTTGCCTAGTGTTCTCTGCTGCGGCCTGGCTGGCAGGTCTCTGCTGCGGCCTGGCAGGTGAGTTTCTGCTGCGGCCTGGCTGGTGGTGTTTCCTGAACGGATCTGCAATTATAAACAAACTTGTAAATCTACTATACAAAAAATCATACCAAAAAAAAATAATAAAAAAATGTATCTTCAGATATATTTTGATTGAAAAACCACCCCAAAAAAATTTATTCCAAAAACACAGAAAAATATTAACTAGAATCATAGAATCGTAGCGTTGGAAGGGACCTCCTGGGCCATCTGGTCCAACCCCCTGCTCAAAGCAGGATTCGCTAAATCATCCCAGTCAGATGTCTGTCCAGCCTCTGTTTGAAGACTTCGATTGAAGGAGTACTCACCACTTCTTGTGGCAGCCTGTTCCACTCATTGATCACTCTAACTGTCAAAAAGTTTTTTCTAATATCTAATCTGTCTCTCCTCCCATTCAGTTTCAACTACTTGACTGTTTGCCCTCCTGTTTAATGTAACGGTTAAGCCCGTAGTCACACTAGCGATAAAATCGGACGAATGCAATGCGATAAAAAAATCGCATTGCATTCGTCCCAATGTTATTCTATGTTGCTGCTCCCATTATACGTTTTTTTATCGCATCTGTTCCTCGGACCGAGACAATCGCAGCATGCTGCGATTATCACCGATTTTCGGATCGGATTTGACAATGCCAGTCTATGGATGCGATTAAAAAACGCATTGAAAAAGCACCACACGTGTGACTTGCGATTAAATCGCAAGACTTCTCCTGGTCAACAGGAAAGAGCATCAGGCATTGGCATTGGATGTCAATTTGATGCTTATATGCGAATAAAATCGGTTCATCGTCGGAAAATGGGATGACAGACGGATCCCAGGACAAGAATTCTTTGTGCGATTTCGTACCGTTAAAATGGGACCGATTTTTTATTTGCTGTGTGTGACTCCAGCCTAACATTGAATGTTGATATGCGCAACCTTCCCAACCCTACACCTCCTGTTCCCCTTTAAAAAAAAAAAACCCTTGGTATTGTATGTATACCAACACTTTCAAAGTGACCTGGCTTTGGTATTTAATGTATACCCACACTAAAAGTGACCTGATTTTGGTATTGCACGTGTAACCACACTTAAAGTAACCTGTTTAGGTATTGCACGTATACCCACACTTAAAGTGACCTGGTTTTGGTATTGCACGTATACCCACACTTAAAGTGACCTGGTGTTAAAATGATACTACGGACAGTTTTTGGAGACAGTTTTTATTTCTCTTATTTTTTTTTGCTTTCAATTTTTTTTTACAATTAGGAGCTACTCTACTCTTTATTTTAAATACAACTACAGTACATGAAAAAAAAAGGATGAACACATGCTACAGAGTCACACCACATACAATACACACATAATACACAATCACAGCACAGTTGGAAATATTCAAATAAAATTACAGTAATATGAAAATAAAAGGCAGTACACATGCAACAACAGAAAAACAAGTAAAGTATGAAAAAAAAATGCTGAATAAAAAAACACACACACAGGTAGTACACACACACACACACACACACACACACACAGGCAGGCAAGCCACAGACACACACAGGCCACACACACAAATAGGTTATACTCACACTTGCAGACCTCTTTGCTGGCAGGCTGTTGGTGCTGGCTGGCACTGGCAGGCCTCTCGGTCCTGGCTTGGTGGTGGCAGGCCTCTTGGTGCTGGGCAGGTGCTGGCAGGCCTCTTGTTCCTGGCTTGTGGTGGCAGGCCTCTTGGTGCTGGGCAGTTGCTGTCAGGCTTTGTCTCTTTATCTCCTCTCTTGCTATCTTGTCTCTTGCTGCTGGTGCCGGATGTCTGGGCCCACTGAGTAATTAGCCCACCTTATATAGTTTTTGGACTGTCTGGAAAAGTATCTTTTTTTCTGAGCATGCTCAGTGCGAAAAAGCGGACTCCGCCTGCGGATTCCGCTAAATGGCGGATCCCGGCGGATCCGCCGCCCATAGGCGGCAGACAAAAAACGTTACAAAGTCCGTCCACCTCAGACAGAATCTGCCAGAAATCTGGCGGATCCGCCGAATAGCGGATGTAACGGACGACCATCCGCCAAAATCCGCCACTAATGTAATTCAATGGGAAAAAGGGGCAGATCCGCCAAAAAAAAGCGGATCCGCTATTTTAAAAAATTGGCGGATTTTGACTGACGTAAAAAACTGAAGTGTGAAACAGGCCTTAGCGAGAAGTTGTTGTAGAGGTGTTCTGTAGTACGTGTGTTTTTTTCCCCCTGGTCCCTGATCCCGTTTAGTTTATTCCTCCCTGTCAATATCCCTATCCTCCTTCCCATTCTTGGTTTGTGCTTTTGTATGATAGATAGTTTCTGCTATCCCTGTTTTGTCTTTTGTGTCTTGTCCACATTACATTTCTGGTCTAGGCTCCAAAGGGTGGGGCAGGGGACAGACCAGATTAACAGGAGCATAGTGAGGTTGGAGACTCAGGCCTCTCTACCTTCAAGAGTACCCCCCTCCCCTTCCTAAGACCATCACAGCGTGACAGCATGCCGCTTTCCCTGGATGGTGCAGTTCTATAAATGTGAAGGGGAGTAATGAAGTCTTACTGTGGTTCTTCTTGAAAATTGATTTTTTTGCAATTATTAAAGGGGTTATCCCATAAACAAAATGTATTACCTAACAGTAAACTGGTGCTTTGGGTGCGATATTACCCATGATCCTTAGATTGGTAGGTCAACTGCAGCACAGATTTCATGTGTGGTGACATGTTGCACAATCTCCCCCACACAGCTCAGAAGAAGGACTTCTCACACAGCTGTCAGTTCTATTAAGTAGTGAGAGCTTCTATCACTAAATTAGACTCCAAATTTTTTTAGTTGTCAAGTTTATATATTTGATAGATTTTACATTTTGGTTTCATTTTTCACAATCTTCTTAAAATTTCCTGGGCGTGAAGGGGCCAATAAAACTTTTTATTGGATTTCAATATTTTTTAGTAAATACCTTTATGCCCCAAAAATCATTCTATGGTTAATACCTTTATATTTGCAAGTTTTCAGAGCATGGAGACTCTTTATTCAGGCTGTTTACAAATGAATTACTGAATCAAGAGCACAACATGTAAGAAATGTTACAACAGAACATTTGTACATGAAAGAGATGGGGTGATGCCTCCTAAAGATAAGCCAAGATTATAAAATTAAGATTTTTTTGTTACAAATTTTTGACGGTGGGAGTGGTGGCTTAGTGATTTGGCGTAATTCCAGTGGAGGTGTGAAGAGTTATCATAAAGTGAGTCATAAATCCAGGTATTAGGTTGAGCCTAGTGATGAGCGAGCATACTTGGTAATGCTCAGTACTCACCCGAGCATCGCTGTACTCGCGGTACTCGGCGAGAGCTGAGCATTTCCGCGATTTTTCGGCGGAAGTTCGGGTCCCCGCCCTGCATGTTTGGTGCTGTTTTTGTTGTGTCTTAGCCTACTTTTTGACACAATTTTACCACAAAAAAAATACAGGCCAGATATTTGAAAGTGTGGTATCTCCGTCACACACCTCATCTATCTGTGGGCTACAAATTGTGGCATTTGAGGCCTCCATTCAACTGTTTTTGCTGTGTGTTACCCTAATTCTTGACACTATTTTGCTGTAAAAAAAAAAAAAAATACAGGCCACATATTTTACAGTGTGGTATCTCCGTCACATGCTTCATCTATATGTGGGCTAAAACTTGTGGCATTTCAGGCCTACATTGAACTGTTTTTGCTGTGTGCTATCCTAGCTAGTGACATTATTTTCCTGTAAAAAAATAAAAATATAGGCCACATTTTACAGTGTGCTATCTCCATCAATCCTATGCGTCATCTGTGAGTTACAAATTGTGGAATTTGAGGACTCCATTCAACTGTTTTTCTGTATGCTGTTCTAGTTCTTGACACTATTTTGCTGTAAAAAGAATAAAAATACATGTCACATATTTTACAGTGTGGTATCTCTGTCACACGCCTCATCTACCTGTGGGCTAAAAAATGTGACATTTCAGGCCTCCATTCAACTGTTTTTGCCTTGTGTTACCCTAGTTATTGACACTATTTTGCTGTAAAAAAATAAAAATACAGGCCACATATTTTACAGTATGGTATCTCCATCACATGCCTCATCTGTGGGCTAAAAATTGTGGCATTTCAGGCCTACAGTGAATTGTTTTTGCTGTGTGCTACCCTAGTTAGGCCTCTTTCACACTTCCGTTTTTTACAATCAGTCAAAATCTCTCTCTCTCTCGCTCTCGCTCTCTCTCCTCTCTCCTCTCTCTCTCTCTCTCACCTGAGCACATGACTCCCGATCCAGTGGGAGATCGTCCCATGAGCATGCCCAGTAAGAGGACAGAAGGACTTAGCCTCAGGAGAGATTTGCTGCAAGGCAATCTCCTCTGCAATCTCCTCTGCAGTGGAAAAATAGGAGGAGAGTGCAGAATGTGGGGATCTGGATCCCTGCTGAGAAAACGCAGGAATCCGACTCCTAACACATGGTCACAACGTACTAATGAAGTTGTCATTTGCGGCTCATGCGCAGTGGCTACTCAAGCTCCTGCAGCAGCCAGAGCGTCATGTGTCAGGGCGCACGCGCAGGGAAAGGGAGATTTCCCGGCGCACGCCAAACACATAAAGACGTGCGGTGGCATGCAGGGACCGTGGAAGACCACAGCGCATGTGCACAGCCAAAAATATGTTCTGGACAGTAAAAGATGCTTGTATAGTGGTGCATCGCATCTATAAAACCATATGTGGGGGAATAGAATATGTCCAGTAAAAGCCCTCAATGAAATCAAACTATGGTACAAAGAAGTTAAATACGATAAAATAACACTGTACACCACCAAAAGATTACATATATACAGTTGCGGCCAAAAGTATTGAAACCCCTGCAATTCTGTCAGATAATACTCCGTTTCTTCCTGAAAATGATTGCAAACACAAATTCTCTGGTATTATTATCTTCATTTAATTTGTCTTAAATGAAAAAAACACAAAAAGAATTGTCCTAAAGCCAATTTGGACATAATTCCACACCAAACATAAAAAAGAGGGTGGACAAAAGTATTGGCACTGCTCGAAAAATCATGTGATGCTTCTCTAATTTGTGTAATTAACAGCACCTGTAACTTACCTGCGGCACCTAACAGGTGTTGGCAATAACTAAATCACACTTGCAGCCAGTTGACATGGATTAAAGTTGATTCAACCTCTGTCCTGTGTCCTTGTGAGTACCACATTGAGCATGGAGAAAACAAAGAAGACCAAAGAACTGTCTGAGGACTTGAGAAACCAAATTGTGAGGAAGCAAGAGCAATCTCAAGGCTACAAGTCCATCTCCAAAGACCTGAATGTTCCTGTGTCTACTGTGCGCAGTGTCATCAAGAAGTTTAAAGCCCATGGCACTGTGGCTAACCTCGCTAGATGTGGACGGAAAAGAAAAATTGAAAAGAGATTTCAACGCAAGATTGTGCGGATGTTGGATAAAGAACCTCGACTAACAACCAAACAAGTTCAAGCTGCCCTGCAGTCCGAGGGTACAACAGTGTCAACCGTACTATCCGTCGGCGTCTGAATGAAAAGGGACTGTATGGTAGGAGACCCAGGAAGACCCCACTTCCTACCCCGAGACATAAAAAAGCCAGGCTGGAGTTTGCCAAAACTTACCAGAAAAATCCTAAAACGTTTTGGAAGAATGTTCTCTGGTCAGATGAGACAAAAGTAGAGCTTTTTGGGCAAAGGCATCAACATAGAGTTTACAGGAGAAAAAAAGAGGCATTCAAAGAAAAGAACACGGTCCCTACAGTCAAACATGGCAGAGGTTCCCTGATGTTTTGGGGTTGCTTTGCTGCCTCTGGCACTGGACTGCTTGACCATGTGCATGGCATTATGAAGTCTGAAGACTACCAACAAATTTTGCAGCATAATGTAGGGCCCAGTGTGAGAAAGCTGGGTCTCCCTCAGAGGTCATGGGTCTTCCAGCAGGACAATGACCCAAAACACAGTTCAAAAAGCACTAGAAAATGGTTTGAGAGAAAGCACTGGAGACTTCTAAGGTGGCCAGCAATGAGTCCAGACCTGAATCCCATAGAACACCTGTGGAGAGATCTAAAAATGGTAGTTTGGAGAAGGCACCCTTCAAGTATCAGGGACCTGGAGCAGTTTGCAAAGAAGAATGGTCTAAAATTCCAGCAGAGCATTGTAAGAAACTCATTGAGGGTTACCGGAAGCGGTTGGTCGCAGTTATTTTGGCTAAAGGTTGTGCAACCAAGTATTAGTCTGAGGGTGCCAATACTTTTGTCTGGCCCATTTTTGGAGTTTTGTGTGAAAAGATCAATGTTTAGCTTTTTGCTTCATTCTCTTTTGTGTTTTTTCATTTAAGACAAATTAAATGAAGATAATAATACCAAAGAATTTGTGTTTGCAATCATTTTCAGGAAGAAACTGAGTATTATCTGACAGAATTGCAGGGGTGTCAATACTTTTGGCCACAACTGTAGAGCACACGTGGTGTCTGATCTACTAAATACATGAAATAAGCATACAGGGGAATAATATATCATATCTCAAGTGAGGCAATAAAACACCCCAAGTTAAGAAATATAGATCAAGCCATGTAAGCAGATCAAACTCAAAACATACACTGAATATAAGTACAACAGTTAATTAAATCATTAGAAATCACAAATCTCATCACAGTTATTCCATGGTGGTGAAACAATGATTGATCACATCAGAATCAAGGCTAGGCAAGTCAGAGCAGAAGATGCCGGATGTCAAAAACGAAGCCAGAATGTTGGTTTATCAGGTACAAATTCCAGAACGGAGCCACCTATGGGGCAACGTACAGGTCACCTGCTCTCCAGTCATAAGTAAATCACTATGGAAAAATGTGAACAAATGTAAATTAAAAAGGATAATTAAAAGAAACATAAGACCAAAAGATATCCACTAAGGATGGATACCCCAGGATCATATAAAGATTTAAAAAAAGGATGTGAAACTCAAAGATTCATTTAAACCCTTTGGAACTAGGGTATCCAAGGTAACAATCCACTTGGTTTCTATCTGGGCAAGTAGTTTTTTGTTATTACTACCTCTAATGCCCAGATGGAGAGAATCGATCCCCCGAATCCTAAGTGTGCTAGCGTCACAATTATGGTAGGATTGAAAATGACGGGGGATCGTTTTGAGGTCAGATGGATCAGATATAAACCTGCCCGCACCAATGTCCCACACATGTTTACCCGTATACAGAGTTCCCGGGTAATAAGGCCAATGGATATCTTGGGACAGTTGCATGTAGCGTAATAAATGACGTTTCTGCACCCACAAGATATACGTTAGTGTATATCAAAGGCCCTTAAACCATCAGAAGATGTAAATGAGGAACAGCGGAGGACATTGGCGCAGGTCATACAATGGCCACATGGAATGAGCCCTGTGGTAGGACCACGTGTTCCCAGAAAGGTACTAGAGGCGGGAATATAGTGGCTTTAACCCAAAAGGTTGCTTAAGTTTTTTGAGTGTTTAGATGTCATTGAAGGGAGGTCACCCAATGATGCCCCCAGGGAGGGTTCAGTTCTCAAGATCTCCCAGTGTTTGATTAGGATCTATCGTATATTGGACCACTCATGATTATACGTAGTAATAAAACGTATAGGTCCATTACCACTACAGCTCCTATTACACTTCTTAGTGCGTAAGAGATTGCTGCATGGAGTGTTCCTTGCATGGTCATAACCACGCTTGATGCATCTGCGACTGTAACCACGGGCCTCAAAGCGATCCCGCAGATCAGAGGGCCGGGCCTTGAAGTTGGTATCCAAGGAGCAGATCCGTCTTATCCTGAGGAACTGTCCGACTGTGACAGCCCGAATAGTGGCAGGATGGTGTGCTGACGTAGCATGAATCAAAGAGTTAACCGAGGTGGGTTTCCTATAGACGTCCGTCTGGATGCGCCGACTGGTGTCGAGCTCCTGTGAGACGTCCAGGAAATCCACCCTGGTGTTATTATGGGTATATGTCGACCGAATATTACATGAATTGTTATTCAAATATGTCACAATTTTACCACAAAAAAAAATACAGGCCAGATATTTTAAGGTGTGGTATCTCTGTCACACGCCTCTATTCAACTGTTTTTGCTGTGTGCTACCCTTGTTCTTGACACTATTTTCCAGTAAAAAAATAATAATACAGGCCACATATTTTACAGTTTGGTACCCCGTCACACACGTCATCTATCTGTGGGCTACAAATTGTGGCATTTGATGCCTCCATTCAACTGTTTTTGCTGTGTGTTACTCCAATTATTAACACTATTTTGCTGTAAAAAAAATACAGGCCACATATTTTACAGGTTGGTATCTCCGTCACATTATTATTATTTATTATTATAGCACCATTTATTCCATGGGGCGATACATGTGAGGAAGGGTATACATAATAAATACAAGTACAGTAATCTTAAACAATACAAGTCATGACTGGTACAGGATGAGAGAGGACCCTGCCCGCGAGGGCTCACAATCTACAAGGGATGGGTGAGGATACAGTAAGCGAGGGTAGAGGTGGTCATGCAGTGGTTTGGTGGATTGGTGGTTACTGCAGGTTGTAGGCTTGTCAGAAGAGGTAGGTCTTCAGGTTCTTTTTGAAGGTTTCCATGGTAGGCGAGAGTCTGATATGTCGTGGTAGAGAGTTCCAGAGTAGGGGGGATGCGTGGGAGAAATCTCATATGCGATTGTGGGAAGAGGAGATAAGAGCAGAGTAGAGAAGGAGATCTTGTGAGGATCGGAGGATGCATGTAGGTAAGTACTGGGAAACGTGGTCACAGATGTATGGAGGACTCAGGTATTGGATGGCTTTGTATGTCATGGTTAGGGTTTTGAACTGGAGTCTTTGGGTAATGGGGAGCCAGTGCAGGGATTGACAGTGGGGAGAGGCTGGCGAATAGCGGGGGGACAGGTGGATTAGTCGGGCAGCAGAGTTTAGAATAGATTGGAGAGGTGCGAGAGTGTTAGAGGGGAGGCCACAGAGCAGGAGGTTGCAGTAGTCAAGGCGGGAGATGATGAGGGCATGGACAAGGGTTTTTGCAGCTTCTTGGTTGAGGAATGTACGGATCCGTGAAATGTTTTTGAGTTGAAGTCGGCAGGAAGTGGAAAGGGCTTGGATATGTGGTTTGAAAGAGAGATCACTGTCAAGGATAACCCCGAGGCAGCGAGCTTGTGGGACTGGAGAGAATGGGCAGCCATTTACTTTAATAGATAGGTGAGTTGGGGGGGTCGCGTGAGATGGGGGAAAGAAGATGAATTCTGTTTTGTCCTTATTAAGTTTTATAAATCTAGCGGAGAAGAAGGATTAAATAGCAGACAGACATTGAGGGATTCTGTTTAGTAGCGAGGTGATATATGGTCCAGAGAGGAATATCTGTGTGTCATCAGCATAGAGGTGATACTGAAAGCCGCGAGATGCAATGAGCTGTCCGAGGCCGAATATTTAAATGGAGAAGAGCAGGGGCTCTAGGACTGAACCTTGCTAGACTCCAACGGATAGGGGGTTCGATGAGGAGGTGTCCTAAAGCCAATTTGGACATAATTCCACACCAAACATAAAAAAGAGGGTGGACAAAAGTATTGGCACTGCTCGAAAAATCATGTGATGCTTCTCTAATTTGTGTAATTAACAGCACCTGTAACTTACCTGCGGCACCTAACAGGTGTTGGCAATAACTAAATCACACTTGCAGCCAGTTGACATGGATTAAAGTTGATTCAACCTCTGTCCTGTGTCCTTGTGAGTACCACATTGAGCATGGAGAAAACAAAGAAGACCAAAGAACTGTCTGAGGACTTGAGAAACCAAATTGTGAGGAAGCAAGAGCAATCTCAAGGCTACAAGTCCATCTCCAAAGACCTGAATGTTCCTGTGTCTACTGTGCGCAGTGTCATCAAGAAGTTTAAAGCCCATGGCACTGTGGCTAACCTCGCTAGATGTGGACGGAAAAGAAAAATTGAAAAGAGATTTCAACGCAAGATTGTGCGGATGTTGGATAAAGAACCTCGACTAACAACCAAACAAGTTCAAGCTGCCCTGCAGTCCGAGGGTACAACAGTGTCAACCGTACTATCCGTCGGCGTCTGAATGAAAAGGGACTGTATGGTAGGAGACCCAGGAAGACCCCACTTCCTACCCCGAGACATAAAAAAGCCAGGCTGGAGTTTGCCAAAACTTACCGGAAAAATCCTAAAACGTTTTGGAAGAATGTTCTCTGGTCAGATGAGACAAAAGTAGAGCTTTTTGGGCAAAGGCATCAACATAGAGTTTACAGGAGAAAAAAAGAGGCATTCAAAGAAAAGAACACGGTCCCTACAGTCAAACATGGCAGAGGTTCCCTGATGTTTTGGGGTTGCTTTGCTGCCTCTGGCACTGGACTGCTTGACCATGTGCATGGCATTATGAAGTCTGAAGACTACCAACAAATTTTGCAGCATAATGTAGGGCCCAGTGTGAGAAAGCTGGGTCTCCCTCAGAGGTCATGGGTCTTCCAGCAGGACAATGACCCAAAACACAGTTCAAAAAGCACTAGAAAATGGTTTGAGAGAAAGCACTGGAGACTTCTAAGGTGGCCAGCAATGAGTCCAGACCTGAATCCCATAGAACACCTGTGGAGAGATCTAAAAATGGTAGTTTGGAGAAGGCACCCTTCAAGTATCAGGGACCTGGAGCAGTTTGCAAAGAAGAATGGTCTAAAATTCCAGCAGAGCATTGTAAGAAACTCATTGAGGGTTACCGGAAGCGGTTGGTCGCAGTTATTTTGGCTAAAGGTTGTGCAACCAAGTATTAGTCTGAGGGTGCCAATACTTTTGTCTGGCCCATTTTTGGAGTTTTGTGTGAAATGATCAATGTTTAGCTTTTTGCTTCATTCTCTTTTGTGTTTTTTCATTTAAGACAAATTAAATGAAGATAATAATACCAAAGAATTTGTGTTTGCAATCATTTTCAGGAAGAAACTGAGTATTATCTGACAGAATTGCAGGGGTGTCAATACTTTTGGCCACAACTGTAGAGTACACGTGGTGTCTGATCTACTAAATACATGAAATAAGCATACAGGGGAATAATATATCAAATCTCAAGTGAGGCAATAAAACACCCCAAGTTAAGAAATATAGATCAAGCCATGTAAGCAGATCAAACTCAAAACATACACTGAATATAAGTACAACAGTTAATTAAATTATTAGAAATCACAAATCTCATCACAGTTATTCCATGGTGGTGAAACAATGATTGATCACATCAGAATCAAGGCTAGGCAAGTCAGAGCAGAAGATGCCGGATGTCAAAAACGAAGCCAGAATGTTGGTTTATCAGGTACAAATTCCAGAACGGAGCCACCTATGGGGCAACGTACAGGTCACCTGCTCTCCAGTCATAAGTAAATCACTATGGAAAAATGTGAACAAATGTAAATTAAAAAGGATAATTAAAAGAAACATAAGACCAAAAGATATCCACTAAGGATGGATACCCCAGGATCATATAAAGATTTAAAAAAAGGATGTGAAACTCAAAGATTCATTTAAACCCTTTGGAACTAGGGTATCCAAGGTAACAATCCACTTGGTTTCTATCTGGGCAAGTAGTTTTTTGTTATTACTACCTCTAATGCCCAGATGGAGAGAATCGATCCCCCGAATCCTAAGTGTGCTAGCGTCACAATTATGGTAGGATTGAAAATGACGGGGGATCGTTTTTGAGGTCAGATGGATCAGATATAAACCTGCCCGCACCAATGTCCCACACATGTTTACCCGTATACAGAGTTCCCGGGTAATAAGGCCAATGGATATCTTGGGACAGTCGCATGTAGCGTAATAAATGACGTTTCTGCACCCACAAGATATACGTTAGTGTATATCAAAGGCCCTTAAACCATCAGAAGATGTAAATGAGGAACAGCGGAGGACATTGGCGCAGGTCATACAATGGCCACATGGAATGAGCCCTGTGGTAGGACCACGTGTTCCCAGAAAGGTACTAGAGGCGGGAATATAGTGGCTTTAACCCAAAAGGTTGCTTAAGTTTTTTGAGTGTTTAGATGTCATTGAAGGGAGGTCACCCAATGATGCCCCCAGGGAGGGTTCAGTTCTCAAGATCTCCCAGTGTTTGATTAGGATCTGTCGTATATTGGACCACTCATGATTATACGTAGTAATAAAACGTATAGGTCCATTACCACTACAGCTCCTATTACACTTCTTAGTGCGTAAGAGATTGCTGCATGGAGTGTTCCTTGCATGGTCATAACCACGCTTGATGCATCTGCGACTGTAACCACGGGCCTCAAAGCGATCCCGCAGATCAGAGGGCCGGGCCTTGAAGTTGGTATCCAAGGAGCAGATCCGTCTTATCCTGAGGAACTGTCCGACTGTGACAGCCCGAATAGTGGCAGGATGGTGTGCTGACGTAGCATGAATCAAAGAGTTAACCGAGGTGGGTTTCCTATAGACGTCCGTCTGGATGCGCCGACTGGTGTCGAGCTCCTGTGAGACGTCCAGGAAATCCACCCTGGTGTTATTATGGGTATATGTCGACCGAATATTACATGAATTGTTATTCAAATATGTCACAATTTTACCACAAAAAAAAATACAGGCCAGATATTTTAAGGTGTGGTATCTCTGTCACACGCCTCTATTCAACTGTTTTTGCTGTGTGCTACCCTTGTTCTTGACACTATTTTCCAGTAAAAAAATAATAATACAGGCCACATATTTTACAGTTTGGTACCCCGTCACACACGTCATCTATCTGTGGGCTACAAATTGTGGCATTTGATGCCTCCATTCAACTGTTTTTGCTGTGTGTTACTCCAATTATTAACACTATTTTGCTGTAAAAAAAATACAGGCCACATATTTTACAGTTTGGTATCTCAGTCACACACGTCATCTATCTGTGGGCTACAAATTGTGGCATTTGATGCCTCCATTCAACTGTTTTTGCTGTGTGTTACTCCAATTATTAACACTATTTTGCCGTAAAAAAAATACAGGCCACATATTTTACAGGTTGGTATCTCCGTCACATTATTATTATTTATTATTATAGCACCATTTATTCCATGGCGCTATACATGTGAGGAAGGGTATACATAATAAATACAAGTACAGTAATCTTAAACAATACAAGTCATGACTGGTACAGGATGAGAGAGGACCCTGCCCGCGAGGGCTCACAATCTACAAGGGATGGGTGAGGATACAGTAGGCGAGGGTAGAGGTGGTCATGCAGCGGTTTGGTGGATTGGTGGTTACTGCAGGTTGTAGGCTTGTCAGAAGAGGTAGGTCTTCAGGTTCTTTTTGAAGGTTTCCATGGTAGGCGAGAGTCTGATATGTCGTGGTAGAGAGTTCCAGAGTAGGGGGGATGCGTGGGAGAAATCTCATATGCGATTGTGGGAAGAGGAGATAAGAGCAGAGTAGAGAAGGAGATCTTGTGAGGATCGGAGGATGCATGTAGGTAAGTACTGGGAAACGTGGTCACAGATGTATGGAGGACTCAGGTATTGGATGGCTTTGTATGTCATGGTTAGGGTTTTGAACTGGAGTCTTTGGGTAATGGGGAGCCAGTGCAGGGATTGACAGAGGGGAGAGGCTGGCAAATAGCGGGGGGACAGGTGGATTAGTCGGGCAGCAGAGTTTAGAATAGATTGGAGAGGTGCGAGAGTGTTAGAGGGGAGGCCACAGAGCAGGAGGTTGCAGTAGTCAAGGTGGGAGATGATGAGGGCATGGACAAGGGTTTTTGCAGCTTCTTGGTTGAGGAATGTACGGATCCGTGAAATGTTTTTGAGTTGAAGTCGGCAGGAAGTGGAAAGGGCTTGGATATGTGGTTTGAAAGAGAGATCAGTGTCAAGGATAACCCCGAGGCAGCGAGCTTGTGGGACTGGAGAGAATGGGCAGCCATTTACTTTAATAGATAGGTGAGTTGGGGGGGTCGCGTGAGATGGGGGAAAGATGATGAATTCTGTTTTGTCCTTATTAAGTTTTATAAATCTAGCGGAGAAGAAGGATTAAATAGCAGACAGACATTGAGGGATTCTGTTTAGTAGGGAGGTGATATATGGTCCAGAGAGGAATATCTGTGTGTCATCAGCATAGAGGTGATATTGAAAGCCGCGAGATGCAATGAGCTGTCCGAGGCCGAATATTTAAATGGAGAAGAGCAGGGGCTCTAGGACTGAACCTTGCTAGACTCCAACGGATAGGGGGCGCGATGAGGAGGTGGTGTGCGAGTGGGAGACGCTGAATGTCCGGTCTGCTAGGTATGACGCAATCCAAGATAGGGCCAAGTTTGTGATACCAAGAGATGAGAGGGTCTGTAGTAATAGGGAATGGTCCACTGTGTCAAAGGCAGAGGACAGGTCCAGGAGGAGGAGGACAGAGTAGTGTTGCTTGGCCTTGGCGGTTAATAGGTCATTGGTGACCTTAGCTAGGGCAGTTTCAGTGGAGTGGTGTGGCCGGAAGCCAGATTGTAAGTGGTCAAGGAGGGAGCGAAAAGAGAGGTGGGAGGACAGTTCAAGATGGACGAGTTGTTCCAGTAGTTTTGAGGCATAGGGGAGAAGTGATATAAGGCGATAGCTATATACAGAGGATGGGTCAAGAGAGGGCTTTTTGAGGATAGGTGTGATTGAGGCAGGTTTAGAGCTTGAGGGGACAACACCAGTTGTTAGTGATAGGTTGAAGAGATGGGTTAGAGTTGGGATGAAGACTGTGGTGAGGTTTGGGATGAAGTGGGATGGGATCGGGTCAAGTGCACAGGTAGTGAGATGTGATCTTGAGAGTAGAGTGGAGAGTCGATCTTCTGTAATGGTGGAGAAGGTTTTGGAGGAGGAGGTCAGGGCAGTTAGGAGGAAGGGCTCTGGGGGTTGTCGACCAAAACTGTGTCTGATGTTATCAATCTTCTCCTTGAAAAATGAGGCAAAGTCTTCAGCTGAGATGAGTGGGGAGGGAGAAGGGGTTGGTGGGCGGAGGAGAGAATTGAAGGTGTTTAATAACTGATTAGGTGTCACGGGGGCTTAGTTCAACTAAGGCTGAAATACCCGGGGCCCCTGTGGTGTCCCTTTTACTAGGGGAAACCCTGTCTGACCCTCAACCCAGGGTTTTTGCTGAAGGTGCAAATGCCTGAGCCTCCGACCTTTCCTTATCTCCTGCTCAGCCCTGCACTTAACCCTCCACCCTCCACCCAGTGAGGAGTCACACCACCAAAGCTCCCACACAAATAATGACAGACAGGGAGAACTTAAACTGCACTGCGCCGCACACACAGAGGAATAAACAGTAATGTGAACAGGGCACAACTAAACACAAATATGGGAAGGAGAAAGGATAACGACGGATCATACGACACCAGATATGAATCTCTCTCTCTTGAACACCTCCACTCCAGACCGGAACCACTTGGTATGAAACACAAGCTATAATCGGCGACGCCCATATGCCAGTATGACTAATTAAAGACCGTGGGCGTGACTAACCTTCCAACCTGGTCTCCAGCAGGATTAACCCCCGAGAGCCTGAAGATCAAACCGGCGCCACTGAGGCTATAGTGGCTGGAGGTGGAACTACCTCTGCCTGCCGGATGCTGTGGTGTGAACAGCGTCCGACATGACAGTACCCCGTCTTCTACGAGGGACCCCAGGGCCCTCAAGACTCATAGGACCCGGCTTGTCCGGATGACGACGGTGAAAAGAACTGACCAGCCGATCCGCATGTATGTCTGAGGCTGGAACCCAAGACCTCTCCTCTGGACCATACCCCCGCCAGTGCACCAAATACTAAAGAGTACGGCGTACTACTCGAGAGTCCACTACCTTGGCGACCTCGAACTCTAACTCGCCATCCACCATGACTGGAGGTGGCATTGGCGTCGTGTCCACCAAGCCTACCACCTTTTTCAATAAAGCCCTGTGAAAAACGTTATGTATTCTGTACACCGCAGGAAGTTCCAACCGATAAACCACTGGGTTAATGATGGCAGAAATCCTAAAAGGCCCAATAAACCTTGGACCCAGTTTTAAAGATGGGATTTTGAGTTTTATGTTCTTCGTAGCTAACCACACCCATTCACCCACACACAGGTCCGGACCTGGCACGCGTCTACTGTCAGCCACCCGTTTGTACCTGGCACTCATGCTCAACAAACGCTGTTTCACCCGCCTCCAGACTGACGACAATTGGGCTCCTAGCTGATCCTCCTCCGGGACACCCCCGGAGTCACCCTGACGTAAGGTACAAAACTGAGGATGTTGACCGTACACACAAAAGAATGGAGACTCTCCTGATGACTCTTGGCGGTGATTATTTAATGCGAATTCGGCCAGAGGAAGGAAAGTAGACCACTCCTCCTGGTTGTCGGACACAAAGCATCGTAAATACTGTTCTAGATTTTGGTTCATGCGCTCAGTTTGTCCATTAGACTGTGGATGAAACGCCGATGAATGTGACAACTTGATTCCCAACCTTGAGCAAAAAGCTTTCCAAAACCTCGCCACAAATTGCGTACCCCTATCAGATACTATGTCAGACGGTACTCCGTGGAGTCTGACCACCTCCTTCACAAATACCTGAGCCAACGTCTTAGCATTGGGCAAAGAGGACAACGCCACAAAATGCGCCATCTTTGAAAAACGGTCAACCACCACCAGGATGACCGTGTTCCCTGCCGAGGCTGGCAAGTCAGTGATAAAATCCATGGAGATTTCTGTCCATGGCCTATTGGGTACCCCCAGAGGCTGTAGCGTGCCAGCAGGACGGGTTCGGGGTGACTTAGCCCTAGCGCACGTGATGCAAGCTGCCATGTACGAGACCACGTCCTGCCGGATTTTGGGCCACCAGAAACGACGCGATACCAGCTCTAAGGTGCCCTTCACCCCTGGGTGACCAGCCAGTACCGAATCGTGGTGTTCCTTCAACACCTTAAGCTGAAGATGCAGGGGTACAAATGATTTGTTGGCGGGAAGTCCTGGTGGTACCTCCTCTTGGGCCTCGGCAATCTCCGCCTCTACCTCAGTCGTGAGAGCCGAGACCACTACCCCTTTCTGGAGGATGGGTACCGGCTCTTCCCGAGGTTCTCCCCCCGGAAAACACCTAGACAAAGCATCCGCCTTGGTGTTTTTAGCCCCGGGACGGTACGTCACAAGAAAATTGAAACGAGTAAAAAACAATGCCCAGCGAGCCTGCCTAGGAGACAGACGCTTGGCCGACTCCAGGTAGAGCAGATTCTTATGGTCGGTGATAACTGTGACCTGGTGAGCCGCCCCCTCCCAGAAGTGTCGCCATTCCTCAAAAGCCAGTTTGATGGCCAACAACTCCCTGTTGCCGATATCATAATTCCGTTCGGCCGGCGACAGCTTCTTGGAGAAGTAGGCGCATGGATGCATCTCGCTCAAGGACGAGCCTTGAGACAGTACTGCCCCCACTCCCACCTCCGACGCATCAACCTCTACCACAAAAGGTTTAGACATGTCTGGTTGCACCAGAATGGGGGCTGAAGCAAAACTATTCTTCAGACGCTCAAATGCACGTATAGCCACCTCAGGCCAGTTCGCCAGATCGGCACCCTTTTTTGTCATGTCCGTGAGCGGTTTGGCGACAGTCGAAAAGTGTCTAATAAATTTCCTATAATAATTCGCAAACCCAAGGAACCGCTGGAGTGCTTTCAGACTCTCCGGCCTCTCCCATTGCAACACCGCTTGCACCTTAGCGGTGTCCATTTTAAAACCGGCTGCGGACACAATATATCCCAAAAAGGGCAACTCCTGGACAAAAAATAAACATTTTTCCAGCTTAGCATAGAGCTGGTTCTCCCGGAGCAACTGTAACACCTGCCTAACATGCTCCAAATGAGTGTCCCGATCGCTAGAATAAATGAGGATATCATCCAGGTATACAATCACAAATCTCCCCAGGACATGAGCAAATACATCATTAATAAAATGTTGGAAAACGGCAGGCGCGGTGGTCAACCCAAACGGCATAACCAGACTCTCAAAATGACCCTCAGGAGTGTTAAACGCCGTCTTCCACTCATCCCCCTGACGGAACCTTATGAGGTTATACGCCCCCCTGAGGTCCAGCTTGGAAAACCATTTCGCTACCTGGTTGAACAAATCCGGGATCAACGGCATTGGGTAGGGATCACGGATAGTAATCTGGTTTAACTCTCGGAAATCCAGACACGGGCGTAACCCCCCCATCTTTCTTCTTAATGAAGAAAAACCCTGCGGCTACAGGCGAGGACGAAGGCCGGATGTGACCTTTGCTCAGACTCTCCGCGATGTAGTCTTTCAGAGCTTGTCTCTCAGGACCAGAAATATTAAACATCCTGGCCTTAGGTAATTTGGCCCCGGATTTTAACCTAATAGCACAGTCATAGGCTCTATGTGGAGGCAGTTCTGAGCAACCCTTCTCAGAGAAAACATCCGCGAAATCCTGCAAAGCCTCCGGCAGGCTGGGCGTCACGGCGGACACACATGTGGCCAAGCAATTGTCTTGGCAGAAACCACTCCATTGTACTATGTCCTGAGTTTTCCAATCAATTACCGGGTTGTGCCTGGACAGCCATGGAAAACCCAGGACCATTTGAGCTGGGAGATTACGGAGGACCCTACATGTAACCGACTCAGAATGTAGGACCCCAATGTGGAGTTTCACCTCTGCCACAAACTCAGTAATCTCCCCTTGAGGGAGGGGAACAGCATTAATGGTCACCACCTGTATGGGGTGAGGAAGTTTTTCGATCTTAAACCCGGCGGTGTGTGCAAACTCCTCATCTATGAGATTGGTGGCGGAACCGCTATCCACAAACACTGATATAGGTAGCTCTCTGCCGGCGATAATAGCCTTGGCAGGGAGCATACATTGAGATACCATCATGGAGGATATGCATACGCTCAGTTGGGTCTCCTCCATACCCTCTGAGCTTAACAGTTTTCCGCCGGTGTGACCCTCTTAGGTAGTACCGGGCAAACGTTAACATAATGACCTCCTTTACCACAGTAGAAACATGCTCCGGGCTTCCGGAATCCCGGAGCGCGAGGCTGAACCTGTTCCACGCCAGCAATCTGCATAGGTTCAGGGGACTCATCTACTTCAACCACACCTGCACCTCTGTTTTCCCCCAGAGGTAGCGTCTCCTGTGCCCCCTGACGAAAACGGCGATCAATACGTATCACCAAACTCATGGCAGACTCCAATGATGCCGGAGTCTCATACATCAGGAGGGCTTGTTTCACCCTCCCTGATACCCCATGAATAAACTGGCTCCGCAGTGCTGGTCATTCCACTGTGTGTCTACAGCCCAGCGGCGAAATTCCGAACAATAGTCTTCTGCCAAGCGCTCCCCCTGGCGGAGGGCGCGGATTTTAGATTCCGCTAGAGCCAGTCGGTCAGGGTCATCGTAAATGAGCCCGAGGGCAGAAAAAACATTATCGACCGAATGAAATGTAGCAGAGTCAGCTGGTAAGGAAAATGCCCATGCTTGGGGGTCACCACTCAGTAATGACAACACCAGCCCTACTCGCTGGGCCTCATTACCTGAGGATATTGGCCGCATGCGGAAGTATAATTTGCAGGCCTCCCGAAATACGACAAATTTGCTGCGATCGCCTGAAAATCGTTCTGGCAGCGGAAACTTCGGCTCTGCACCGATACCTGCAGATGCCGTTTGCACCTTTGCTACTACCAGGCCCTGCTGCTGAACTGCCCCTTTCAACTCGGAGACCTGTATGGACAGCGCCGCCAACTGGCGGGTTATGGAATCTAATGGATCCATGGACTCCTGAAAAAATGTGGGCCGATTATAATGTCACGGGGGCTTAGTTCAACTAAGGCTGAAATACCCGGGGCCCCTGTGGTGTCCCTTTTACTAGGGGAAACCCTGTCTGACCCTCAACCCAGGGTTTTTGCTGAAGGTGCAAATGCCTGAGCCTCCGACCTTTCCTTATCTCCTGCTCAGCCCTGCACTTAACCCTCCACCCTCCACCCAGTGAGGAGTCACACCACCAAAGCTCCCACACAAATAATGACAGACAGGGAGAACTTAAACTGCACTGCGCCGCACACACACAGGAATAAACAGTAATGTGAACAGGGCACAACTAAACACAAATATGGGAAGGAGAAAGGATAACGACGGATCATACGACACCAGATATGAATCTCTCTCTCTTGAACACCTCCACTCCAGACCGGAACCACTTGGTATGAAACACAAGCTATAATCGGCGACGCCCATATGCCAGTATGACTATTTAAAGACCGTGGGCGTGACTAACCTTCCAACCTGGTCTCCAGCAGGATTAACCCCCGAGAGCCTGAAGATCAAACCGGCGCCACTGAGGCTATAGTGGCTGGAGGTGGAACTACCTCTGCCTGCCGGATGCCGTGGTGTGAACAGCGTCCGACATGACATTAGGGTTGTGAAACAGGGAGGATATGAGAGATGAGAATTAGGTTTGTTTTACTGCAGCGAGTGTGGCCTTGAAAGTAGTGAGGGACTGTTTGAATGCGATAAAGTCCTCATTGGAGTGGGATCTTTTCCATCTCCGCTCAGCAGCCCTGAAAGCTTGCCTCAGTTCTTTGATCAGGCTGGGGTGCCAGGGCTGTCTGTTGATTTTGCGAGCTTTAGTATGTGTGAGAGGGGTAACTGATTCCGAAGCTACGGCTATTGTGGTGTTATATAGAGCGGCAGCGGTATCCGCATTGTGTAGGGAACTTATGTCTTTAAGAGGAAGAAGGGATTCAGAAGTGAGTGTAGATTGAGGTGTTTAAGATTTCTGTGAGGGTGTGCAGGCTTGTGGGGTGGGAATTGTGGACCTGGAGAGGAGAGGGAAGAGAATGTAAACAGGTTGTGGTCAGAAAGAGGAAGAGGTGAGTTAGAGAGGCCAGATAGGGAGCAGAGGTGGGTGAAGATGAGGACTAGTGACCAGGGCCCTCGTTAGGGGCAGGCAGACCAGGCAGCTGCCTAGGGTCCCCACTCTCCCAGGGGCCCCCAGCTAGCGGCACATCATGCCGCTGCTATGGGGCCCCTGTGAGGCAGGGGGGCCTGCCTGCCCCCAGCACCGACTCCTCCCGCCGCCGCCGCATTGAACTATACCGGCATTATAGACGCCAGTACAGTTCAAAGCAATGATGGAGGAGAGAGCGTCAGCTGACACTCCCTCTCCCATCATTCCCTGCTCTGCCTCTGACACAGCAGGTGCACGATGATATCATTGCGCTTTCACTGTGTGCCAGGCAGAGCAGGAGACAGGAGCCGGGAGCAGCATGGGCAAGAGTAGAAGGTGAGAATAGTGGGTTATTTTTAATATGTCGTTGTGTGTGCTGGACTGTGGGGCCATTCTCGGCGAAAGGGGGTGGCTGTGATATATACCATATGGTGCTGTGCTATATACCATGTGGTGCTGTGCTATATACTATGTGGTCCTGGGCTATATACCATGTGGGGCTGTGCTGTATACCTTGTGGTGCTGGGCTACATACCATTTGGTGCTGTGCTGTATACCATGTGATGCTGTGCTGTATACCATGTGGTGCTGGGCTATATACCATGTGGTGCTGGGCTGTATACCATGTGGTGCTGTGTTGTATACCATGTGGGGCTGGGCTGTATACCATGTGGTGCTGGGCTATATACCATGGTGGGCTGGGCTATATACCATGTGGTGCTGGGCTATATACCATGTGGTGCTGGGCTATATACCATGTGTGGCTGTGATATATACCATGTGGTGCTGTGCTATATACCATGTAGTGCTGGGCTATATACCATATGGTGCTGTGCTATATACCATGTGGTGTTGGGCTATACACCATGTGGGGCTGTGCTGTATACCATGTGGTGCTGGGCGGTGCTGGGCTATACACCATGTGCGGCTGTGCTATATACCATGTGCTATATACCATGTGGTGCTGGGCTATATACCATGTGTGGCTGGGCTATATTCCATGTGTGGCTGGGCTATATTCCATGTGTGGCTGGGCTATATTCCATGGTGCTGGGTTGTATACCATGTGTGACTTTGCTGTGTACCATGTGGTGCTGGGCTATATACCATGTGTGGTTGGGATATGCACCATGGGGTGCTGTGCTATATACCATGTGGTGCTGTGCTATATACCATGTGGTGCTGGTCTATATACCATGTGGGGCTCTGCTGTATACCAAGTCGTGCTGGGCTATATACCATGTGGTGCTGGGCTATATACCATGTGGTGCTGTGCTGTATACCATGTGGTGCTGGGCTATATACCATGGTGGGCTGGGGTATATACCATGTGGTGCTGGACTATATACCATGTGGTGCTGGGTTGTATACCATGTGGTGCTGGGCTATACCATGTGGGGCTGTGCTGTATACCATGTGGTGCTGGGCTATATACCATGGTGGGCTGGGCTATATACCATGTGGTGCTGGGCTATATACCATGTGTGGCTGTGATATATACCATGAGGTGCTGTGCTATTTACCATGTGGTGCTGTGCTATATACCATGGTGGGCTGGGCTATATACCATATGGTGCTGTGCTATATACCATGTGTTGTTCGGCTATATACCATGTGGGGCTGTGCTGTATACCATGTGGTGCTGGGCTATATTCCATATGGTGCTGGGCTATATTCCATGTGCGGCTGTGCTATATACCATGTGCTATATACCTTGTGGTGCTGTGCTATATACCATGTGGTGCTGGGCTATATACCATGTGTGGCTGGGCTATATACCATGTGTGGCTGGGCTATATGCCATGAGGTGCTGGGCTATATACCATGGTGCTGGGTTGTATACCATGTGTGGCTGTGCTGTATACCATGTGGTGCTGTGCTATATACCATGTGTGGTTGGGCTATGTACCATGTGGTGCTGTGCTATATACCATGTGCTGTGCTATATACCATGTGGTGCTGGGCTATATACCATGTGGTGCTGGGCTATATACCATGTGGTGCTGGGCTATATACCATGGTGGGCTGGGCTATATACCATGTATTGCTGGGCTATATACCATGTGGGGCTGTGCTATATACCATGTGGTACTGTGCTATATACTATGCGGCTGTGTTATATACCATGGGGGGTACATTTTACATTTTATTCTATGGGGAGGCTGTGTTATATAATATGGGGGGCTACATAATATTCTATGGGGAGGTGGGCTGTATTATATTCTATTTGAGGCTACATTGTATTCTGTGGGGAGCTGTATTACATTTATTATAGTCTATAGGGGGTGATTGCATCATACTCTATGAGGGGTCTACATTGCACTATATGAGGAGGCTACATTGTATTCTATGGGGGGCTAGATTATATCGTATGGGGGCTCCATTATACTATATGAGGAGGGCTACATTGTGTTCTATGGAGGGGCTACATTATACTATATGAGGGGGGTTACATTATATTCTGTGGAGTGGTTGCATTATACTCTGTAGGGTAGCTGCATTATTCTCTGTGGGGTGGCTGCATTATACTATATGTGGGCTGCATTATACTGTATCGAGGACTATGGGGAATACATTATATGAAGAACTATGGGCAGCATTGTTCTATGGGAAGTGAATTGTACTACATGGATGACTATGGCAGTGCATTATACAAGTACTATATGGAGCACTATGAGGAGTGTTTTATACTATGTGGAGGACCATGGGGAGTGTATTATACTTTATGAAGGACTGAGGAGTGTATTATACTATATGGAGGACTATGGGGCACATTATACTGTATTATATGGAGGACTATGGGGTGTAAACTGTAGATGTGCTGCTGATAACATGATACTGTATAGGGACAGATTGATCCATTAGAGATCGTTTTGTCCCCATCATTCTTTCTCAGACAGTGGAAAGAGGCTGGGAAACAAGTGTTCAACGACTTCAATATTGTCGATCACACTCATTTAAAGTCCTGAACTCAGCGCATGTAACTACAACCAAAATGCTTCTGTGTGATGTGCAATATGTTAGCATTTGGGGCCAGGGCCGGACTGGGACTAAAATTCAGCCCTGGCATTTGAAGTTACACAGGCCCACTAGTCACATGGTGACTATATAATATCTTTGTACACTTGTAGTTTACAAGAAGTGAGAGGAGATTAACACGACTATATAACATGTAGTCACAGCTGTGCCCAGTATTTCAGCTCAGTCCTATTTATTGCTTTTAGGTACAGTACTCCTCCCAAATCTCTGTCCCCTTTTGTATGCATGATTACAGAATTCCTGGCAGAACTGCTCTCTATTGGGCAACCAGACCCCCTGGTCATAGCCGCCCCTATCATACCTCCCATCTTTTGAAGAAGAGAAAGATGGACAAAGACTGCAAATTTTGGCCACACCCATTTCACAACTAGTCACACCCATGTCCACACCTAATCGCACCCATTCAGCACTGCTGATCACACTGACTGGTACTGAGGGCACAGTGGCTGGCATTATGGGCACACTGACTGGCACTAAGGAAGAGAGAAAAGAGAGAGAGAGAAAAAAGAAAACAGAGAGAGCGAGAAACAAAGAACACGGAGAGAAAGAAGAAAGAACAGAGAGAAAGAAAGGGGAAAGAAAGAAAGAACAGTGAGAGACAAAGAAAGAACAGTGATAGACCAGAGAAAGAACAGAGAGAGAAAGAAAGAGGGGAAAGAAAGAACAGAGAGAGACAGAGAAAGAACAGAGAGAGAAAGAAATAGGGGAAAGAAAGAAAGAAAGAACAGAGAGAGACAGAGAAAGAACAGAGAGAGAAAGAAAGAAAGAAGAAAAGAAAGAAAGAACAGAGAGAAAGAAAGGAAAGAAAAAGAAAGAAAGAACAGAGAGAGAAAAAAAGAAAGATTAGAGAGAGAAAGAAAGAACAGAAAGAGAAAGAAAATGAGGGAAAGACAGAACAGAGAATGAAAGAACAGAGAAAGAAAAAGAGAGAAAGAAATAAAGAAAGATTCTACAAAGATACTATAGCAGCCCGGCTCCCATTGTAGTGCCCACCTGAGCCTCCCGGTGCAGGACCTATCATGATCCGCTCACATGGCCGGCATCCCCGATTCCAAGGCGATCCTTCTGTCTGCGCTGTCGGAGGAGGACACGGTGATGGATCTGAAGCATTCCTGCTTCCGTCACAATCGCCTCAAGAAATTATCTCATTTCCGGTCAGCTTCCAGCACATCACTTCAGGTGGAACGTCATGTGTGTGTTTTAAAATGCTCCTCGGGGCTCCGCCGTGTACTCCTGTGTCCGTGGGAAAAGCCTGCTTTGTATGCTTTGTACACACTTGGCTCCGCTCCGTACACCTCGTACACACACGGCTCCACTCCGTCCACCTCGTACACGCGTGGCTCCTCTCCGTACACCTCGTACACACGCGGCTCCGTTCCGTACACCTCGTACACACGGCTCCTCTCCGTACACCTCGTACACACGCGGCTCCGCTCCGTACACCTCGTACACACGGTTCCGCTCCGTACACCTCATACACACAGGGCTCCGCTCCGTACACCTCATACACACAGGGCTCTGCTCCGTACACCTCATACACACAGGGCTCTGCTCCGTACACCTCGTACACACAGGGCTCCGCTCCGTACACCTTGTACACACTGCTCCGCTCCGTACACCTCGTACACGCGCGGCTCCTCTCCGTACACCTCGTACACACGCGGCTCCGCTCCGTACACCTCGTACACACTGCTCTGCTCCGTACACCTCGTACACACTGCTCCGCTCCGTACACCTCGTACACACACGGCTCCGCTCCGTACACCTCGTACACACACGGCTCCGCTCCGTACACCTCGTACACGCGTGGCTCCTCTCCGTACACCTCGTACACACAGGGCTCCGCTCCGTACACCTTGTACACACTGCTCCGCTCCGTACACCTCATACACACACGGCTCCGCTCCGTACACCTCGTACACACACTGCTCCGCTCCGTACACCTCGTACACTCTGCTCCGCTCCGTACACCTCGTACATGCGTGGCTCCTCTCCGTACACCTCGTACACACAGGGCTCCGCTCCGTACACCTCGTACACACTGCTCCGCTCCGTACACCTCGTACACGCGCGGCTCCTCTCCGTACACCTCGTACACACGGCTCTGCTCCGTACACCTCATACACACACAGCTCTGCTACATCCACACTGTAAATCCTGACCCCACACATACTTACCTCAACCAGCACCATGACAACAGCAAAGCAGAGTCTTACAGACGGTAGAGGCAAGGCTGAGCGCACAGGACCTGTGATGAGGTCACAGGAGGGGCGGAGTCAGGGGTGACATGTCGGGGGTCTGGACAAAGGCTCCTGATCATGTGACCCCCTGACTCCTCCCCTCCTGTGACCTCATCACAGGTCCTGCGAACAGAGCGAGCAGGCAAGCGAGTGCGACGCTGTGAGTGGCTGCGGGGGGGAGGGAGTCTCATGCTAAGGCGAGGATGGGGTGCGTGGGAGGGGCGTGGCGGCTTATCTCCCTGCAGTGCGGGAGGAACTTGAAACTATCACCGCCGTGCTGCAGAGGGCCGGCGGCAGGAGCAACAGTGGCCGCAGCAGCTGGCAAGCGGCCAGATGATCGGTCGCTGCCTCCCGTGGCCCACGTGACAGCGGCCCAGCGGGAAAATGCCCGGTTTGTTATATTGCCAATCCGGGCCTGTTTGGGGCCCCATTTTAAACTTTGCCTAGGGCTCCACTTTGCCTAAAACCGGCCCTGCTAGTGACTCATCTATCTGTGGGCTACAAATTGTGGCATTTGAGGCCTCCATTCAACTGTTTTTCCTGTGTCTTAGCCTAGTTATTGACACCAGTTTGCTGAAAAAAAATTGTTACCTACAGGCCAGATATTTTAAAGTGTGGTTTTCCCGCACACGGATCACATATAAGTTCACTCCAAATTCAGCTATTTGTAGTGAACTGGAAAATATTGTAGTCTATTTAAAATGGGCAAGGCGTGTGGCAAGGGACAGAGAAGTGGACGTGATGGTGGTGGTGCATGCAGTGGCCGAGGCCATGGGCAAGCTGAAATTGTGCCACAACAAACACCCACATCATCTCACCCGACCTTCGTGTCCGAATTACTAGGGGACCGCAGCAAACCACTATTGAACCCAGAGCAGTGTCAAAAGGTTGTTGGTTGGATAGTGGATAATACTTACAGTCACTTTGCCACTACCACCACCCTGTCTTCCACACGGTCAAGTCTGAGTAGCCATGAGTCCATATTCCTCACCCTGATTCTCCTTCCTTCCACCATACCGAGTGCCTGGAGATAACTGATCCTACACTTGGACACGCCGAAGAGCTGTTCACTTTTCCATTTATAGATTCGGACCTCTTGCCCGGTCCACTTGAGGTGGGGCAAGATGATATCGCATGTAGTGATGCCCAAATATTTGAGCAGCTATGGTCACACAAAGGCGACGGTGGGAATGTGTCACAAGAGATGGACGATGATGAGACACAATTGCCAGAAAGTCAGGAGGAGGACCAGGGTGTGGAAGTGGAAGACGAGGTGGTGGATGATATAGTAACTGACCCAACCTGGCAGGAGGACATGCAGTGCGAGGACAGCAGCACACAGGGAGAGGGAGGCATACCACCCCAACAGGAAGGAAGAAGCATTGTGCTGGCCACAGACAGAAGGCGAGCAACCGTTCCTCGTAACACCAACATGATAGAAGTTGGCAGTCCAACTGTTAGGTCTTCCTGAGTCTGGTTGTTTTTTAAAGACTGCCGATAACCACAAACAGGCCATTTGCCCAACCTGCCATGCCCGCATAAGCAAGGGGTAGCAAAACTACCAGCCTGACCCCCCCCAGCATGATCAGGCACATGGCAGCAAAGCACCCGACTTTGTGGGCCGAACCCCAGGCTCTAGGAACAGTGTCTGCAGGTGACACCACTGCTTCTTCCACTGTTGTGTGTGCAAGTCAATCCCCTGTCCACGGTGCATGCAAAGATGCCTCCTGCCCTGCACCTGTCATTGCCCACACTCAACTAGCACCATCAGCAAGTAAGTCCATGTCCTTGTCCCACTGCAGCCTTCAGTTGTCCATACCCCAGTCATTGGAACGCAAGCGTAAATACGCACCCAACACCCCACAGGCCACAGTACTAAATTCACACATTTCTTATCTGCTTGTGCTCGAATTGTTGCCTTTTAGACTCATGGAGATGGAAGCTTTCCTCAACCTGATGGCAGCGGCCATCCCAAGGTACTAGGTCCCCAGCTGCCAGTATTTCTCTCAGTGTGCCATCCCGGCATTACACAAGCACATGTCCCACAGCATTACCTGTTCCTTCAACAATGCTGCTACTGGGAAAGTCCACCTAACCATGGATACGTGGACAAGTGCTTGTGGGCAGGGACTTTACATCTCGCTGACGGCACATTAGGTTAACATAGTGGAAGCCGGGACCCAGTTGGACCTTGGGAAGGAACGAGTCCACTCGACGCCAAGTATTGCGGGCCCTACGTCAATCAGAGTTGCCCCCACAGTCTACAGCTCCTGCACCTCCTCCTCCTCTTCCGCCTCCAGCTCGGAAATGACCACATCAGTCACAAGCATGGAGCACTGCCTCAGCCAAGCGGCATCAGGCTGTGCTGAAGCTAATATGGCAAACCGCACAATGCTGAAGAGTCGTGGACATCTCTGAAAGAGCAGGCAGATCTGTGGCTGACACCACTGAGCCTACAGCCAGGCATGTGATGTGTGACAGTGGCAGGAACCTGGTGGCAGCTCTGAGGCGAGGCGAGCTCACACACGTGCCATGCATGGCCCATGTGCTTAACCTCAATGTTCAATGGTTTCTCAAAACCTACCCAGTGCTGCCGTATCTGCTTGTGAAAGTACGCCACCTGTGTGCCCATTTTAGAAAGTCTGCTACAGCTTCCGCCGCCCTTGCCATGCTTCTGCAGCGTTTGCAGCTTCAGGTTCACAGACTGGTGTGTGATGTACCCATGCGTTGGAACTCTACACTGCATATGTCGCAAAAGATTTGTGAGCAGAAGAGGGCAGTTGTTGACCACCAACATCAACAAGGCCGTCGGTATTCAGTTCAGACTCCACACATAAGACCTAAGGCGTGGACATGAATGTCAGACATATGTACCATCCTACAAAACTTTGAGGAGTCCACCAAGATGGTGTGCGGTGATGATGCCAAAATTAGCGCCACCATCCTGCTTCTCTGTATTCTGAAAATCTCTCTGCTCACAATGAAAGAGGATGCATTGCAGGCAGAGCACGATGAGATGGAGCAAAGACTCATACAGGGTGATTACACACAGCCCAGCATCATGTCATCCCAATGTGGATTGGTTGACAATGAGGAAGAGGAGGAGGAGGAAGAACAGGAGCTAGTTTCATGCGCTATAGACGGTACTACAAGCACAACTGTCATACCTTCTGTTCAGCGTGGATGGCCTGAGGACAGGGAGGAGGAAGAGCACAGCATGGTCAGTTGTCCTCTTAGTGAGGAAATGGAAATCTTGCCTGTTAGAGGTCAGGCACCCATGGCTTACTTTATGTTGCCTTTCTCATGACCCTCGCATTCTCAAAATTTTGGGTGACACTCATTACTGGTTGGTGACACTTCTAGACCAACGCTACAAGGAGAAATTTCAATGTCTTATTCCAGAGGCAGACAAGTCTACTAAAATGGGTCAGTACCAGAAGGCCCTTGTTGCGGAATTATTAAAAACATTCCCATCTGAAAAAGCTGGCAGCAGAAGTCACAGTTCTTTGGACAACCAAGGAGTACAGGAGAGAGAGAGACACAACTCCAATCCAGCAGAGGCAAGGGAACACTGGCAAAGTTCTGGGAGAGTTTTCTCAGACCCTCCCATCGCACTGGCCCTGAAGCATGGGGTACTCTCACAAGGAGTGCAAAGTTTTGGAAGATGCTGAAGGAGTACTTTGCTGACCGTACCAAAGTTCTCTGTGATTCCTCTGTGCCTTATAATTATTGGGTATCCAAGCTGGACACATGGCATGAATTGGCTCTCTGTGTGTAACAACCCTGCTGGCATCACTTCATGGGCTCCCATCCCCCGCACACCAACTTACTTTCTGCTTCAAGCCATGCTGTGAAATCTGTCTGTTGCCAGCCCTGAGCTCTATGTGCTATGCCTCTTGTTCTCCTGCTTGCTCTCCATGTTTCCTGACTGTGTATAGGGGGGCGGCGCCTGAACTCTCTGGTTCTTATGCAGTCTGGGTGCACCTGGGTAATCTGTCCCTGACCAATCACCTGGAGCCCTTGACTATTTAGTTTCGCCACTCCCACTGAAACATTGCCTGTGCAATGTCTATACTCAGTTAGTGTCTTGCAGCTGAGGAAGCCAGGCCCTGTTCTTTGTATCTCCTTCTCTGGAGGAATACTTCTTGTCTTGCCTTGTACCTTGTCTGCCTGCCAGGAGGCTGAATATCCTGGCCCTTGAGTCTTGTTTCCAGTGCCTTGTCTGTTCTTTGTCCGCCTGCCAGGAGGCAGAATATCCTGGTCCTTGTGTCTTTGTCCCTGTGTCTCTGTCTGAATTCAGTCTTTTCAGTCTTACCTCTGTCTGTCAGTCTCCTTGTTTGTGGTTCCTTCTCTGCCGTGTCTTTCCTTGTGTCCTCCTGTCTGTGCATCTGCACTCTCGCAGCTTTATCTGTGCATCTACACTCTCGCAGCTTTATCTGTGCATCTGCACTCTCGCAGCTTTATCTGTGCATCTGCACTCTCGAAGCTTTATCTGTGCATCTGCACTCTCGCAGCTTTATCTGTGCATCTGCACTCTCGCAGCTTTATCTGTGCATCTGCACCCTCGCAGCTTTATCTGTGCATCTGCACGGCTCCTTAGCCGCTCTGCCTGCTCCGCACTCCAGCGGCTCTGCCTGCTCCGCACTCCTGCGGCTCTGCCTGCTCCGTACTCCTGCGGCTCTGCCTGCTCCGTACTCCTGCGGCTCTGTCTACCTGCATCACCTGTGTGAACAGGTCCAAACCTGTTCTCTCATATACCACTCCTTCCTGCCTGTATCCATACCTGCATCTCCTGTGTGAACAGGTCCAAACCTGTTCTCTCATATACCACTCCTTCCTGCCTATATCCATACCTGCATCTCCGGTGTGAACAGGTCCAAACCTGTTCTCTCATATACCACTCCTGCTTGCCCTGTGTCTCAAGCCGTCACCTACCTGTCCAGTGTCTCCAAGCCATGTCCAGTGTCTCCAAGCCGTGCCCGCTTGCCCAGTGTCTCCAAGCCGTGCCCGCTTGCCCAGTGTCTCCAAGCTGTGTCCAGTGTCTCCAAGCCGTGCCCGGTGTCTCCAAGCCGTGCCCGGTGCCTCCAAGCCGTGCCCGCTTGCCCAGTGCCTCCAAGCCGTGCCCGCTTGCCCAGTGCCTCCAAACCGTGCCCGCTTGCCCAGTGCCTCCAAGCCGTGCCTGCCTGCCAGTGTACCAAGCCGTGCCTGCTTGCCCAGTGTCTCAGCCTGCCTGTTAGTCACACCTGTCCAAGTGACTTGTCCCCGAGTGGGACCAGCAGCCACAGCCAGACACCACCCTGGAGTGGCACCCGACAGCTATCTGCCGCACAAGCCTGACCTCACCATCAGGGGCTCCAGTGAAGACCGAGGTAGCTGTCGTAGTCACGCCCCTTCCAGGGTAGTCTGGTTTGTGGCACAGTGGGGCCACAACCCCCCGGTTCCCGCCATTCAGGCAAGGCGCGAGCGTGACACTGTGCCTTGGAGGTCCTGGCCTGCCCTGCCGCTAGCGTTTTGTCAGAGCGTGTTTTTAGTGCCACTGGTGGAATTATAAATGATAAGCGCATCTGCCTTTCAACTGAAAATGCTGACACCACCACTAGATCACCAGGGTGAATATGTTTTTTTTCAAGCGTGTTTATGATGCCCGTAAACAAAAAGTTTACACAGTATGTTGATGTGTACCCCCAGGGGAAAATGTTTGTCAGCCCATACACTTAGTGTATGCGCATTACAAAAAATAGGAGACCCGCTCCTTTAAATTGGAAAAAGATTTTTAGTAGGCCCTCCTTCACGTCTCTTCCAAGGGGTATTTGGAGAGCATCCAAATTTGGAGCAGGCATTGCATTCACTTCATGGGCAAACATTATAGGAGCAGCAAATTAAGAAAAATGGGAACTTTGGTTTCATGTGGCCATCCAGTACGTTGGTTCAAAGGCTTATATGGGTGCGTGTAACTTTGGGGCAGGGCAGGCCTGGCATTCAATAAATAAGCAAACAGTATGGGACTACCAAATGAATAATAATAGGAACTTTGGTTTCATGATGCTATCCAGGATGTCTGTTCAATGGATTATTGGGGTGCATCTAAATTTGGAGCAGGCCTTGCATTCACTTCATGGGCAAATATTATGGGAGTAGCTAATTAAGATAAATGGGAACTTTGGTTTCATGTGGCCTTCAGTACGTTGGTTCAAAGGGTTATTGGGGTGCATGTAAATTTGGGGCAGGCAATGCATACTTTAACATTATGAGAGTAGCTAATTATGAAAAATGGGAACTTTGGTTTTATGTGGCCATCCAGTATGTCGGTTCAAAGGGCCATCCAGGACGTCTGTTCAATGGGTTATTGCGTCCAAATTTTGGGCAGGCCTTGCATTCAATGCATAGGCAATAACAGTATAGGAGACCCACTGTTTAATAATGGGAACAACAAAGCATAGCCGGCTGTTGGCTCCCGACCAACTGCTGTCCCTTTAAGAACATTAAAGTCAGCCTGATGGCCCTCCTCTTTTAACAGTTCCTCCTTCATAAATGAAACAGGATGTGTCTGATGATGTGTTACACACCACATGGCCAGCTAAGGTTGTAAACTGTTAAAATGACATTTCCCAGTGAATGCATTTGTCTTGGTTGAAAGCAATGCAAAGTTGAAAAACGCATCAAAAACGCTATGTGTGAACATAGCCCAAGTGGTGGAGGAACATTTTTGGTCTGGTTATTTGTTTTGCCTTACATACAAATTAATACCCTGGAAAGATATTCCTTAACATATTTCTCAGGAAAATCAATTTTGGTTTCGTTTTTGTATGTGTAATTGTGTGCCCGGAAAAGTGGCGTAAGACTCTGACAACATTGTTCACAGCAGTGACCTGGGAGTCTGAAATGCTTCCAGGGGTCTTCCCCATGATGCTCCCATGGCATTTCAGCACTGTTCCCTTCGATTTCAGACGTTTTTAGACGCTAAAAAGACCTCTGGGGGGCGGTTGCGGCAAAAATGCTCGGGTTTCCAATAGACTTACATTGGGCTCGTTGCTCGGGTCAAGCACCCGAACATTCCAATTTGCTCGATCCGAGTAACGAGCATCCGAGCATTTTGGTGCTCACCCATCACTAGTGGAGTCCATTTGTCTTTGTGCTCTGAAAGCTTTGTAAATATAATTTTTCTGGTTTGCCAATAAAGGTGTTTCTCTTAGAATACCTTTGTCTTTTTTTGTGGGCATAAAGGTATATATAGATTTTTTTGGATAACACTGTACCATAATATATTTTTTTATTGTACATAAAAATATTTTAGTGCATGTGGTTATAATTTTTTGATTCTTATACAGTCACGTCCAAAAGTGTTGGCACCCTTGATATTGTTCCAGAAAATGTAGTATTTCTCCCCAAAAAGTATTGCAATTGCACATGTTTTGTTATATACATGTTTATTTCCTTTGTGGATTGGATCAACACAAAAAAGAGAAAATGCAACTCAAATTGGATACA